>NW_027185798.1:31123415-31185274 GCF_028583685.1 Petaurus breviceps papuanus | reverse complement strand
CTCCCATTCTCTCCCTCCTTCCCTCTCCCTCCATATCTCTCTCCTCCCCCTCTCTGTCTCCCTCCTTCCCTTCTCCCCCCCACCCCCACTTGGTTTCCATTCATTTTTGGTCTTTACTGCTCCTTTTCAACCCTTTACTTTGTACCTTCTTTTCCCACAGGAGTTCAGAAAGTGAAACATCTGTGAAGAGGAAGGTCAGCCTGGTGCTGGAACAGATGCAGGCCCTAGCGGTGAGTGGGTGCCTTGGGGTAAAGATATGAAGCAGTGCCACAGGAGCCATATTTAGGGTTGTCTGTCCTCCCTGTCCCTAGCAGGTAACCCCTCCCAATGTCTCACAAGCCATGGTAGTGCATCGTGGGCTGGTTCAGAAGATCGATGAGCTGCAGCAAAAGCTAGATGAGGAGATGAAGGTGAGTAACCAGGCCAGGAACAGTAACAGCTGCCATTCATATAGCACTTTAAGGTTTGCAGAACACTTTGCAATATGTTCTGTTTCATTTGATCCTCACAATGAGGTAGGTACTATTGGGTGCTGTTATGATCCCCATTTTACAGGCAAGGAGCCTGAGGCAGACAGGTAAAGTGACTTGCCCAGGATCTCACAGCTAGTAAGTATCTGATTCAGGTTTCAAACTCAGGTCTTCCTGCCTTCTTGTCCAGTGTTTTATGCACTATGGTGCCACCTAGCTCCACTGGGGAGAAATAATCTGGGAAGGAAAGAAAAATGAGGAAGAAGAAATGATTGAAGCCTAGAAAGTGGTGTTCTGAATAACAGAAGGGAGCTCTTATGTCATTAGAGGCAGAAGAGGAGAAAGGGTTTAAATCCCAGCAAGTCTCTAGTCCTTCAGAATGTGCTAACAAGCCAAAAAATGAGGAAGGAATCATGGCAGCTGATCCTGTTTCCACCCCATCTCGCTGGAGGGTCCCCCTCCGTCCCCTGCCCTCTCTTCTTCCAGAAACGGCAGAAACTGGAGCTCTCTCATGAGCCATCCCGGATCGGGCTGGAACGGCAGCTGGAGGAGAGGGTAGAGGAGTGTCTACGCCTGCAGGAGAAACTGGAGAGGAAGAGGGCAGAGATGCAGCGTAGCAACCAGGAGTGAGTAGGCCCCGGGGAAGGTAGGAGGGTGACTGGGGCTTCAAGTTGAACGATGGGAGCTCTTCCCAGTGGGAGCCAGCCAGTGGAGACTGATTCCTTCAGAAGCTTTAAGACCCAGGGATCATCTAGAAGGGAAGCTGAAGCTTAACATTGACCTCTTTACCTATCTTTGCTGCCAGGCTCCAGGATATGAAACTCCTGCTGGATCAGGGTGAGAGGCTACGGCATGGGCTTGAGGACCAGCTGAAAGAGGTGCAAGACAGGCTAAAGCAAGGACAGAATCCTGAGGCTGCAAAGGAGGCCCTGTTGAAGGTAGAGGAGATGAAAGATGGCTCCCTAGCACCTATCTCCAAGGCTTCTCCAAACAGAGTTCCCTTGAATCTTTTTTCTCCTAGACACTTGGGAAGAGGGGCTGGGGTACAGAGAGCACCTACGGTTTGGCTCCAAGCAGAGACTGACTGATGGGCCTCTCACTTTATCTGCAAGCCTCTGAAGGGAGGGACTCTTATGCTAATTAAAAAGTCATGTGAAAATGGTGAAATTCAGTCCCTGACTCTTAAGAACAGCTCCTTTTCTGATTCCTATCAGGACCTACTGGACACTAGAGAGTTACTGGAGGAAGTGCTGGAGGGGAAACAGAGGCAGGAGGAACAACTCCGGCAGCGGGAGCGGGAGCTGACGGCTCTGAAGGGGGTGCTGAAGGAGGAGGTGGCCTCTCGGGACCAGGAGGTGGAACGTGTCCGGCAGCAGTGCCAACAGGACATGGAACAGCTGCGTCGCAGCATGAAGGATGCCTCCCAAGTATGTGGGTTGGCTTTGGTTGGTTGGAGGGAGACAGGGGTTTTTGGATTTTGGTATTCAGAGTCACAGTATCCTTGTCACTTACCAATAAGTTGACAAAAGTAAATAATCCTAAAGAATAAGTAGGTCAAAGAACAAATCATAGAAACATTCAATAATTTTATTAAAGAGAATGACAACAATGAGGCAATATATCAAAATTTATAGGATTCAGCCAAAGCAGTACTTAAGGGAAAATTTATATCTCTAAATGCTTACATCAGTAAAATAGAGAAAGAGTAGATCAATGAATTGGGCATGCAACTAAAAAAAAACTAAAGAAAGAAAAATCCCTAATTAAACTCCAAATTGGAAATCCTGAAAATCAAAGAAGAGATAAATAAAATTGAAAGAAAATCATTGAAATAACAAATAATGCGAGCTGTTTAAAATAAATAACCATTAGTTAATTTGATTTTTAAAAAATCAGCACCATTGATGAGGTGATTGATATTGCCAAGCCTCTGTGGGTGATAATCCAGAGGAAGAGAGGTGGTATGATCCTTGCTTTCCCTGACCTCCCAACCTAATGAAGGACTCATGTGGCAACCACTTTCATGGAAGAATGTTAAATGGGGAAAGCTTTCTGGAGAAGCCAAGCTTTAAACAGGATTTGATGGAGAGAACATTCTTTTGAAGGCCTGGTGCTACCTACCACAAAGAGGGCCAGTACAGAAAGGACTCAGGTGCCATCCTCCCTCCATTCCTCCCACAGTATACCTTCCTTGGGATTCAAATTTTTTGTCCCTTCTTTATATCTTCTACCAGGACCAGGCCACCCTGGAGGTGGAAAGGCAGAAAGTGTCAGCTCGAATTCGGGGCCTAGAGAGGGAACTCAAAGAGAGCACTGAGGAGACTGGTCACTGGCAAGACATGTTTCAGAAAAACAAAGAAGAGCTTCGAGGGACCAAGCAGGAGTGAGTTACAGTCCCTGACTTCAGCTTACCTGATTGTCATTCCCTACCCAGGTTCCAAAAATAAAATCCCCATTGTTTCTTCCCGTTCCAAGGGACTTGGCAGCTCTGGGTTTTGTGGGAAGGCTTTTGGGATGCTAATTGAAAGGAGAGGAGAGAGCCTTTGTCTCTCCCAGGTGGGAGAGCCAAGGCACCTTCATTTCTATTCTGGAATGCAGGTTGTTACAGCTTCGGCTGGAGAAGGAGGATCTGGAGGAAGAACTCAGGGAGCAAATCGGGGCTCTACAGAAGGACCTAGAGCAGGCCCGAGCCAGTGCTAAGGATAATCGTCAGGTTGAGAACCTCAAGAAGGTACCAGACAGGAACAGGAGTATGGGAGAGCAGAGATATGTCATGGGGAGATAAGTCCTTAGGATGTCTGCTCACCCCGGCAACTAACTGACCTTAGGTTTTCACTACTGCATAGAGGGAAGGCTCTTCTCCAGCTGTCCCTATGTAATCTCACCAGCCTTTCTTTTTCCTTGTGCCTCTGCATGAATCCTTGGGCCCAACTGAACTAGTCTTTTTACCGTCTGTCACTTTTTTGGGGGGTCCAGTCCTTTGATTTCATTTATGTAGGGAGTAAAAATTAAGAGCTGCAATTCACGGAATTGCCCAAGACACTAAGATTTTAAGTGACTTATCCAGTCATCCAGTATATGTCAGTGGCAGGATTTGAACTCAAGTCTTCTATATCAGAGGCTTCTTGACTCTAAGCCATCTCTAGTCACTGCACCAAGCTTTCTTATCAGTTATATGTCCTATGCAAATTCTCCTTCTTGCCTAGCATCTCCTCCTTCCTGTCCTATGTCTAGCCAATCCTTCCCCTCTCCCAAGACCCAGCCTGTGTGTCACCTCTTCCATGAAGCCTTTCTCAAGCATTCTTTGAAATGGAACTTACTTATGATACTCTACTCAGTATGTGATTATTTGTAGCCATTTATTACCAAATTACTGGAGAACAGGAATCCGTGCCTTCCTTCTCTTTTGTCCCCTGTGATGTTTAGCACATATTTAGCACAGTGTAAGCCACATCAACCAATCAACAAATAATTTGGCAAGCACTAAGATGCTCTGGAGGCAGTGACAAAACTGAAACATTCCCCGTCCCCAGGGAGCTTATAGTCTATCGGTGGATACATAGTTGCCAAATAAGTCCTTGTTGGTTAATTGACAGTAACAGGGAATTTGGTATTGTAGCACTGTCCCAGGGGCCATGCTTCTCTGGTCTTTGGTGTAGCTACCTGGCTGTTTCCTAGGTGGTTTACAAAACACTCTTCCTTTAGGCAGTGGGACAGCCTCAGAGTCTAATATCCTTGTCCCCCCAGGAGCTGCAGCGGGCACAGGAAGAACTGCAGGACCTGCAGGATTATCAAAGTCAGGAAGCTGCTGGGAGGAATCGTGCTCAGGAACTGGAGCAGGAGCTGGCAGCCCTGAGAGAAGAGGCTGAGCGGGGAAAGGGGGCTGAGCAGCAGCAGCTCCAGCTGCATAAGACCCTTCAGCAGCTTCAACAGGACTATGAAGAAACTGCCAAGGCAAGGGGAGTGGAAGGGAGGCTTTAGGAGAGAGGCAGGGGGATCTGGAAGAGCCAGCAAGTCAGGAGGAGAGGCACATGATTACAGGCATATATTTCTGAAATCCTGGGGATCTTGGGAATGTGGTTTAGCCAGCCAGGGTGGGTTGGAAGGCTTGGAGCTCAGTGGTCAGCCTGCTGTATCTGTTTGGGTTGGGTTGGGGCAGAGTCTGAGCTGCCTCTATGCTTCCCCAGGCCAAGGCAGCAGCTGAAGCAGAGGCAGCCCTTATGGGGCAGCGGCGGGCAGCAGTGGAATCAACCCTACGTGAAACCCAGGAGGAAAACGATGAATTCCGGCGGCGGATCTTGGGCCTGGAACAGCAGCTGAAGGAGGCCCGGAGCTTGGCTGAGGGTGGAGAAGCTGTTGAGGCAAGGCTTCGGGACAAGCTACAGCGGCTGGAGGTCAGTCATTGTTACGCCAGCATCAGCTTTTCCTTCTGCCTGTCGCCCCTAGAACCTCAATTCTCCCCACATGTTGGATAACTCAGCTTATGGCATGTCAAATTTTCTCCCCCAAAAGCCTCTATTTCTGCTTTGATCTTGTTATCTGTGCTTTAATTTCTATGTTCCAGCATCTAAACCTTTACTCTTTGCCTCAGTTTATCTCTTTCGCTATCTTGGGCTTACTTATTTTGTTCTTCAGTTTCCCTCCTGGTCCTTCCAGGCCTGATTCCATTAAATACCTTGTCACACATCTTCCACCCTCTTACCTTCAGACAAGTTAAAACGAAAGCTTTGCTCCTGCCCCACCAATCCCTACTTCCCTACCCACCTTAGCCCCATGTCCCCTCCCTGCAGGCAGAGAGACAGCGGCTCGAGAAGGCCCTGAACATATCTCAAGAAGAAGAGGAATCACTGGCCGGGGCAAAGCGGATGCTGGAGGGACGGCTGGAGGAGGCGCAACGAGGTCTTGCACGTCTGGGGCAAGAGCAGCAGACGTTAAATCGAGCCCTGGAGGAGGAAGGGAAGCAACGGGAAATTCTTCGGCGGAACAAAGCTGAGCTAGAAGAGCAGAAACGACTGTTGGATAAGACTGTAGAGAAGCTGAACAAGGAGGTGAGGGGCCAAGTCCTGGCCTAGCCCTTAGACACATTCCTTCTGAGGGCAAGATCAGGTGTTTGGGAACTGGAGGCCCCTTGCTTCCCTCCATCACTTAAAAGGACATTTTATTCTGTCCCTCACTCCCCCAGATCTAGTGAGGAAATGTCCTGAGCAAAACCATAAAGTAGCTCTTTCTCACTCCTCCTCTGTTTAGGGTTGGGGGTGTGGCATCTTGCGGTCTTTTCCACCAGGGCTTAGATAAAAGGTGTTAGCTAATAAGAGCTTCTGATTTTTAATGTGTTGTCCCAGGCAGGGATATTTATTATGAAAAATATTTAACCCCCAAATAAATTAATCTCTAGTGGCAGATTTGCAGGCTATTAGGGAACACATTTTTGTGGAGGAGAGTTTTCTTGGTTATCTCTCAAATTAAAATGTTCTTTTTATCAGGCCCCTTTTGATCATTCTGCTAAATGAGAGTATAGGCCTGACTTGATGGGGTTAGGGCACGGTTCTGGATACAGAGGTTACACTGGGATGCCCTGTGATGGAGAGGCCTCTGGAGAGAGTCTTAGAAATCAAGTCCCTATGAAGGATATTAGGGCATATGTTAAGAAAGGTGGTACTCCAACTTGTGTTTTTTCTCTATTTTTCAGTTGGAGAAAATTGGAGAAGAGTCACAGAGAGCCCTGGGGCAGCTTCAGGCTGAACTGGAAGAATACAAGGAGAAGGCTCGGCGAGATGTAGCAGGTGCCCAGCGCCAGGCCAAGGAATGGGCCACTGAGGCAGAGAAGGCAGCCGGAGGGCTGGGCCAGCTGCAGGATGAGGTAGATGGGGCAATGAAGGTGCTGAGAATTTGTCTCTTAACTGGAAGGGGCAAGGTTTATCCTTCCCTTCTCTTCT
The DNA here is from genome assembly GCF_028583685.1 of Petaurus breviceps papuanus. Taxonomy (NCBI): domain Eukaryota; kingdom Metazoa; phylum Chordata; class Mammalia; order Diprotodontia; family Petauridae; genus Petaurus; species Petaurus breviceps. The sequence continues at coordinate 31,178,868 of NW_027185798.1, read as the reverse complement.
GACAGCGATTCCTATAGTTACCAGGTGTCTGGCAGGGTTTGGAGACTACCAATGCCCCTTCCCCCTTTTCCTTCAGGCCCAGCGACTACGCCAGACCTTGCAAACACTGCAGGCTGAGCGAGATACAGCTTTGCTAGATAAGGACCTGCTAACCCAGAGACTACAGGGGTTGGAGCAGGAGACTGAAAGCAAAAAACGTTCCCAGGATGACAAGGTCCGGCAACTCAAGAATCTAGAGGTGAGCCATAATGCTGGATTCCATGATGAAACATTCAACCTCAGTCCCAGTGCTTATTTATTATAAGTTAATAATAATGATACATAAGTTTTCTTTACAACAGTCCGAATCAGTCAGTAAGTTTTTATTAAGCACCTACTATGGACCAGGCACTGGGAATACAAAGAACAAGCACAGGCAGTCCCTGCTCCCAAGGAGCCCATAGTCACGACAGCCCTGTGAGGTAGGCAGTACAAATATTCCTTCCATTCTATGCTGAGTCAGTGTGGCTTAGTTGTTAAGAGAGCTGGCCTTGGAGTCAGTAAGACCTGAAGTCAAGTCCTCCTTCTGACCTATTTGCTCCATGACTGGACCTCTCAGTACCCTAGACAACTGCCCTAAGACTAAGTAACAAAACAGTTTTTGATCTGCTTTGGGAGAGAGACTATCTTCATGAGGGAGTTCCCTACACCAGGGAAATCATGGGTCCAGGACAGAACAAAAACAGAACCAAACCAAAAAGTGGACGTGGGAACTGAGATTCAGAGGCCCCAGTTCTCCCTCCTGGTTACATACCGGTAGCTAACAAGTGGTTGAACTAGGCTTCAAATCTTGGCCTTCCTGCTGGTAAGTTCAGTGGTCTTGCCGATCTTGACCCTCAATACCTGGGGTTTCCTTCCATGGATCCCTCACTGTCATCCTTGTGGTTTAACTTTTATTTTTCACCATGCTTGACTACTTGGAGCTTTCCTGTTTCTTATTGCATTGTCCCTTGTGAAACCAGACTTGCCCTTGACAACCAGTTTAACTATTGTCTTGACCTTGGGGGCTTGTCTTCCTTTTGTTCCCTAGAGGAATGAAAAGAACGCTTTCCCTTCCTTTCCTGTGAACCACTTACCTGGCCAGCAGAGGGCACTGTCCCCATGGTTCCTGCTGGTAACCATAAGTTGAGTGTGAGAGAAGAAGGTCCTGGGCTACAGAATGAGCCTTGGGGAAGGTCAGGGAGGGCCTCTACAGGGTCCTGCTCAGGCAGGAAATTAACCTGTCATCTCCCTATTAGGAAAAGGTCTCACGCCTGGAGGCAGAGCTAGATGAGGAAAGAAACACGGTGGAGCTTCTGACAGATCGAGTGAACCGAGGGCGAGACCAGGTGATGTGTTGCTGCTTCTCTCCCATTTTCCCCAGCTCTGGTCAATAAGCACTGGGCCCAGCTCAAAGATGTCAAAGCCCCCTCTGCTTGGGATGTTGGCCATGGATGCTTTAGGGACCAGCCAGTCCAGTGGCATCAATGCTAATCACTGTCCAGGAGGGGGCGTTGCTCCTCTTTATGAGGAAAGGCTGACAGGGTAGAGTGGGAGGAGAAGGCGTGTCTGACTGGGGCTCAGATTGGACTCCTTCCCTTTTTGGTAGAAGGTAGCTTTTCAATCACTTGAGGTTTTTCTAGTAGTCTGGATTCCTTCTGGGAGGCTAATTAAATGGATTGCCTTGCCTAACTGCTCTCCCTTTTCCAATCCTGCCCCTCATGACCCCAAAGTCACAACAGAAAAACAGGGTCCTGGGGGTGGTCCCAGGACTATGAGAAAGCCCACTGTCACCAGTGGAGTTCCATCCCTTGGGGTATCCTTGTTCCCTATCCATCCCATCTGGAATCTCTCCAACCCCAAATCTAGATCGACCAGCTGAGAGGAGAGCTGCTGCAGGAGAGGTCCAGTCGGCAAGACCTGGAATGTGATAAGATCTCTCTGGAGAGACAGGTGAGAGGCTGTTGGCAGGGGATGAAGGACAGGTGTTGAGTGACAGACACTGGGGACAATCAGAAGCCAGAGAGCCACCCACTTCGCTGAAGCACTTTGAAGGTCTCCCATAGCATTGTCTTTATGGATAGCCCTGGAATTGAGTTCAGTGGGAAAACCAAAGATGTCCTATTCCCCAGAACAAGGATCTGAAGAACCGACTGGCCAGCTCAGAGGGGTTCCAGAAGCCCAGCGCCAGCTTCTCTCAGCTGGAGTCACAGAACCAGGAGCTGCAGGAGCGACTTCAGGCTGAAGAGAGGTAAATAGATAGAACAGCTACTCCTGAGTTGTCTCTGCAATCTGTTGTAGACTACCAGCCAAAAAGTTGTGAGGGGGCTGGGTGACCCAGTGGATAAAGAAAGCACTGGTCCTGGAGTCAGGAAGATCTGAGTTTGAATATTGCTTCGAACACTTATTAGATAGTGTTGTGACCTTGGGTAAATTTACTTAATTCTCTGAGCCTCAGTTTCTCCATCTTTGGAGAAGTGGGTCTGGTTTCAATGACTTCTAAGATCCCATCCATCTTTTTGTTTTGTTTTTTGAGTCAGTTAAGTGACTTGCCTGGGGTCACACAGCTAGTAAGTATCTGAGGCCAGATTTGAACTCAGGCCTTCCTGATTCCAGGACTAGTGCTCTATCCAGTACACTACTAAGCTGCCCTCCCCCCCACCCCGTCCATCTTTAAAGCTATGATATCTAATACCCCTTAGGCAAGACTTGCCATCCTATGCCCTTCCAGATCCCATGGCTGTGCTTTTCCTCTTTAGTGTTAGCTCCCATGACCAAGTGAAGCTGTTTTTTAGCAAGAGGGAAAAGGGGTAAAGGGATACACCATGTAATTCTCCTACTAGTGGTAGCTATGAGCAATCTCCACCCATCCCTTAGGGAGAAGATGCTTCTGCAGACCACGAACCGAAAACTGGAAAGGAGGGTTAAAGAGCTTTCCATCCAGATTGATGATGAAAGACAGCATGTAAATGACCAGAAGGATCAGGTATGGATATGAGATGGAGACAGGGTCAGAGTGTGCATAAAACACATATGTGCATATCCCCTTTCTAGGCAGCATGTTCTCCCAGTTTTTCCAGCTGTCTTATTCTTTTTAAAGCAATTGGGGTTAAGTAACTTGCTCAAGGTTACACGGACAGTTATTTCTGGGTGTGGTGTTGAGTGTCTGAGTCCGGGATTCGATCTCCAGGTCATCCCGACACTGGAGCCGGTGCTCTTACTCACTGAGCCACCTGGCTACCCCTCGCCCTGTCTTATTCTGTGTATGAATGAGTGTGTCAGTGTGTTTATGGATGGTGACCCATAGAGTCTGAGCTAAACCATCAGCAGCACACAGGCCATAAGCTGCAAGCTTTGGCAGTTTTCCATCCTCCCTCAGTCGGGATCAGTTGGAGGAGGAGGAGGAGCCCGCTTCAGGGTGGCAGATGTTCTAATCCATGACTTCTCCCTAGCTGAGCCTGCGGGTGAAGGCCCTGAAGCGACAGGTCGATGAGGCAGAAGAGGAAATTGAACGGTTGGATGGTTTGAGGAAGAAGGCCCAGCGTGAGCTGGAAGAACAGCATGAGGTCAATGAGCAGCTGCAGGCCCGGGTGAAGGCCTTGGAAAAGGATTCCAGGTAGGTTCCAAAGGGGTGGGGAGGGAGAGATGGAGGAGAAGGTGAGGAGGGAGGCAAACAGGCTCCGCTCAGCGCCTGGTTCTGGCTGGCCTTGTAGGGAGGAGCTCTGTTGGAGAGCTTAGACCTTGACTGACTGTATGCATGATAGGTCTGCGCTGCCCACGGCTCTCTGATTGCGTCCCGGAAACTTGATCATCTCTAGTATCTGGGTGGGATCTGGGCTCAGGAAAACTGAGGTCAACATCTGCCTCAGACACTTATATCCCTAAGCAAGCCACCTAACCTCTGTCTGCTTTAATTTTCACAACTATAAAATGGGGATAAATGATAGCACCCGTTTCTTAGGGCTGTTGTGAGGATCATATGAGATAATATTTGTAAAGTGCTTTGCAAACCTTGAAGTGATATATATGCTCACTGTTACTATTATTTTTGCTTTTTGGAGGGGGGAGGGCAGGGCAATTGGGGTTAAGTGACTTGCCAAAAGTCACAGGCTAGTAAGTGTCAAGTGTCTGAGGTCTTATTTGAACTCAAGTCCTCCTGACTCCAGGGCCTGTGCTCTTTTCACTGCGCCACCTAGTGGTCCCTAGCTGTTATTATTCTTGTGATTTTACCCAAGCTGAGAGAAGATTCTGAAAGTAAGACTCTTTGAATTCAACAAGCATTTATTTTTTTTATCTTTTTTTTTTTTTATTAATTTGTTTGTTTGGGGCGGCCAGGTAGCACAGCAAGTAAGAGCACCGGCTCCAGTGTTGAGAAGACCTGGAGATCGAATCCCAGGCTCAGACACTTAGCACCCACCCAGAAACACCTGGCCGGGTAACCTTGCGCAAGTTACTTAACCCCAATTGCTTAGGGGCAGCCAGGTGGCTCAGCGAGTAAGAGCACCGGCTCCAGTGTCAGGATGACCTGGATCAAATCTGGGCTCAGATACTCAGCACCACACCCAGAAACACCTGGCCGGGTAACCTTGAGCAAGTTACTTAACCCTGATTGCATTTAAAAAAAAAAATTAATTTGTTTGTTTCCTTTTAGTTTACAGGATTCAATTCCACAATTCCTTGAGTTTCACATTTTGTCCCCCTCCCTCCCCTCCCCCCCATGGCGGCTTATAGTCAAGTATAGGATCTGTAAATACTTTCACATTATACATTAGTCAGGTTATAAGGATGGATTGTACCAGCTGGAATGAAAAATGGTAAAGAGGACATAAAACCAAATAAGAGAAGGAAAAAGATCAGGTATTTTGCTTTCACCTGGATATAAACTTAGTTCTTTCTAGTTCTTTCTCTGGATGTACATACTTCTCTCCATCATGAGTCTTTTGGGATTGACTTATATCACTGCATTGCTGAGAAGAGTCCAGTCTATCAAAGTTGGTCATCACACATACGTTGTGTCTGTAATTGTGTACAAATTTCTCCTGGTTCTACTCTTCTCACTCAGCATCAGTTCTTTTAAGCCTCTCCAGGTAAATATGAAGACCATCTGCTCCTCATTTCTTATAGCACAATAGTATTCCATAACATGCATATACCACAACTTGTTCAGCCATTTCCCAATTGATGGGCACCCCCTTAATTTCCAATTCTTTGCTACCACAAAAAGAGCTGCTGTAAACATTTTTGTACATATGGGTCTTTCTCCCATTTCTATGATCTCTTTGGGATATAACCCTAGGAGCTTTGGGCATAATTCCAGATTGCTCTCCAGAAAGGCTGGATCAGTTCACAACTCCACCAGCAATGCATTAGTTCAACAAGCATTTATTACGTTCCATATATGTGCAAGAGGCTGTGCAAGGTACTAGGGATATAGAGAGAAAAAAATAGGAAAAATGATCCTTTTTTCCCTAGGGAGATGACCTTCTAGCTGTTGGCTGGGCCAGCTTAGGCAAAAGAATTGGGTTTTGACTCTCTGCCATCAAATCTGCATCAGTTCTGACTGACAGTACTCTCTCTCTCTCTCCCTAGGCGCAAGGCTACCCGCTCAGCAGCTGAGGCATCCCTCAAGCATGATGGGCTGAGCTCCGATGAGGAATTTGACAATATCTATGACCCATCATCCATTGCATCACTGCTCACCGAGAGCAACCTCCAGACCAGTTCTTGCTAGCCCTTGCTCAGCAAGGAGACTAGTGGCCAAGTTGCAGAAGGTCCTTCCCTCCCCTAGCCCTCAGCTCCCTTTCCCCCTGATCACCAAATGACCCTGCTAGAGCTGGGTCTGGATGGTGGAAAGCGGAATTCCTGAGCAGGGAGAGAACAGGGCTTTCCCTCCCTTACTTTCCATGTGAACAAAGACCTTGGGTGGGAGTGGGTAAATGACAGGGGAGAAGAAATTAAGAGATTTAAACCTCCAGAATTTGTATTTTTTCAGCCTCTTTATCCTAAGGCTCAGGGACATTCCCCATGGGATCCCTTTACCCATCCTTTTCCTGATCGGGTAAGGAGGCTTGGGAGAAGGGAGACATCATGGGCTGTGGACGCGCTGGCGTGGTCCTGCCTGCTTTTCTTTGCACAATCTGGGGGTCACTGGGGTTACCCCCCGTGCCTCTAGACCTTCCATTTTACCTTAACCTGCTTTGAGCCAGCAGATGCAAGGGACCATTTCTCCTTTTCTGGAGTCATTCTCCTTACCTTCTCAGTGCCTTAGCTAGGGTGAGGAGATGAGGTGGTTCTCCTTCAAGCACAGCCTCCTCACAGAGCCACCTGGTTCCCCTTTTGGCCTTGTGTTTATCTTCATTCCCCAGGTAGCTGGCTAAGAAGGTAAAACAAGGAAAGCTGCTGTGATTCCTGGTGAGAGGAGAACTGAAAAAGGCCTGTGCTAGGCTAACGTGGTGGTGTGGGAAGGATGGGCTTCGCTGGGATTGGGATGGGCTCTGTGCTTATGATTTGGTTGGGCCCAGGGAGCCCTGCCAGCAGTCTAAGTACATTTAAAGATTCACAGATCAAAGAGCCTTTTCAGGTCTAATGGTTCCACTGCGGCCTTCCCACAGATCTACTCCTGGCCTCAATGGGAAATCCAAGGATCCCTCCTTTTCTCAGGAGCCTGGTCCTTAGTGCTAGCTCCTTTGCCTCAAGCTGGGAATTCTGACTTCAAAATGGACCTGGAGGAGGAAATGAAGACCTCCATCCTCCTGTCTTTGGCTTTTTAGGATGGACCCAGCCCGCATGAGTCATCTCTAGGAGCCTGGGGGAGGGAAGCATGACTACACTTACCAATGACTTGTAACTTTGTGATTTTTGTACCTCTGTTCCTTGGGCAAATCGGACATCTCTCTTTCCCTCCATTTTTTTCCTCTTTGATTTTATTTTAAATTAAAATACATATCTTTATATTGTGAACTTTGTTGTTCCCTCATCTTTCCTCTGTGGTTGTTTTCCTATGAAGTAAGCCCTGGAATTCTTAACATCCAGGAGGTGAAATTGGAAGGCACTTCAGAGCTCCACATGATGGGTCAGGGGAGAGGAGGGGGTTGAGCACCACAAGCTGGGGCCTGAGAAAAACCCAAGAGTCCTGGCTGTACAACCTGTCCCATTCTCCACTAAATTCAAGGGAGGTAAAAAAAAGGCATGGAGGTTGTTGAGTCTGTTAGGGGCAGAGGGGCTTTGAAGGGGTGGGAGGAATGATTGGGCAGATAGGGAGCTAAATAGAACCGGTTCTCTTATTCCCTGGGGCTATCAGGACAAGGGGAAAGGGAACTCCCCAACACCCATCTCTCAGGTGCAAGGGTCCCCACCCATTCTTAGTTGGCATAGGGCCCAATCCCTGCCTGGAAACCAATCCTGTTCAAGTGTCTGCTTTGAAAGGGGAGGCTACCCCAAAGCTTCTCCCATCTTTAGGCATGGGGTTATCTCTAGTGCTATTCATCTCTGTGTTCCCCGCCAGGGTACCTGGTGGATTTGAGGGGTGTGACAGCAGCAGACTTGCCAAACGTGCCTGGGGCCACCTGCAATCTTTCCAATGCCAGACTCATCACAGCTCACTCTGAGAAGGAGCCCTAACTTACCTGTGACCCAGTGTGATAATCACCTGCCTAGAGTAGTAGATAGAGTGCCTGGACTGGGAACTGGAACCTCTGGGTCTCACTCTTGTCTTCCTTTGGGATGTTTTAAGTAGAAGAAAGAGAATTTTGCTTACTTGTCTTTGCAATTTCTTCTTACCTGTTTATACTTCTGGAGACTTTGTTTTAAAATTGCTATCAATACGAAAATTGAGATAATGCTAGCCTACATTCCTTTGCTATTACTTGTTTACATGTTGAGAAATTTCATAAAAGGATGCTGGTAAATAGAGTCCATCCAGAAGTGTGCAACCAAATTCATGGGAGTAGTGGGAAGCCGTGACTACAAAGATTATTTGAAGGAACTGGGGCTGTTTTGTCTAGAAAACAAGGCTTAGGGAGGACCCTGAAAATAGCTAGTGATAACAGCTAACACTTATTTAGTGCTTTACGGTCTGCGAAGTGTTTTACATATATTATCTCATTTGGTCCTCAACAACCCTGTGAGGTAGGTGCTATTATCCTCAATTTATAGATGAGAAAACAGACTGAGAGATTAAATGATTTGCCTGCAGTCACACAGCTTAGTTATCTGAGGCTGAACTCAAACTCGAGTTTTCTTAACTAAATCCTGCACTGTCATCTGTATCACCAAGCTACTTTTGAATGATTCTTATCTTCAAATACTGAAAGGACTGTCATGTAAAAGGGAGGCTAGATTTATTCTCCTTGGCCTCTGAGGGCTGAATCCAGTAATGCACAGAAGTTGCAGAGGCAGATAAAAGAAAAAAACTCCAAGTTGAGTTCCCCTAAAGTAGAATAAGCTGGCACTGAAAATGACTACTGATCTCCATCACTGAAAATCTTTTGAGTAGAGCATTGACAATTTTGGTGAGGGAATTCTTAAGCTGTTCCTGTTTGGACTAGATAACCTGTGAGATTCTTTCCAACTGGGAGATTCTACAATTTTGTGAAGCATACAAGATGACTTCCTGGGATCAAGTTACAAGACTGATGAGGCTTAGGGCAAGCCCATCCAGTTCCTGGGAGTACAGATCACTCTTTTGGCAGTTCAGCCCACCTGTATCGCCCATAGAGAAGAGCAGCTGCAGTTGATTCTAAACCCCGCCCGGGCAAAAACAGAACCAGCTGGCATCCACCAACAGGTTCTTGCCAAATCAGGGCACCTGACAGGCAGGCCTAAACTCAGCTTTGGTGAGGTGGACTTGCTGACATGTATAACTACAGGGGGAAGGGAAAAGGACCATCCAGCCCCACAAAGCTCTCAGGCTTACAATATTGCAAGGTTTAGAACTGGAAAGGACCTTTTTTTTTTTTTAAGCCTTTTACAGATAAGGAAACCGAGTAGCAGAGATGAGTCTCCAACATTTTCCTTTTCCATGGCCAGTCTATATTCCTCTATCGGGTTACATCCAGACGAGCTGGGAACTAATTCTTTGCTTGGGGAGGGGGAAGGAGACGCTGGGGAAGACAGTTGGAGAGGAAAGGAACAGAGAGGGAAAGTCAGATGTCCTAAAATCTACTTTATTTACTACCTGTCTGACTTTAAATAGGCCCCTCCCCCTCTTGGGCTCTCAGTTTCCTTAGCCGTTCAATGAGATGGGGCTGGATCTTATTTACCCGAGCTCTCAGGTACTCTGCAACTCTCTTATCTTCCTGGGCTGCAAAGTAACACGACTGAAATGGACACTGGAGACCTGGGAAGTCACTCCTGTGTGGCGCCATAGCCCCGCCCTTTATGCAAATAAAGCTGCCTCCAAGAGGGCGTGGCCGGGCTCTTAAAGTCCTGGCCCGCCCCTAGCTACTTCCCCCGCCCCTTTGCCCTCTTCCAGTTGGCTGAGCCCAGACTAAGAGGAGGCGTGGCTTCCTCTGGCGGCCCTTGGCTCGATGCGCCTATATAAGGGGGGGCGGGTCTCAGCCTCCCGCCTTCCCAGTAGGAGCTGGACCGCTGCGGAGCTGGGTGCTGGCCTTTTCGGAGCCGCTCCGGAGCGGTCCGGGGCCGGAAGACAATGAACGGGACGCGCAACTGGTGTACTCTGGTGGACTTGCACCCCGAGGGGGAGAGCGCGGTAAGAAGAAGGGGCAGCGGCTGGCCGGGGTGCAGTCCCGTCCCCCAGTCCCCCATCCCTTCTTTCCTTGCCCTGCTCCCCTTCCCCGCCCCATGCCCAGTTTCGCCTGGTCGTCTTAGGCGTTTCCTGCCAGTCCTGGTCCGGGATATTGGCCCGCAGCCCTTGGGAGGTGACAGCCTGTCCTTGGCTCCCCAGGACATCGCCGGTGGCGGAGACGACCTTAGCCCTTGAACCTTGGATCACTCGTTAACCGAGCCTTGTGAGAGGGAGGGAGGAAGGCCATCTTTCAATTCAGCCTGTCTTCGTGAAGCCCTTGGCCATATGCTAGGTGCTTTAGCTAATTGTACTTGGGAATAAAGGGTAACCCTGCCCTCCCAGAACTTGCATTCTGCTGGAGAGCGGCACACATGCACGCAAGGAGCTTATACTAAATACCAGGTAGTCTGAGAAGAGAGACAGGAATAGCCATTGAGGGGAAATCAGGAAAGGCTTTATAGAGAGGGTGGCAACCTTAGCTGACGGTCCTCGAAGGAAGTTGGACGTTCTTTGATGCCGGCGAGGAGCCAGAAAATAATAGGGGAAAGACTCAAGAGGATTGGGAGTCCGAGTTAAGATAATTGTTTGTGTGAACCTGGAAAAACTGATGAACTCTTTCAGCACTACACTTCTACTAATCTGTAAAATGGGGATTATATAATAGTATTTGCTTCCCCCACCTTACAGGTTCATTGTGAGGCCATCACTTAGTCTACCTAGAAGTAACCGTGTAAAAGAGTGATGGTGAGATAGATGCCGATAATGAATTTATGTGACAGAGTTGTGAATCCAGGGAGGTCCTGCTTTGTATTTACTTTATTTCTGATAATCTTTCAGTTTCCGATTTCTCTCTGTGTCCTGTAGCATCAGAGATGTACCTGAGCTCTTAAAAGATTGATGGAGAGTACTTTTTGGACAAACGACAAAAAAAGGCTAGGCCAGCCCTTCCCCCTCCTTATTCAGGTTCCTCCTGTGGAGCAAGATTCAAATGAAAACCACCCAGAGAGTCATGTCTTTCTTTGAGAGCGGCTTTTTCTGCTGTGGAGAGACCCATCTCCCAGGAGATTCTCTACTTGGGACTATTCCTCTATCCAACAGGCTCTGACCCCAACCTACTTCTGGTTTGGTCTGGAGTGTCTTTTAGTTTTACTCCTGTCTTTGATCTCCAAGTCTGAGAGAGGCCAGGGCACAGGAGGAGGAGTTGGGACCAGAGAGGGGCTCTGGTCCTTTGCTACACAGATCTCCTCACCCTAAAGCATTGTGTGCCCCACCACTTCTTTGACCCTACTACCCAGCTCTTCCTAGAGTTTCCCAGGGAGAGGAGGTGGAGGGTGAACTGTGTGGTTCTATGTTTTCTGGCTCCTCTAGAGCACTTTACCCAGCGTGGGTGTGTCTGGTTTCATAGATTTTCAAGCTGCTATGGTTTAGAGTGAAACAGGATAGGTGATGTTTGTAAGGAGGTGTGTCTCCCTTCTCCCTGGATTTTTTTCTCTTCTTTTGTGGCTGCCTGATGCATTGTCCTTGAGGTAGCCCTCATCCAACTCACATGTTAATTCAGTTAAATTATATTTGTGCAGTGGTAATTTCGTATAATTGGCATTGGAATTCACCCATCATTCCCCTTGCCTCCTGCCCCCCAGCAAAGGAAATCGAGTTTCTTTCAAGCAGATAGATGCCTTGGCAGTGGTTACTTTTCTTCCTTTATCCTATCCCAGTTTCTGGATTCTTAACAGAACATTCATTCTCTTTTGTTCTTTGCCCTAGCCTGGCCCTATGATTTGTTGTTCTCTGTCCCTGATGGGGGCAGGGAGAAAGAAAAGGGAAGCAGGGAATGGACAGGGAGGGGGGATATTCAAATCTCTGCATAGATGAAGAAACTGAGTCTCAGAGAAGGCAGGGCTCTCCTGAGGTCATTAGGTCAAAGCATTGGTTTTGTTTAAAATGATCCCTGTTCCTTCAGTCTCTGTTTTATTTTTTTTTTCTTGTCTGGTAGAGCAGAAAAATGGATAAGGAAATAGGGAGAATGGAATTCAGACCTTCTCTTTTCTGAAAGAATCTGAAACCAGATCCCTTTGAACACTGGGGAGGTAGAAATTCCCTCATACTTTTTGTCTGTAGGGGTCAAAGCAAAGGTTTATCTTGCACTTAGATTGGAGAGGGGTGAACTGGGCAGTTACTAGCTCTTCCTGGACCTTGAAGGAGGTGGGTGGGGATGAAAAGCAGGCAAAGGAGGCTCCCCTCAGATGATGTCCTGGATTTTTCTCTTCTGACCCAGCCCTACTAGGATTTATGGCTCTCTGGCTCCTCTCCAAAAGCCAGTTAATACTTATTGATGGATTCCTTTGTGAGTGGGCAGTGTAGTTGTCTGAACCAAAGCATGGAATCCAGGAGGGGGAGTCAAGAGCCAGTGTGTCTTTTTGAGTTTTCCCATATCTGTGTGTCTAGGAACACACGTGGATATGATTTATGTGAGCCTTAAAACATCCTCTGACTTCCCCTTTCTCTGTTGGAGGAGGACAGCAGCAGAGATGAACCAAAACAGCAGATAACCTAAATGTCTCTTATTTAAATGAATTGAAAAGCCTTTGTTAAATGCTTACTATGTGCCAGGCTATTTATATGTGGCATGGATTCTCTGATTTTAACCAGCTTCCCCCAACACACACATACGCCAAGATTTACTTTCCTCCTTGTTATCTGCTTTTCTTAACCTTTTTTGGTGGGGGACCTCTGTGGCAAGTCTGGTGAAGCCAGTAGGCCCCTCCTCACATAATTTTAAATACATAAGGTTAAAATAAGATTAAAATACGTAAGATAAAATATAGAAGATATATAAAATAAGATTAAAATATATAAGATTACTAAAGAAGCCAATTATATTGAAATATAGTTATCAAAATTTTAAAAAAGAAAAAAAAACACCTAAGTTCCTGGACTTGGGTTAAGAATTCCTGACCTTAGACTATTATTAGAAGGAGTTTTCATTTCTTGTACACAGTAGGATGGGAGCATGCTAGACAGGGAAGAACTGATCCAGCATTTAAAATTCATTATACATTAACTATGCCTAGATAATTGAGCTGCCTTATAGGTGAAGTGTTTGGAATCTTATGTTGCTCTGATTACCTTCTTTACCTTTTTCTCCGCCCTGGTTCTGTCTTCCTTTTGTTGATTCAGATGCCCCTCTCCCCTTTAAGTGGGTGGAGGAAAGGAGAGGTTTGAGAGGGGCTCAGAATGGATACAGAACTGTGGTTTAAAAAAAGAAAACAACACCCAAGAATTTCTACAATTGTGATATCTCAGCCCCACTAGGTAAAACTGAGGCCACTTTTTTGTGTCTTGGTAGACTAGACCACTGAGCCTGCTTTCTCTGGCCTTTTTCTTTTCTACATTTTCTCCTCACCTTGTGCCCCAAGCAAGGTCTATGCATACCGAAAGAACCCAGGACTTGGGTTCAAAATAGGGTTCAGTATGTACCTGTGAGGCCTTTGGTAAATTGATTTTCTCTGTGTCTCAGTTTCCTCACCTGTAAAAATGAAGAGGTTGAACTCAAAGAGAAAAGAAATCTGATATAATAATGTGTACTGCAGGATTAATGACTTATCTTTCTGAAGTACATTTTTGTGTTAAAAGGAGTCAGGTGGAAGATGATGCTTAAGCCAAAGGCACGGATTTCCCATATTGTTGGAATTTCAGGCATCCGTGATAAAGGATGGAGGAGATATTTGGGGGATGAGTCCATTGCTTCCTAGCTAGATGACTGTCTATACTACTTATGCCTTGGGCTCTACCAGCTTCTCCCCATAGTCTGCTCCTTCCTCCCATGTTGGTAGCCTAGAATGCATAGATTGTTAGAATGAGATTTAATGTAGTCTAACCCTCTAATTTGGCAGATGGAGGACCTGAGAGTCCCATAAGCAGAGAGTGACAGATATGAGACTTGACACCATGTTCCCAGTTTCATAAATACCATAATTGATCTTGCTAAGCTTGTCAGGCTTTGGAGCTAATTAGGCCTAGGCTCTGCAGAGAGGTGAGAAGAGTGTATGGTGGAGTTCAAGATAAGAGAGTTCAAGCCTTGGAATTAGGAAAACCTGGGTTCAAATTCTGTCTCAGATATTTACTAACTTTGTGACCTTGAGCAAATCACTCTGTGAGCCTCAGTTTCCTCATCTGTAAAAAGTAGAGAGCATAAAGATAACATGAAATAATGCTTATGAAGGGCTTGTGTCAGCTATGAATGTTATTATTGTCCTCAGATCTCTTCTTGTTAGAAGTTCAGATGGAACCAGTCTGAGGACAGGTTGTATTGTTCTTCTATAATTAATGTCCAGAAGCTTATTGCACAGGTGGATAAAATTATGTTCTTTGTGATTGATTATTATTAGTTGGCATAAGAATGATAATGAGGACGACCAGGGAAGGAAGGGTTACATAATCCCTACGTATTTCCTCAGGGTGGAGGTGGGGTGTGCACCCCAATAGTTTCGGTTCCAAACACATGTACAGCTGGTAATTGTCGTGCATGCTTCTCTGGGTCATGGCACTAGAGTCCCTTATGAAATAACATAGTTTCCTGGGGTGGGGGATGGGATGGAGGAACCCATAACTGAAATTTGATCCTGGTTGGTTTGAGGGGGGAAGAGAAGAAAATAGGTATGGGATCATGGAGAAATAAATAGTAGTCTTCTTTGAAGAAAGAGAAGAAGAAGGCAGTTTCATTCCTGACATGGTGAAGAGCAGAGGAAAATATCCAATTTCCCCACTCTTGGCTAGAATGACATGAAACATCTCTTGGATCATCTCCCAGCTGTTGCTGGAGAAAGCATTTTGACAGAGAAATGTTGAACACAATCCAGGGCTCCTTCTGACTTGGAATGTGGGACACAGGTAACCTTCAGGACAAACAAACTTAGAAATTGTGCATCAATATTAAATTGTGGTTGGAACTCTCTACAAGCAGTCTCTTTTCCCGTTTCCATGTTCCCAGTAACTATCTCCTATACAGATGTCTCTAGAGAATGAGAGGCTCACCTGTGTCCCTACCATCTTCCTTTCTGGTTTCCTTGTACCTCTTCCACCAGTTCCTTATTACTTGGGGGGAGCCCGCCCAAATGTATGTTTGCCACCCAGTCCTATATTTGCCCCTAGGAAGATTTGGGGGTGGCTAAAAGAAAACCAGTCAATCAGTAAGCAGTTATTAAGTGTCTGTTAGGTGCCTGGCACTGTGTTAATTACTTTCAATGGAAGTCGTACTTGAGCTGAGTGTTAGAAGAAAAGTTCAGGTGAGGGGGAGTGCAGTCCAGGAATTGGGGGGACATTGGTGCAGAGTCACAGAAACAGGAGATGACCTTTTGTGGGTGAGGAATAGAGAGGCTTGTTTGTAGGGTGCAGGAGAGTGATGAGTATCCAGTGGTGGGGTTAGGGGCAAGGGTGGAGGATGATATATGGGGGCCAAGTGGTGAAAGCCTTTCAAAGCTGAACAGAGGAGTTTGTTTCTGATTTATCCTAGATGTAACAGGGAACCATTGGCGTTTATGGAGTAGAAAAGTGACACGCCATGGACAGATGCCACTTAGGGCTTCAGTCTAGAGGGTAAGCTGAAACAGGGGAAGACTTGAGACAGGGATCCAATTCAGAATCTGTTCCAATAATCCAGGCAAGACGTAATGAGGGTCCCAACCCAGGGTGGTTTCTGTGTGGGTCAGATGCAAGAGATGTGATCAACAGAAAAGCCAACATTGGTGTCACTGACTTTTCTGGATGTGTAGTTGTGAGAAACGAAGGATAAAGGTTCTTTGTGTGATGAGGCTAAACAAAGGGCAACTTCTGCCCCAGTGAGCCTGGAATGGGGACAAAGGTGGACAGTCTTCAGTAGGTGAGTAGGAGTGAGAGAGCCTGGGCCCCAAGGGTTTCCGGCCCCCTAATAATCCCTTCTGCCTTTCTTCCCTTACTTTATGGAGCTATCATTATGCTATAACCCCTGGGAACAGGAGCTAGACAAGTGGTTGATTATCCCCATTTCTTAGAGTGGGAAAAACTGAGCTGACCACAAAAGCATCTAGTGAGGCTGGAGGGATCTTTTGGGACAGCTGGATCCCAGGAGCTTTCAGACATCTATATCCCTATCCCTGAGTTTTTCCTTCCTTATTATATCCTACAAACCTCTTTGTTCCCACACATTTCTGGCCCTGTTAGCTTTCACGCTTGGAGAAGAGGAGCCCTGGAATCCTAAGTCCAGGCTTAGTGTCCCTCTGCATATACAAATTAGATTTTTTGGGTTGTGAGAACCCCTGGGGCCTCATTGTTTATTTCTTCTCTCTCTCGCGTCAGAATCTCTAACCTCTTAGCTATGTGTTTACCCCCTCCTCGCTTCTCCAGTCTTTGGGGACTGAGTCATAGGTTGGAGATTTGTTTGAACAGAGCCAAGAGGCTGTCTGTAATTTGAGGGTGGCAGTGCTTCTCCCCAAGAATATTTACAGGGCTACCTGCCTCTTGATTAGCCACTGTGGATTTTCCCCTCAAAAAGAGGATACTTCCACTCTTGCCTTGAAGCTGTGGGATCATCGGTCCTTCTAGCTAATGGGCAATTGTCCCTAAAACTCCAGGTTGGGATGTTTTGTGTATTAAGGGCACGCACCATCTGCTTGAGAATATGCACGTAATGTAACATTACAGGGATTATTGCACAGTTGGGTAATGTGTTTGAGTGAGTTGTTTGGGGGGTGGGATTAGGGAGGAGAGTTGGGATGTAACTTGTTAATAGAATATAGTCATCTCTGGATTATCTCTGATCCTAAGGGATGATGATCTCTTTTTAGCCATTTGTTTCAGTGCCTCTTGTTATTGTCCAGTCATTTCAGTCGTGACCGACTCTTCATGACCCCTTTTAGGGTTTTCTTGTCAGAGATCCTGGAGTGGTTTGCCATTTCCTTCTCCAGCTCATTTTATAGATGAGGAAACTGAGGCAAACAGGATGAAGTGACTTGCCCAGGGTCACACAGCTAGTAAGTGTGTCTGAAGCCAGATTTGCACTTGGGTCTTCCTGACTCCAGGGCCAGCACTCTATCCACTCTACTACCTAGCTGCCCCAAGTTTCAATGTCCCCCTAAACTCTCCTTGTGTATGCTCTGCAGACAGCATCATGGTGTGGTGGAAAGAGAACTAAATTTGAATTAAGAAGACCTGGGGTTCTATAATCTTGAATGAGTCAGTAACCTGACGCCAGCCCCCATAGATATCCTCCTAATTCCCTCATGGCTAAAATGATTAAGTCATTTCCAAGGTCTCTGTTAGCTGAAAATCCTGTTGATCCTATAAAGCAAACCAAAGAGGTTGAGTCTTGCCTTCTGGTAGAGTTTCTGAGGAATAAGGAGGGAAATGGAAGGCTCTTGGCTTGTCCCTAGTCTGGCCCTCAGAAGTGCTTGCATCTCCCACTGCATCTGACTGTCGTGGCAGCCGGCTCTGTCTAATCCCCATTGCACCTACTAGTGGGATCTGGCGTGGTAGGTGGAAAACTCTTGTGGGTTGCCCCGAAATGCCTCCTTTCTATCTCCCTTAGCAACCCCTTTGGTAACACCAGCAAAGTGGTTTATTTACCAGCCATGAAAGATTAACCAAGACAAAGAGGGAATAGAGAATGTTGTTTTAACTCTTTGGTTAAGGTTAATGAAGAGGAGGGGGTGGATACCTCTTGAGAACAAAAGAATAGATTTTAGAGTGTAATTTGAGACGTGTTAAGTCCAGAGTAATGGGGGAGGGGAGGGGAAGTTAGACTGGATTTTAGGGACAAAGGAGCAGTTGGTGATATTGAAAGAGAAACTTCATACGATCTTATCTTTTCGCCCCACCCCCCAACAATTTAGATGAGACAACAACCACAAAATATAAAAAGTCAGTGGAGAGAAGTTGAGAATATTTGGAAACCCAAGCATTTCTCACCCTTCTGGATAGTTTTAGGTGTTGTGTCTTAACCAGAATCAGCGGAATAGATATAGGGACCCCACAAGGCCCTTCTACCACAGGTCTTCCATGATTTTCTAATCCAGAGGGGGTGGTTGTGGATAAAAAAAAAAAATTTGTTCTTGGCCATAGTGGCTGGCGGAGATACCACCTTTGTTTTTTCCTGCTGACTGGGGATGCCCCAGCATTCCCTAGCTGCCTGCAGGGAAGAAAAGATGAATTTGGATCTGAGAACATGTTTGTGTCCGTGGGGGAAAAAGAGTTGGCAGCAAGTTTAGCTACTTTGAAATTGTTTCCTTGTCATCTTTTCATAACTAGGTTTATGAACTGGAAGTCACAGTTGAACATTAGACATTGCTGGTAAAACCACAGAACAATTTGAGAGTTGGGAAGGACCTTAGAGGCCCATAGGGACCTGGCCAAGAAGCCTGTCTCTTAACCTCCCTCATGGTTGGTCCTTTGCCTTTTTGGGAAGCCTATCCTCCATTGAGGGGGAGCCCCCACTTCCTGCATTCCAGAGACATTCAGGGATTTGGACAAGGCTTCAGTTTAGTAGTGAGAACAAGGAGGAACCTAGGATTTTGGATTGCCAGTATTTTGATATTGTCACATACCATGTTGTTCTCTGCTGTCACCACATTCTACCTTTAGTCTCTCAAACACCATCCTCCTACCAGTCATTCTGTTCTTATGTTATTTTCTAACTCAAGATTTTGCTAAAGTAGCTTTTTAAATTTTTCTGTATTTGCATAAAAAAATGCTAGTTTGGAAAGAGGCTGGTTCTTAAAGAAATCACTCAATTTTTTTTGCTAGGCTCATTATTGTTAGGATAATTTCTTTTTCTGAATTTAATGAATGCCCCTCTCTCCCAAAAGGGAGACCATTTCCATATTTAAAGTAGAATAGAAAGAAGATTATATATAAAACAATAAATCTCTATTATGAATAGCTTACTTTTCAAAGCATATGCTAAATTCAGCATGGTACTTTCAAAATTGTCCTGCTTATTTGCATTTTCTTCTGAACCTCCTTCTTTAAAAACATGTTTCAGTAACCCTCCGTTTCATTCATTCATTTCCAACACTATGGCTAGGTCCCTTCTTTCCACTAAGCCCTTCCCCCCAATAAATAATGAAAAAATCCTTATAGCAAATAAATGATCAAATACAACAAATCTCCATGCATTTGTCGTGTCTAAAAATGCATGTGTCATTCTGCACCTTGAGTCAGTCACTTCTCTGTCAGGAGTGGGGCAGCATGCTTCCTCATTGGTCCTCTGAAATCATGGTTGGTTACTGAACTGATCAGAGTTCTTTAGTCTTCAGTCTTTTCTTTACAATGATGTTATCACCATAGAAATCCTTCTTCCAGTTTTGCTTACGTCACTCTTTGTCAGTTCAAGCTACTCTTCTCAGGTTTCTTTAAAATCTTTTTTTTTGTAGGATGATTTCTGTGTGGCAGATGATGGAGAGTAGGAATCACATTCAAGTGCCCACTATTATTTTAATTTAGAAATATTCTTTTTTTTTTTTTTTTTTGCTTTTTGGAGGATAGTTGGGGCTAAGTGACTTGCCCAAGGTCACATGGCTAGTTTTTGTGTTAAGTGTCTGAGGCTGGATTTGAACTCAGGTCCTCCTGACTCCAGGGCTGGTGGTCTGTTCACTGTGCCACCTAGCCACCTCATTTTGAAATGTATATATAAATATATATATATATATATATTTTTCTTTTTGGAGGATAATTGGGGTTAAGTAACTTGCCCAAGATCACACAGCTAGGTTTGTGTGTGTGAGTGTGTTAAGTGTCTGAGGCCAGATCCGAACTCATGTCCTCCTGACTCCGAGGCCAGCACTCTACTCACTGCGACACCTAGCCACCCCCATTTAGAAATATTCTTAATGTTTACACCCATTTCAAGAACTTCTATCAGGGATGGGAGGCTGGATCCAGAATGGGAAAGTGAGAGGGCCAGAACATTTCCCTTCCTTGGAATGTCTGCCAGGCCATGGAGATGAACATAATGGCCTTTCTCAGAGAGGCCTTCAACCAGAGATGTGGTGTCTGTAGACTGGTCTGAGCCAGGGCTATATTGGAGTCATGTGGTGCTTCATTTCTTCCATGAAGGCAAAGTCAACTTTCTCAGACTCACTCTTTGGAATGATCCCTCAGGTGATCTTCTCGAATGCATATATTTTCAAGACATATGTCATGAAGGCAGAGGATATCTGGGGTTCTGGCAGCCAAATTCCTGCCTTATCATGGCACAATCTCCTTCCTTTCTAGGCTGTTTCCTTTCCCTCTATCCCTCCGTGACTTCGTGGAAACATGTCTGCTGTTCTGGGCTTGGGGTTACTTTTCCCTACAAACACTTCTAGCCAAGCCTTCTAGAAAGCAATGATTTTGGAATCATTTGGGGGAAAGTCTACCAAAGGAAAATCTGAATCTGTGATTTCTATTAATTTTTCCCAAGTATCTTTGCTGATGTTCAGTCTCAGTCATGTCTGACCCGTTGTGACCTTTATCTTTGCTGATCCTTGGCCTGTTATAACCTGATCTAGTGGGAAGGGCATTGGGCTTGAGTTTCTTCAGTGAAATGACTTTGACATCTTGCTGAGATACTAAAATGGACTTGATGTTAAGTTTCTTTGGTGGAGACAGTAAGAAGAACGTTTTAGACATTTTTGAGGAACAGGTTTTCTGTGTTGGTGTTGTGTTGAGAACCATTTGTCCTATGCTAGTTAATTTGCTTTGGTTATGTTTTATTTGAACTTCTCCCCTTCTCTCCCTTTAGGCAGTTGGGAAGTCCTACACAATGGTGTCTAGCAGATCCGTTGGCCGTTCCCTGGCATCAGAGCTGGTAGAGTCTAATGATGGGCATGAGGAAATCATCAAGGTAAGTCCTATCTCCCTTCCCTATCACCCTCCGTTTTCTCCCCACATTTCATTGGAGTCAGAAAAATGGCAAGGGGGCTGATGTTGCAAAAGCAATCTTACAGTTGGAAAGTGGAAAGAATTTCCAGGATCTGAGATGCTGGAACAAATGGCCACCTCCTCTGGAGATCTCCAAGAGAAGGGCTGGTGGTGACCGCCTGGCATGACTTAGGTACAGTACCTGACTGAAGCAGGAGAATGTATTAGATGACCTTGCCAGGTTCCCTCCAGATCTTATATATTTATTGAAAAACAGTAGGTACTGGGATGGGGGTAGTTGGTGGGCCTGGTTTGACTGTGATTCTTTGTAACCAGAATGGTTTCATTCCCCAAATTTAGGTTTACTTAAAGGGGAAAACTGGTGACAAAGTCATCCATGAAAAGAATATCGATCAGCTGAAAAGTGAGGTTCAGTACATCCAAGAGGTAGGTAGCCTTTTCTTTATTGTGGAGGGCATTGTTTCCCATTAAAGTTTGAAAGATTGAAAGCTCCTTAGAGAAAAGCCTGTCTTATACCTAGCACAGGTTTTACATTAAGTAGGCCCTTTATGGAATGAATGAATGAACGAATGAACGAATGAACAAACCAGTTTTAGAATGTGAGTGGAACCAGGGCTTGGGGCCAAGCTCAACCTTCGACTCTCTGTACCCCAGTTGGCTTATATGTTTTTCTTCTCTTTCCTCTTCTCAACCCCAATTCTTTCAAACTTGCATGAGCCTGTCAAGTTCACTATTTGTGTTGTTGAGTGTTTTTAGGACTTAGCTGCTTGATTCCCTTCTCCCTTCCACTCCCCAAATACCCCAGATTTGTAAGCTGATACTCCCTCAAGTAAAAGCCATGCTTGTCACCATTGACCCTGCAGAAGGCAAATTAGTCAGCAGGTGTTTGTATTCAGTCTGTGCTCAGGATTATGCCAGACATATTGTCAGGCTATTGGTTTGAACGATCTTTCTGTTCCTTCTAAAATTCATTCATTAAAAGGCATGAATTAAGACCTGAGCTATTTTCTGAGAAGACCTTGGATGAGGTTAGGTAAGAGGCATCTTTGGAACTTGAAAATATAATTTAGAATATGTCATTTTACTTTATCCACGTGTGGAGAGGGGATATCTAGGTGGCAAAATGGATAGAGCTCCAGGCCTGGAGTCAGGAAGACTCATCTTGCTGAATTCAAATCCTGCCTTAGATACTTACTGAGCTGTGTGACCCTGCGCAAGTCACTTAACCCTGTTTACCTCAGCTTTCTCATCTGTCAAAAGAGCTGGAGAAGGAAATGGCAAACTACTCTAGTATCTCTGCCAAGAAAATTCCAAATGGGGTCACAAAATATTAGACATGACTGAAAAACAAAAATGTGTGAATAGAATGTATGCTCCCTGAAAATAACTGCTTCATTTTTATCCTTCTGTCCCCAGCACCTAGTGCAGTGCCTAACACAGTGCACTTGATAAATTCTTATTGATTGATTTGATTAGCTAACTTTTGTGCATTTTAGATAATGGGTTGTTGATTTACTCTATGTTTTTTCAATCCATGCCCCATTGTCAGTCATTTTCCAGGGAATGCAAATCTATTTTAATGACAACTCAAAGTAAATCTGCCAAAACTAATCCAGAGTGATTTTTTGGATTATATTATTTTGATTATGATGTTTGGAATTTCCTACAGAATAGCTTCCCTACCTACTCATCAAGGTAGAGAGTCAAAAACTGACTTTTTGTGAGTCAGTGGAGGTATTGGGAACTTGGCATATTCCCTGAATTCCAAGCATATCTGGTTAAAATATTTGTCCCTCCTGATTGTCTCTGGATTGGCAATGGGGACCCCATAAATGAACCAATCTAAGCATTCCATTCTCTCCCTCCCCCCAGCCTTTCCCACTTCCCCCAGCTAAAAATCACTTGCCCTCCCCACCAGGCTAGGAGCTGTTTGCAGAAACTTCGGGAGGATATAAGCAACAAACTTGAGAGAGACTCGAGGGACTTTCCTCAGCAACAGGAGATGCAGGTAACTAATGGGAATTGTCTCCTAGTTTACCCCTAGCACTAGGTTCTCAGTGGAAAGATGGGATTGTTTATCATCTGAAAAGAAGCAGATAGTACCAAAATAATACTTAGTGTTTGTGGATCTTCTGTGAATCATGTGGTGAGAGGGGAGATAAGAATGTAAGCAATCCTGCCTTCAGGGAGCTTACAATCTGGGGAGCCAAAAATAAATGTGTGCACACCTGCATCTGTGTCTGTGTGTAAACACACACACACACACATACGCATGTATGCTCCCTGTCTCATTCTCTATTCAGGTACATACACATAGCTAGGTGTATCTCGTTATGCAATGTACTAGTTCCCAAAACATTGTGTAAAAGTTTAATTTTTGTAAATCGCATAATCTTCAAATTCGCTATTTAAAGAAATCCTATAATTGCTGTAAAGTGATGAATTTTTTTCACAGAGTGGAGAATCTCTCCTTAACCTTTTTTCCAAATTCAGATTCTCACATAATGAATATATAAATAATGAAAGACTGCTAATATAGTTACAGAGCTATTTTATCCATTCATTCATTTATTTATTTTAATGAGTTGGTAAACAGAGCTGTCCCCAGGAGAGAAGTCTTTCCTCCACCATCTAGCCCTCCATCTTCTTAATCAGAGTCTGGTTTCCAGAAGAAAAGCTGACACTTGTATATCCCCTTAAAGTTTACAGTGTCCTCCGCAGGTGATCTCCTTGGATTCTCACAGCAACCCTGGAGAGGTTGATACAAACAGGTGTTAGTCTCTCCATCTAGGTCCAAGGCTAAGTGTGACTTGCCCATTGGCCACCCGACTAGGAAGTGTTAAAAATGGAGTTCAAACCCATGTCTCCCATGATAATGTATAGAACACCTAGTATGTGCCAGGCATTGCATTAAGCACTTTAAAATGATTGTCTCATTTGATCTTCACAATAATCCTGGGAGGTAGGTGCACTGTTACTATGTACCCCATTTGACAGATGAGGAAACTGAGGCATATGGAGATTGTCCCAATGTGATTGTCCAAGGTCACAGAGCTAGTATGTGTCTGAGATGCCTCTGTCCACTACCCCTCTTTCTCCACTATTGGAGCATCTTGGGCCCTGTATCCATTTAGCCCCCTTTGGGGCCCTGTTCTGCCCAGGTGGTCTAGTCACTAGGGAAGCTGTACCCATTAAAATCATGGACTCTAGTCCAACCCTCTCATTTTGTAGCCTGGAGAAGAACGACATAGCTAAGGCTCGACAGTCAGCCAGCTCCCCGAACTCCCAACGTGGCACTTCTGACAGTCGCACCTTCACTAACATTCGGGAGACATGGAACAGACTATCAAAACCATCTGAAAAAAAGCATATAATACTGTAGCAGCAAGCACCCTGGAGTCCCTAGGGTGGCTGCTCACATAGGTTCTTGGATCTGCTTTGATAAAGGAAAGCAACTCAAAATGGGTTAACAAGCTTACTTTAATCAGTCAGACGTAGATCGTTTACCTTGTTCAGGGAAAAAGGTCAGCACCCTTATCAAGACAGAAACAGATCAAGTAGACAGCTTTCCAAACTGTCCAGCCATTACATCCATACCCAGTCAACATCTGGGTTTTTCAAAGCCGGGGGACTCTCAACAACGGCTTCCCAGAATTCAGATCAAATCACAGAACACTTCTCAAAGTGAGTCCCAAAACAAAGCTACACATCAGGGCTTATATAGCCTTCTCCTGGCTCAGAGAATGTAACAACCTTTTGGACCCACTGGCCAATCAAAAAGTATCTACTGAAAAACAAGCTTCTCACCCCAGGCTTCAGGTGCACTTTAGCCTAGGGGCAGGGAAGATCTTCAAAATTTGCATTCCCATTACAAATACCAAAATAATTCCTGTTTAGTGTGGACGTTACATATATGTGTGTGTCTGTAAACACACATAACATATATGTATGATTACAGATTGTAGAATGTGGATGGGAACACGTTTTCTAGAGGATATAGATTATAGAGCACATATGTAAATATATACAATACAGATTGAAGTTTATATGCAAACATATGATATAGATTG
Organism: Petaurus breviceps papuanus; assembly: GCF_028583685.1. Lineage (NCBI taxonomy): Eukaryota > Metazoa > Chordata > Mammalia > Diprotodontia > Petauridae > Petaurus > Petaurus breviceps. The sequence continues at coordinate 31,154,142 of NW_027185798.1, read as the reverse complement.
TAGAATACATGTAAACATGCACATATGTGTAGATGTGTATATATTTGCATGATAGAAACTATAGAATATACATGCAGACACACATAACATAGTATATATCATACAGATTGTAGAATGTATATGCAGATGTGTATGTGTATGGATGAGTGATTCAGAATGTTAGCTCCCTGAGGACAAGGACTGTCAGTTTTTATAACACATGCTTGATACATGTTTGTTGAATTAAATATCTAATGCACATGCAGTCCACATAGGAATGTGTGTGCATGTCTATGTCTGTACTCTGCTATGAAGGCACCCTGTTCTCCTGATGGCATGTTGCTGACTGCTGAGGGGCAGCAGGTAGTGTGGTGCTTTGCAGGGAAGTAGGAGAAGCCCAAGCCTGGGCCATGAGAAGGCTGCCAGCAGATCGTTTTCAGAGCTGTTAACTTGTGAACCAGCTTTGTTGTCCCCGTTCAGAAGCTCCCAGAGTTGTACCAGGCAGTGTGTTAGGAGGCTGTAAATGCCACCTTCCAATATTCTCCTCTCTCGGTGTGTGCCAGACTTTTTCTAAATTCTGGGGGCAGAGGAAAGTCTGAGTGTTGGCTACAAGCAGACGCTTGCATTCAGTGAGCTTCAGGGATCGGGGCCAATTCATAGTTTCCTCACTGGGAAGGTTTTTGCTGCTTGTTTTTCTGAGCATAGCAGTGAGCAATTAGGTCATCCTGCTCTGTCTCCAGCAATACCAGCCCCCCACCCCTCACTTCTAGAAAGTCTAGAAAGACTTCTGAAGTCTCAGAGGGCTCTGATGTTTCTGAGAAGGCTGCTCCACATCAGGGACTGTGCCAGCCCACTGACTTCCTTTTTTCCGCTTTGGACAGGTGCTCTTGGAGGAGCCAAATGACTTTAGGCAGTCTTCCACTTCACTGTACAAGACGCCTTCTGAGACCCTGGTAGGTAATGACAAAGGGCAGCTCCCTTGGGGACCCAGACACTGCTTCTTCCCCTGCTGGTGCTGGGGGCGCAGAGAGGGCTCACCTGAGGAGCTTTCCTCTCTACAGCCATTCTCTTCTGCTGGGTCATTACAGGAAGTGGCCCTTTGTAGAGGCTGCAGCATGAGCCATATGCTCTGTTGATGTCCAGTTTGAGGATGCAGTGAGTATTTTCACTCCCTTTAAATAGGAGGCAGGAAAAGGAGGGTAGAGAATAAGCATTTGTGTAATGCCTACTATGTGTCAGAATAAGCACTTATGCAAACTTTCTTATTTGATTTGAGCCTCACAACACCCTGGTGAAGGGAGGCGGGGGGGGGGGGGTAGGTGCTTTTATTATCCCCATTTTAATGGAAGAAAATGAGGTAAAGGTTAGGTGACTTGGCCGGGGTCACACAGCTAGTAAGTGTCTGAGGCTGGATTTGAACTTGGGTCTTTCTGACTCTATGCACAGTCTACTACACTACCAACTGCCTGGATGGGCTTTTTGGAACCTCCCTCCTCATCTCCTCCTCCCCCACCTCCCCTTCCTCTCTGCATTTCACTACCATGTTGGGGTAAGCAGTTATAATGATACCTTTTATTATTTATCTAGACCCTTTCTTCTCACAACCTCAAAGCTCTGCCAGATGTTATCTTGCTTATCTTTGTGGTAGCCCTGGGAGGCAGGGAGAGGCTGGTATTTCTTCTCTCCAATTTGTAGTTGGGGAAACCGAGGCTCAAAGAGATTTAAGGGACCTGCTTCTTGACTTACAGGATCAAGGACTCGATCACAGGGTTGTCTTCTTCCAGCTAAGTGCTTGAGGAGGGAGACTAGCCCCTTGGAGGCTCAGGGCTAAAGACCCTGGCATTGAGACAGCATAGTTTGGGCTCATGATCTTACATGCCAACTCAGCCAGCTCTAACCACCAACCCACGGCTGGGTGTGGCCAAGCTCAAGCCAGGCATTAACCCTTGATGGGAGAATGTGGAGGAGAGGGAACGTCTCTTACTTCATAGCGAGTCACCACCCTTCTTCAACCAACTGGATGTTGGTATGGGATGAAAAAGGCTTAAAAGGCTGCTGTAGGTCTAGATTTTATAGAATAAAATTTGGATTCAGTCAAAAGGTCACACTTAAGGATCTAGAAAGTCACATGGGCCTGAAGCCCACAGGTTCCCCACCCCTGGCTCTAGGTGCATTCTAGTGTAACAGGAGAGTTATAGTCCCTGCCTAAGGGAGCTTCTAAACTCTAGGAGAGAAAAGTATCCCCAACCAACAGTGATGAGGGAGTCATTTGGTCCCTGCCCTCAGGAAGGAGAAGTTTGATTGGGGTGGGGATTGGAGGGGGTGGGGCAAGTTGGAATAAGACCTATATTTGAGCATAATAACTTTTATTTTGAAAAAAAAACACATGAATTTTGATTTTAAAAATTTGTTTTGCTTGCTATCTAAGGGAGGAAGGAGGGAGAGAATTGAAATTTGAATTTTTTTAATGGTAAAAATCGTTTTTACATGTAATTGGAAAAAAATGTTTTTCGAAAAATATTTTTAACATTAATTTTTAAAAATTTTCAGTTTGGAATTCTTTCCCTCCCTCCAGCCAGCCCCTGCCTCACTCATTGAGGAAGGAAGCAATATGACCCCCTTTATACATGTGAGGTCATGCAAGCCATATTTCCATTTTAGCTTGAGAACATAATAATTGACATGTGACCCCTTAAACCTTACAAAACGCTTTATATGTGTTATCTCCTTTGAACTTCACACAGACCTTTTAAGGGGAGGAGGCATTGTCTCCATTTTACATGAAACTGAGGTTTAGGAAGTTTCAGTGCCCGACCCATAGTCATATACCTGGTAAGTGTTAGAGGCAGGATTTGAACCCGGGTCTTCTTGATTCCTGGTCCAGCTCTAGTCCCTCTGCTGTGCTTTCTCCCTCATGAAAAAAGACATAAGCATGTTTCATAAGAAACCCTTTTGTAGGGATAGTTTAATGCCATGTTGAAAATGCACCTAAATGCTCAGGATACCTGGGGTGAAGGGGCAACCCAGAAGTGGGTTGGGCTCGTTGAGGTTTGGTCCATCTGGTGTCTCTGACCAGTTCTTTTATTCGGGTGGATGCCTTATGGGGGCAGGCTGGCCAGTACATCTGTTTGCCGGAGTCCCAAGGACAGTTGTGTTAACTTTTGTGCCTCCCTTCCCTTAACGTCAGTGCTTGGTTACAGGAACAAGATTATCAAAATGAAGACCCCGAGAGCTTGAAGGAAACCATCCGGAATCTGCGTGCTAAGCTGCAGGAGGCTGAGAGGGAGCACCAGTCGGACAGGGTGCTTTTTGAGGTGAGGATTCCTCAGCCCACCTGTCGCCCATCTTTCCACTCTTGTTTCCCATTGCTTCCCTCTGTCCACTCTCCATTCTAGTCATGCTGGCTTGCTCGTTGCTCCCACACACACATTGCTCCATCCCCCACCTGTTTGCATAGGTGGTCTTGCCCGCCCCCCCCCCACACACACACCCCTTCCTCAGCTCAGTTATCAGTGAGTCCAAAATCTTGGAATGATTGCAGCTTTAGGCTCAGGACCTAGCCCCTGGACCGCCTTCTACTCCACGATTTTCATGATTCCCCCCAGTTGTGATAGTATTCTCTTCCAGATGGAATTGTTTGATATGTACTTTGTATAAATATTGCGTGTATTTTGCTCCCCCCCACCCCCAGTAGAATGTAAACTTATGAAGGCAGGGACTGGTTCCCAGTGTGCCTGGCAAAGTGCTTTGTGTAAATGTTGAGACAGACAGATGTTCAGTTGTTTCTGACTCTTCTTGGCAAAAATGCTGGACTGGTTTCTGCAGTGGATCAGGCACACAGAGGTTCAGTGACTTGCCCAGGGTTGCACAGCTAGTGAGTGTCTAAGGCTAGATTTGAACTTGGGTCTTCTGACGTCAGGCCCAGTGTTCAACCCACTGAGCCTCGTGGCTGCCTGCGGACGGACGGACATTACGTAAGTGTTTACTCTGTACCAGGGAGTACAGGGGATGCAGATATAAGCCAGCAGGACAGATAGGGCTTGAGGATTCCACTTTAGGATCTGAGGGGGTGACTGAGAGTGACGGGTCACCTTGAGCATGGGACACAGCAGCTTCCACAATATCTGCCATGCCCTTCTCTTGCCCGATGCCACCATATTGAAAATCAGGGGAATGCTATGAAGGTTGTCTTTATCACCTTTTCCCTCTCTTGGGTATGGTCACTGTTTTCTCAAGGACCTTGGCGCCACTTTGGTAGTCAACAGTTGAGTCTGTGCTCTTTGAAGGGGAGGGAGCAGTAATAAGGATTTGTCCCAAACGATGGGTAACTCAGAAGTCGTTTCTGTTTGACACAGGAATACATTACGCTCTTTAGCAGGCTTCTCTTTCCAAATGCATTTGACATAGACTAATACCAAAATCAGTTTGCAATCCCTGTGCATGCACTCACTTGTCATTGGGCCTGACCTATAGGTGAGGTTGCCAGGTGCCATTTTCCCAGGTCTGAGGACCAGGCCTTAGGTCTAGGAACAGACTGAGAGGCTGAGCTGCTCCTGCAGGAAAATGGGACTCAAGAATCCAGCTTCAAGTAGAGTCAGGAGAACTTCAGGGACTCTTGCTGACTTCCTAAGAAACTCTTGTCTAACACCAGACACTAAGACTATCTGTCTTCTGGATGCCCTGACAACCGGGCTCCATTCTTTCCTCAAGAGATAGAGCAGTGCTGACCAAGGATCTAAAAAGCGATCCCATGAGGTCCTCATGGAATGAATGAATGCATGAATGAATGAATGAATGAAATACTTGATAGAGAGCTGGTTTAGAATAGCCAGGAAGATCTGAGTTTAAATCCTGCCTCACACACTCACCAGCTATGTGATTCTGAGCAGGTCGCTTAATCTCTCAGCCCCAGTTTGCTCACCTGTAAAATGGGGATAATAATCATCACAGCGCCCACCTCCTGGGCTTGCAGTAAGGACAAAATGAGATGTTAGCTATGCTTGGCCAAGCGCAGTGCTGAGCCCTTGGGATATAAATGTGAAAGCAAAGATGGTCCCTGCCGTCTAGAAGCTTCTATCCTAATGAGGAAGACAGCCCAGGGGAGTGATGGTCTGGGATGGACACTTTGGTCCGGAATGTTTCAGAGATTGTGAGTGGGGCCATAGGCAGGTGGCTGACGTGCTTCTTCCAGAAATAGTGGCAGAGGGGATTTGATCATGGTTATGATGCTGGAGGCAGGAAAGAGAATTACAAAATATCAAGATGGTTGAGAAGATGGTGGAAAGTGGGGAACAGAGTGGGCCTCTCCATTTCTGCTCATAGAGTGCTTGGTGCTTTCCTCCATGATCACTGGATTCTGCTTTGGCAGAAGTTCCAGTTTAATGAAGAGGAAGGGAACTATTAAGGCGCCGACTCCTGCCTCAGTTTCCCTGTCGCTAAAATGATTTGTTTTTCTGGAATGATCAGAGATGAATATAAAGTTTTATTTGTGACTTCATTCTAAACATGGAAATATCTTTAAATGGTGCCAGCTCATTTCTGAGGCATCAGCCAGATTTTGCTGACACTGTCTTAAAATGGAAAAGGCAACCCAGAAGGGCTGAGCTACATACACTTGAGGGTCCCCTTCTATCTCCAGCACTCTCTTCTGCTGTTTTAAGGGTGGAGAATGGATGGAGCCTGGGGCTAAAAATTTGCTGCCTGTAATTCCAAGGGGATAACCAAGAGCTGATTATGTATTAAGATGGCTATTAATTAGCTCCTCCAGGCATAACACCAGGAGGAAGAGGAATCTGGGGCTGGATGGACTTTTTTCCCTGGGAGAGATTGCTAAGCCATGCCTATCACTGCTGACCAGGAAAAGTTGGAGATTATTTAGAAGAAAGAGAACTTGATCAGTTTGGGCCCTGTGAGCATGGGAGAGGCCTCTACCTCAGGATTTTTTTCTGGATTGCCAACCTTCCTTGGGCCACATAAAAGTGGCTTGAGTGAAAATGCCCAGCTCCACACTGGCCAGTAGCTGGCTTTTTCTTTTGCAGGCTCAGTGTTGACAGAATACTTCAGACACAGCATTCTATTTATACACCAGTAATAGAATGTGCTCTTTCAATGATATCTTTTCAGTGATGGGCATGGATTTGTGAGTCCCTTTTGTGACTAATGACAGCCACCGGGATTGAGAGTGAAGTGAGACCATGGAATATTTCTTTCCTTTGAATAAGAAATCACAGGCTCCCCTGTGATTAGATCTGTACCTTGACCTCGTCAACACCATTCAGTGCAATTCCACAAGCACGTATTAAGGTTCTGCTATGTGCCAGTCACTGTGCTTGGTGATGGAGGCACAAAGAGAAAAATAAAACGATCCCTGTCGTGCAAGAATTATATGAATATAAAATAATTTGCCTGGGGTTGGGGTGGGTGCTTATGAGGAGAATACCAACACCTGGGTGGAATGAGCTTAGGGAACACAGTTTAGAGAGCTCTGGGTTTTAAGTCAAGAAGACCTGAGTTTGAATCCTGCCTTAGTCAACATTTATTAAATGTCTGCTAGATACTATTCACTGTGCTGAGTGCTGGGGATAGCAAAATAATAGTCATTTGGCCATGGACAAGTCTGACCTCTCTTTTCAGCTGTGACTTCCTCTTCTATAAAATGGGGATACTGTTAATACCTCCCTCCCTAGTGGTAGTAGTAGCTGTAGTTATAGTGGTAGTAATGGTAACTAACTTAGTAGTGATGGTGGTGGTAGTACGGTAGTAGTAAACACCCTAGTAGCAGCATTAGTATAAGTGGTGGTGGTATTCATAGCAATAGCAGTAGAGGTGGTAGTGACCTTAGTGGTGGTGGTACATTTGTAGTAGGGGTGGCAATGGTAGTATAGTAGCATTAGCAGAGTAAAGTTGTAGTAGCAGAAAAAGGCATTGTATTAGGAGGTGGTGCCTGAGCTGGGACTTTCAGGGGATGGAGGATTCCATCAGCCAGAGGTGAGGAAGGAGAGCATTCCAGGCGCTAGGGAGGGCGCTACACAAAGCCCAAAGGCAGGAGTCGGAGCGGCCCATCCAGGGACCAGCACAGAGACTTGTGTGACTGGGACATGAGTCCGTGGAGGGCAGTAATGTGAGATAAGGTGGCGTTGGTAAGAGAAAGTCTGAGTGCTTGAGAGCCAGGCCAGGTGTTTTCCATCCAGAAGTTAGAAGACAAGAGAAACTTGTTTGGCCATCATGGTCATTTGGTAGTCGTCTCACCCTCTATCTTATTTGAATGATGCCCCTGACCTTTTCTAACCAAGATACTTTTTCGGTATATGTTTCTGGTTCAGAGAATTGATAGGGAGGGTGTGTGTGTGTGTGTCTGTGTGTGTCTGTGTGTGTGTGTATTTAATCAAGGTGCACGGTCACCATGAAAATCCAGTAACATCCATTCACTGTTACCAGGTGGAGTTTACTGCTAAAGATCTGCTCTTGATAGACAAAAACAGGGGAGATAATATGGCAAAAGAAAACCACCTGGATACTAAGCCTCTCTATCTCCTCCCTGAACCTGACCTAGGGAAGAGCTGGACCTGCTTGTTATTCTACTTTTACTACTCCTGGCCAGATCCTTTAGAGGCCATCTGGTTTCTCTCCTGTACCCAGCCCAACCTGGGTCATTTTATGTCAGAATTGTGGTGAAGTGTAAAGAACCCTGAGCTAGGCCAGTTTCCATGCCTAACTCTGCCTGTCAGTGGTCATACTTAAGGCAGGTCACTTCATGTCCCTGGGTGTCAGTTGTTTTTTTTTTAAATCTTTAAAATGAGGGTGTTAGGGGGCAGCTAGATAGTGCAGTGAATAGAGCACTGATCCTGGAGTCAAGAGGACCTGAGTTCAAATTTGACCTCAGACAACTTGACACTTACTAGCTGTGTGACCCTGGGCAAGTCACTTAACCCCAATTTCCTCACGTCCCCCCTCCAAAATAAGGGGGTTAGAACAAATGGGCTTTCCAGTCCTTAGCCAGTCTAAAATACTGGTTTTCTCTTACTTTAAAAAGAAAGAAAAAAAAGGAAAGAAATACTCCTTTCCAGATCATTCTCCCACTCACCCAATCAATACTTAGGAAATTCTTCCTGGTATATAATTTCATTCTTTCCATGTGCTGTTTTAGACATTGAAAAAGCACTAGAAAAGTACTGTGTAAAATATGCATGGCATAGGAAGTGTGCTAAGAGGGGAGAAGAGGGTGGCAGAGAGGAGAAAAGGGCTTGCTGGAAGCGGTGCAGGTAGGTAGTGAGTCCCAGAGGTGGGATTTGAATGAAGACCCCTTCCTGATTCTAGGTCTAGGCTCTGTTTACTAGACCTCCCCACCCCACCCCCAATGAAAAAAGACTTAAGAACATTTGGAAAGAATTGCCTCTGTAGGGACTGTTGACGCCAAGCATGGACCTGGGCCACTGGGACCACTGAAGGTGGATTAGGCTCATTGTGGCTTGAGGACAGTCGCGCTTGATGTTCCCGTGTGGATGCCCTCTCTGTGAGACTCAGGGATGATTCTAGTCTGGCCTGTCTGCCTCTGAATCTGAAAGGGAGCTCTTCATTTTGTTTACCCAGAGGGCAAGTCCACCAGTGTGAGCATTTGTGGACTTTGGGGAACCCGATATGTTTGTCTATGTAGCTGAGAATAGGTCTTGGCCCATTAGCACACTAGGGTCTCCATCTTTTACCTTTAAACTTAATATTAATGTGGTGGGTATTGGGGAGGGCATGGATAGGGGAGGAGAATCCCAGAAGTGTGTCTTTAGGGATGCTGATAAAACGTAAGCTTCTTGAAGATAGCTTGTCTTTGTACTCAACCCCATTGCCTAGAACAGTACCTGTCATAGTAGGCACATAACAAATGCTTGTTGATGGGTTGAGTTCGGCTCTAGCCCAGCAGAGTTATCTTGAAATGGGTAGGAAAAAAGCCTTGTTTCTCTTTTGTCCCATGCTCCTTCCAACAGCTGCCATGCAGTTTCCTTATTCAGGCTTTATTTTTTCCATTGCCTCATCCCCTGCTTTCTCAATAACGCAGGTCTGTCACCTCTGAGTTCTTGTCCACACTGAGCCATTCCTCAGATCTAGCATATCTAGCCGGTTACCCTAAATCGAGTTTTAGCCATCTCTTTCTCATCTCTTTCCTTCTTCCCCCTTTCACTGTAAGAAGCCTGGTTCAGGTCCTCATCACTTCCTGCCTGGACTGCTACAGTAGTCTCTCAGCTGGTCTCATTGCTTCCCTTTTCCCCTTTCCAGTCCGCCTTCCACACATGATGATGTCACTCTCCTCGTGGTAGGTGGCTCTCTGATCTTTCAGACAAAATTCTAACTCCTCAGTGTGGTGTTTAAGCCTCTGCCGTAATCTGACTCTCACCTGCCTTTCCAGACTTATATTACTCTCCTTTTATTTATTGTGTCCCAGCCCAAGTGGCCCACTCCCTTTTCTCCAGACTCCACATGGCATCTTTTGGCTTCCTGCCTTGGGCTGGAGTGTACTTCCTTGCCTCCTCAGAATCTCTAACTTTTCAAGGGGCAGACACAGATACGCACATGCACACACACATACATACACAGGAACACACACACATGCACACATGTTACCTTTCATATGGACAAACTCCTTCTCCTACCACTTGTTAGTAAATTATATTTACTTGTCTGTGTCCAAGATGTGTCTCCCTAATAAAATGTCAACCACTTAAAGGCAGGGACAGGTTTATTTTTGTCTTTTCATCCTCTAGTATTTTAACTCAGTGACTTAGACAACAGAATAGGCACTTAATACATATTTTGACTTGAATGGAATTTTACAGCGCTCATCTGCAGATGTCTGTGGGGCAGGTTTTCCCCATTACCAAGTGACCATTCCATATTCTAGGCCACACTTAGCCGGTACCAGAGAGAAGCCGAGATGAGCAGTTCTGCCCTTCAGAGAGCAGAGAGCAACTTGGAGCAGAGAGACGCGGAAGTTCTTGAGCTTCAGAGGTGCATGTTGGGGATGGAGAAGGTGACTATTGAGTTCTTTTGGATTTCAGGTCCTCAGGGCTAGGATGCACCTTAAGATAGGACCCTAGTCCACCCCTCTGCCTCAGGGCACTTCTCTGTCCTGCACTTTTGGAAAGAGCTACCTTCTTTTGAAAGGGCTCCAGAAATGGGCATTCCTCCCTTGGCAAATGCTTCCTTTTTTTTTCTTTTTGGAGGGCAATTGGGGGGAGTTATTTTATTTTTAAAACATGAACAGTGCATTAGAGTGCCTGTCTTTCCACAGTTTCTTTTTTTTTTGCTTTTTGGAAGGCAATTGGGGTTAAAATGACTTGCCCAAGGTCACATGGCTAGTTTTTGTGTTAAGTGGGCAAACGCTTCCTTGTGCCTTTCCATGTCTCACCTTAGCCTCCCCTGTTGCTGAGAAAGCCTCTTTATTTCCAACTTTACAACATCTCCCTTATAGGCTTGGAGACTGTTCTTAAATTGGCACTTGGTGCTGGGGCAATGGCAGCCAAAGTTGGCAGATGAATATGTCCTGAATTCATCAGGGCTGGGCTTTCCCAGAGGGCAGAAGGGTGAGGCCGGGAGGTTTCTGAGCCCAGTTACTAAAGGAGGGTGGGAGGGAAGGATTCTTGATTTCAGCAAAAGGTACCCCATGAAACTAACATGGCCTGCTTGCTACTGTTTGGCAGCTGGCCTTAGTCCCTACCATAGGATTCTCCCTGGACCAACTAGGGAGGCAGATGTCTTCCCCTCATCCCAACTTTACCTTCCTCTGGCCCTGCCTAGGAACAACAGAACTTACTGGAGAAGGTCAGGGAAGGAAAGACTGCCCTGGAAGAGCTTCGGACCCAGAGTGCTGACTGCCTTGCAGAACAGGAAAAGTAAGGGCGCCTGCTTGCTCACTGTGCAGTTGGGGTGGGGGTGTTGCACTCCTGTGGCTCTCACAATGGCCAGATTTGGGCTGGGAGCTGCTGCTGCTGATGTCACACTTTCCTGGTCTGACTCACTCACATGCTTCTTCAGGGTGTGGCCTATTCCTAGGAGGAGGACATTGGGAGCCCCCACCATCTTTGGGGAGGAGGTTGGCTTGGGAGTCACCACCTCACTAGAAAACTTTGGTCTTTCGAGCCCCGGTTAAGAGTTATTGATTAATGACCTGAGAGTTTAGTTAGGACGTGGACCTAGCTGTCATAAATATAGCAGAAAATAGCACCTGATTCATGCATAAGAAAGGTGTAGAGTAATGTATCCATCAACAGAACGGATATTAAATACCTACCATGTGTGATACACCCTGCCAGGTGCTGGAAGAGGTACAAAGTTTGTATGTGATGGAGAGCCTGCCCTTGAAGAATTTATAGGATCTATGAGATCCAAGGGGAGCAAGATCATCACTGACTGGAGGGAATCAAAGAAGGCTTCCTGGAAGCAGAGACATTTGAAATTGGCTTTAAAAGATGAAAGCCTAAGATTTTAGCGATAAAGGGATGAAGGGTGGGTAAAGTATAGATCATGTATGGGATACAAGTAGTAATCCAGTTCAGAACAATTATAGAGGGAGTATCCTGAGAAAGACGTGGAAAGGTAGTTGTTTTTAAGTCATTTTTCAGTTATGTCCAAATCTCTGTGACCCCATTTTGGTTCTTTTTTTGGGCAGAGATTCTGGAATGGTTTACCATTTCCTTCAGTTCATTTTCCAGGAATGAGGAAAATGAGGTAAACAGTGTTAAATGACTTGCCCAGAGTCACACAACTAGTAGGCGTCTGAGGCCAGATTTGAACTCAGGGAGATGTCTTCTGACTCCAGGCCAACTAGCTGCGCCACAAAAAAACACTACTGAACAATAAAAAAGGTAATCACACGGGGTCTTAAATTCCAGGTATCAGAGTTTGAACTTTAATTTGGTGAATCCATTGAAGGATTTTGATTAATGAAGTGGTATGGCCACATCTTCGAAAATGAAAAAGAAGTTTGGCTGCAGACTAAAGGACAATGTGGAGGGTGAATGTGAGTGGAAACAGAAAGACTTGTTTATGGAACTCCCTGTCATTGGAAAGGTTCCAGGGGAGATTAGATTGGTGACCTGCACCAGCACAATATGGTGGGAAAGGGGAGCCTTTATTTGCAATCCTGGCAATGAAACTTAATAGTATGTGGTCTTGGGCAAATCACTTGATCACTGGCAATACCAAACCAAAACTTCCCTGAAAAGTTTACATTAGCAGGAGGTGGGAGTGAGCATGGGGCCAGCTTAGTGTGATGGATTTACTACATGCACTGCTAAACACTACAAAGTCAGAAAGGAGAGGGAACTAACAAATCAGGATTAGGAAAGGCCTCATATAACAAGGAGAAACCAAACAGAGCCTTGAAAGAAGCTAGAAAAGGTGTATTTATCCAGCAGAGAGGCCAAAGAAGGGATTTCAACAATGATTGGGGAGGTAAATTTAAATGACCTCAATTAATAATGAACTACCTTCTACTTATGGTCAGGGGGACAGAGAAAGCCTGTGCCACTGAAACATCAAACACAGTAATACCAAATTAGGCCACTCTGAGCCCTAGGCCACTGAGGAATTTCTGGCCTCTTTGTGCTTTGGGTCATAAACGGTAACAGAAATAAATTCTCAGCTGATGAATCTGATGAATCACAGATCCAGTTTAATGTTGTCATGTTGGGTATAGTCTGCACTATAAATTTTTTTTTTTGGCCAGTACAGTATAATTCCCATCACAGTGTTTGAGGATAGAGCATTCTGGAGGCCTTTATCCTGCTCGTCATGGCTGTAGATCTCAAATCTAGGTCAGCCATGGAAAACCTAAACATTTTATTTTTAGGCATTTGACTTTGTCATTTGCCTCCCTGACCTTGTCTGTTTCCAGAGTAGGTCAGAAACTCAAAGAGCAACCAAGTTATTTTGGGTTATTCCCTTTCCTTTTCTTCCTATCTTGGGGGCTTGAATTAATAGAAACAAAAGAGGAAGAAACCAAAGGGCCTGTGTCAATCTGTATGTGGTTATTTGGTTATTAGGGATTTTAGGAGAAAGAAGGGAGAGAGGGAAGGGGAGGGAAAGAAAAGAGGAAGGGAAAGAGAAGGGAGGAAGGAGAGGAAAGAAAAAGAGAAAGTTCTTTCCATTTACATTGTTTTCGTTACTGCAGATCATGTTTTGTTTGGCTCTGCTCTCTCCCCTCTGCACCAGTTTATACAGATCTTTCTGCGCTTGTCTCCACTCATTACACTTATCATTTCTTACAACATCATAATATTCCATTACATTCACGTACCATGATTTGTTTAGCCATTCCCCAACTGATAGACATCAATACTTTGCTTCCAGTTCTTTGCTATCAAAAAAAAATTGTCACTATAAATATTTTGGTATTTACGTAGACTTTCTTCTTTTTTCTCCTTGGGATATAAGCCCAGTAATGGAATCTCTGAGTCAAAAAATATGGACATTTTCATCATTTTATGTACGTAATTTTAAATTGCTTTCCAAAATGGCGGTACCGATTCACAGCTCTGCCAGTAGTACCCTGGAAAGTCTGTCTTCCCACAGCCCCTCCCGACAGTGACTATTGCCGTCTGTTGTTATCTTTGCCAATTTTCAGAATGTAGAGTGAAACCTCAGAGTTGTTTTGATTTGTATTTCTCTTATTAGTGAATTGGAGCATTCTCTCCTGTGGTCATGAATACTTTGCAGTTTCTTCTCTTGAGAACAGTTTGTTCGTGCCCTTTGACTTACCTAGTGGGGAGTGGTATTTGGGGTCGCTGTGTGTGTGGTTTATATACATACACACACACACACACACACACACATATATACACACACACATATCTTAGATGTTAAATCTTTTTCAGAGAAATTTGATACAAAGTTTTTTTTTTCCCACCCAACCACTCTCCTTATCCTAGGTGCATTAATTTTGTCTGTACAGAGGTTTTTTGGTTTTATTTAGCTAAAGTTACCTATTTTATCTTTTGTAATTGTCTCTGGCCCTGGTGGGGTTAAGAATACATCTTCTGTGTGTAACTGTTCGAGGTATTTTGATTATTCTTCCTTCCTCACTGTTTTCTTTCTTCAAAGTCATCTCAAGGATGGCATGACTCAGCTACCAAAGTGATTTTCCTAAAGCAGGGGTCTACCCATGTCTTCCTGTGACCCAATCAGTAAGCTACAGTGGCTCCCTACTATCTCCAGGATCAAACAGAAATCCTCTCTGTGGCATTTCAAGCCCTTCATCACCCAGCCCTTTCCTACCTTTCAAGTCTGCTGCTTTACTCATAATCCAACTGCCTACATGCATAAAACCATTTATATTACAGACCATGTAGCTTATATAAAATCTTACCTATAACGTACATGTGGAGTAGGCACATTCCAAAAGCTGCCTTCACTGCTTCACTCCCTCTTCAGCCTTCTTCTTTGCCTTACTCTTCCCCCACTCCCTAGTTCTGAAACCATAATCAAATCAACTCTGCCCTCTAGTAGGGATGTGTCATCTTACTCCCCTAGTGGGCTACTCATGCTATTAACTTTCTGGACCAATGTGCCCCTTCCCTGGCCTCCACTCCTCAAATGGTAGTCTACTCTATGAGAATGTAAGCTCCTTAAGGGCAGGAATTATCTTTCCTTTGGCATTTGTAACCCAGGGCTTAGCACATAACTGCTTAATAAATCCTTTTTTTATTCCTATTAATATGTGATTAAATAGTTTTAGCAGTTAGCCACATAAAATACAGATTTTTCCAAATAAATGAAATTTGAGAAAAAGAACAGAGAATTAAGGTGGAAAAAGAGGAAGTTTTGGAGGGGAAACTCCAGGTTTATCTTGTCTCTGGGACAGAATCTTAGAATTCCAGGTTTTGGATATCCCTCACTGTTACCCCCAAAAGAGGTCGGGGGTGCAGCTACTTTGGTTTCCCAAAAGGGTTGGACTCCCCTACCTTGTAAAAAAAAAAATGGAGTCACCAGCATTTGTGCTTCTGAGGCATAGGAAAATAGCAGCAGCAGGCTGGAGCATCATGGAAGATTCTTCTCAAGTGGCTTGCCCTTCTGGGAATTTTTGGTTCTGTCTGCTTTGAAGATACCAAGTGATATATAGCTCCTGGCCTGGAAGGTAGAAGCCTCAGGTTCAGTCATGGCTGAGCCACTCCTTAGCTTTTATGACCTTTATAACCTTTACTTTAGTAAGTGACTTCTGATCAGACCTCACTTTCCTCATCTAAAAATGAGGAAGAGGAGGGACCTAGATCCTGTGAGAAGGAAACAATTGCTGGTCTTCCAAGCAATAATATTATAAAACCACAGCAGCTTTTGGGTGAGAGATGCTTCAGGAAGGGTCAGAGGAAGAAGTGGTACTGAGGCAATTGTTGATACCTGATAACAACCAACAGTAGACCTGTTTATTTCCTGGGGTATATATTCTGTGTATCCAGGATATAACAGAGAGCTTTCCAAGACTTAAGAAAATGGATGGCTTAAAAGATATCAATAAAAAAAATATTTTTTAATTCATTTTAGGGGAAGCTAAGTGGTGCAGTTGGGAGTCAGGAGGACCTGAGTTCAAGTCTGGCCTCAGACATTTGACATAGTAGTTGTGTGACCTTGGGCAAGTCACTTAACCCCACCTCCAAAAAAAAATTTTCGTTTTAGCCAATTACAAAAGAAAGAAAAAAGATGACTGCCACCAGTTCTTGTGATTCATTTGGGCACAAGTGACCCTGCCAGAAGGAACCTCAAAAATATTGCCAAGATTATGAAGTGTCCTGGTGAAGACACTGAAGACCACAGGGACCCAGAATGTTTTTCGTCACTGCTGCTTCTTGAAGTCAGGGGATGTGGAAGACTGTAACTGATTTGGGATTCTGAATGACTGATTAAAGAGATGGTGTCTGAGAATGGGATTTAGCTTTTTGGAGTACAACTCCAAAGCGTAGTAATGGCAGATTCCTAGTCAGGAATGGGGTGTATTTCAGAAAGCCTGATGAGAATGTGTATGTTTTCTTCCCTTATAAATTTTAATCAAAAAGACTTTAAAATAAGTATGGGCAGTGAGGAAACTGCCTGTGTGTATCTACCAAGTTCGATTCTGTAGTAAATACATAGCTGCAGTGAATGAAGAATAGGAGTTAAGACATCCAGAACTTTATAGGAGAAAATGTCCCCCAAAGGAGCCGTGAACTCAAATATCTATACAGAGATGGCCAGTGTTTAAGGCACCAAGAGGAGCTAGGTAGGCCTTCTTACTGTAAGGAGGCATATTTGACTTCAGAGGTATTTTGAGATTTGATGGGTTGGAATTCATGACTGGAATATGGGTTTAGATGAGTATACCTTACACAAAAGGAACAGGGAGAGGAAAATAGAGTGAGAGGGGGTGGTGAGGATGGTTAACAATAGCTAATGTTCATGTAGTGCTTTAAGAGCTGCTTTACATAGATTAATCTTCAACTCAGGGAGTGTAGGTGCCATTATTAATCCCCATTTTGCAGTTGAGGAAATGAGGTTGAGAATTTAAGTGATTTGCTCAGATACTTCTAGTAAGAGGCTAAGGCAGAATTTGAACTCCAGTCTTTTGACATAAAGTAGAGCTCTTTATTCACTTTGCCACCCAGTTTCCTTAGGGAAGTTCTGTGTGTTAAGAATATCTATTCACGTGAGGAAATCCAGAAACTGTGGGTGGGGAAAGTGAGCAGGAAAGGATAGTGAAGAGCATTTGGATAAAAATCAGTAAAGAACAGAGTTATCAATAAACAATCATAAACATTTATTAAGCATCTGCTATGTGCCGGACATGGTGCTAAACACAGGGGAGGCAAAAGGAAAAAAAAGCAAGAAACAGTCCCTGCCCTCAGGTTGTTTACAGGCTAACAAATACAAAGCAAGGAACATACAGGATAACAGGAAGGCACTAAAATTGAGAAAAATTGATGAAGGCTTCCTCTAAAAGATGGGATTTTATTTGGGAGTTAAAGGAAGCCTGGGTGGTCAGTGGTTGGAGTAGAAGAGGGGATGCATTCCAGACATGGGGGACGGTCAGAGAAAGTGCCCGAAGTGTGTCTTGTTTGTGGAGCAGCCAGGAGGCCAGCGTCACTGGATCAAAGAGTAGGTGTCAAGGAGTAAGGTATGAGAAGACTGGGAAGCAGGAGGGGGCAGGTCATGAAGGGATTTGATTGTCAAACAGCACTGTATATTTGATCCTGGAGGTCATAGGAAGCTACTGGAGTTTATTGAGTAGGAGGCTAACATGGCCAGACCTGTGCTTTAGGAAAATCACTTTGGTAGCTGAATGGAGGATGGATTGGAGTGGGAAGAGACTGGGGATAAGCAGACTCACCTGCAGGCTATTGCCATGTAACAGGAGTGAGGCGATGAGGCTTGCAGTAGAGCGGTGGTAGTATCAGAGGAGAGAAGGGGGCATATTCAAGAGATGTTACGGAAGTGAAAGCAACAGGTCTTGGCCACAGATTGGCTGTGGAGGGTGAGAGAGAGTGAGGAATCCAGGGTGACTCATAGGTCGTAAGCCTGAGGAACCAGACAGGTGGTGTTGCCCTCTCCAGTAATAAGAAAGGTAGGAATGGGGGAGCCTTAGGGGGAAAGATGAGTTCTGTTTTGGACATGTTTAATTTAAGATGTCTACTGGACATCCAGTTTAAGATTTCTGAAAGGCTTTTGAGAGTTTGAGGCAGCATAGGTAGATTTGAGAATCATTAGCATAGATGTGGTTATTAAATCCGTGGGAGCTGATGAGATCCCCAGGTGAAGCTGTATAGAGAGAGAAGAGAAGAGGGCCCATGACAGAGCCCTGAGGGACACCTTTGGTAAGAGCATGATCTGGAAGGTGATCCAGCAAAGGAGACTGAGAAGGAGTGGTCAAATAGGGAGGGAATAGGAGAACACGGAGTGTGGTATTCAGAAAACCTAGAGAGGAGAGAGTATCAAGGAGGGTGATCGACAGTGTCAAAGACTGCAGAGAGGTCAAGGATAATGAGCATAGAGAAAAGACCATTGCATTTGGCAGCTAAAAGATCTTTGGTAACTTTGGAGAAGGCAGTTTCAGTGGAAAAGTTAGATGCCAGATTATAAGAATTTAAGAAGAGAATGTGAGGAAAGAAAGTAGAGGTGTCTATTATAAATAGCTTTTTCAAGGAGTTTAACTACAAAGGGCAGAAGAGATACAGGACAATAGTGGGGGTGAAGGGTCCAGTGAGAGTTTTTTTTTTTCCCCAGGATGAAGTAGACATGGGCATATTTGTAAGTGGGAAGGGAAGAGGGAGGGATTGAAAATAAATGATACAATAAGTCTGTTGAGAGAGACAGGATGGAATGGGTTTGCTTGAACAGGTTAGAGGGGTTAGTCTTGGTAAGGAGTAAGGCCACCTCATCATGTGAAATGAGTGAAGGGAGAGAGTGGGAAGAAGGCACCAGAGTGATAGATGAGGAGGAAGAAGCTTGTGGCAAATGGCCTCGATTTTTTTCTGTAAAATATGAGGCAATGTTCTCATCTGGGAATGGGGGAGGGGAAGCCATGGGAGGTTTGAGAAGGGATGAGGAGGTTTGGAAGAGTCCCTGTGGAGAGGAGGATACTTGGTAATGGAAGGTATAGAAGGCTTACCCAGCCAGTGAGGGCCCAGTTGAGGTTAGATGACATAAATTTGTAGTGGGCCCAGTCAGAACAGTTAAGTGATTTTCCTCTACTTACATTCAGCAGCACATATGTAAGAACAGTGAATGATGGGAGTGATCCATGGCTGAGGCTTAACGTGATGTAATTGGTGTAACTTTGTCACCAGAATCTACCACAGGTCATTTGGACAGAAAGGAGAACTAGATGAGGGGTTTGGAAGATAGACTGCACATCTGGCATGGTGTAGAAGGGATGTAGGATGCCAGAGTGTAACTGGTAACTTAATTTGTCTTAAAGATAATTTCATCCTTTAAAAGATATAGAAACGGGGCGGCCAGGTAGCACAGCGAGTAAGAGCACCGGCTCCAGTGTCAGGATGACCTGGAGATCGAATCCCGGGCTCAGACACTCAGCACCACACCCAGAAATAACTGGCCATGTAACCTTGAGCAAGTTACTTAACCCCGATTGCTTAAAAAAAAAAAAAAAGATATAGGAACCAGTAAGGGAAAATTCTGGGTTGGGTTAGATTCTTGATAACTTAAAGGCACCAAAATTGCTGAGGTAGAACTGGGAAAATGGCTGGGGTGGTGGGGGGTGGGGGAGTGACTACTTATGATAGGGAAATAAAAGAAAAACTAGACACAGTCTGATACACCCTAGATTTGGGGAAAGTAGATTTCAAAGGTTACAGAGAAGTTGTTCTTAATCTAGGGTCTGTGAATTAAAAAAAAATTATAACTACATTCAGTATAATTTATTTCCTTTGTAGTCCTATATATTCTATTTTGTGGATTTAAAAACATTATTCTTGGAGTTCATAGGTTTCATCAGACTGCCAATAAATCTGTGATACAAAAAAACAAAAAAGATTAAGAACTCCAACTTCACAGGAAAGATAGGTATCCCTTGGACTAATGTTCTCCAGAAGTCAGGCCAGGAAGGATGGGAGGTGCTCAAGAATGAAATTCTGAAGACACAGAGGAGGAAAAAGCAGAGTTGTCTGAAGAAACCAATGTGGTTGTGTAGCAAAATACCCAGGCAACTTAAATTTTTAAAAGATACAGATATGCATCCATATCTCCTTCCCCCCTTCATATATATGTATACACACATATATATGCATACATATACACATGTGTATAAAATGGAAAGCAAAGACAAGTGATATGAATAGATATAAGAGGCCCTATAAAAATGAGTATCAGGAAGGCTGATTCTCAGACAGCTAACGCTCAATTAGAGTATGACCTTGAGAACCTGGACCATCTTGCTCTTCCTGTTTGTGTGCCTTGAATCAGGCACATTGATGGGCACATGGTATGCATTTAGTAAACGCTTCTTCATTTATTCAATGTGATGAAGTTGGCAAAGAAACTAACGACAATAAAAAGGGGAGAATTTTTGATTTTTTTTTAAAGGCACTCTTAGAAAGAGAGAGAGAGAGAGAGGCAGGCAGGCTGATAATTGGGGAAGACAGGGTGATGATACCTGAGCAAAAATAGAAGATAAAACTGCCCAGTCTTTTACTTTTGCATTTTCCACCAAAAAAAAAATGACAACACAAATAACCGATAGGCAGTTGATGCCCAAGATAAGTAAGAGAGTACTTTGTTACCCAGGTAACCTTGATTAATTCAAGTTATCTGGTCCAAATAAACCATCCTTAGGTACTCGACAGGTGGCTATGATTATTGAGCCACTGTCAGTGATATTTGAAAGACTGGAATTGCTGTTAGGATAGAAAAAGGCATGATTAGGCAGAAGTTCATCTGAAGGATATCTGGGGGTGTCAGTGAACTGCAAGCTCTGTATAAATTAGCAGTGGGAGAGGATGGTGGAAGAAAAGCCAATGAGATCTTGGTGTGCATTGAGAGGCAGAGTTTCCAGAAATAAGCTGCTATTCAGAGATTGTCCCAGTGTTTCCTCTGTTCTGCTGTGTCAGACTACATCTGGAATCCTATCTGCAGTTCTGGGTGCCATCGTTTGAGAAGGGCATTGAGAAGCTGGAAGAGAGTGTCTGCAGGAAGAAAACCAGGATGGCAAAGGGCCTCAAGTCCCTATCACACGAAGACAGGGTGAAGGAAGTGGTATCCCTGAAATTTGAACCCAGGTCCCCTGGCTCTAGACTGAGTGCTTTTTCCACTTCACGGGTTCTCTTGGCCCCTGAAGACAGAACCAGAAGCAATAAGTGAAATTTACAAAGAGACAAATTTAGGTTTGATGCCAACAAAGACTTCCTGATAATTAGGTCTTTCCAGAGGTCAAGTTGTCTGCTTGGGAGGAGGTAGTAGATGTCCCCTTCTTCGAAGGAAATCATCCAGTAAGTAGAGTCTAGATGGCCACTTGGCGGTTGATTGTAGGGGGGAATTTTTTTAGGGTATGGGGGGCTTCTGAGATCTCTTCCAGTATAAAAATCTGTGATCACTGCTTCTCGTTTCTCCCCAGTTCAATACATCCATCACAAAGCTACCAAAATAGCCTTCCTGAAGCAAAGGTCTGAGCATGTCTCTTCTGCTCAAAAATCTTAGTTGGATTGCATTGTCTCTAGTATGAAATATAAGCCTTTTGGGTTTGACATATAATCAGTAAAAATCAATGGCCAATAAACATTTATTAAGCACTTGCCCTGTGCTAAGCTCTGAGAATGCAAATAAGAAAAAGAGAGCTCTTTCCCTCGAGGAGCTTACAATCTAATGGGGGAAGACCATACATGAAAGGAAACTAAAAAGAGGGTGCCCATCAGGAGAGGGGGGACATGGGAGCATGTTGTGTGTAAAGTCAAAACCAAACAGAGCAGCTGATGGAAAAATGTAATGATGTAAGCCTTTATAGTAAGTCATAGCCTTCTTTCCAGATTTAAATTGTCTTAATTACTTAAGTGTTTTCTTTTGTCTTGGTATCCCCAGTGCCTTGGCACATAGTAGGCACAATAAATGCTTGTTGAACTGGAATTCCAGCTCCAGAATGTTATGATGTTGTGGCATCCCATCCTAAGCCCTAGCAATAGCTGTCAAAGTTATAGTAAAAAAAGAATGTTAAGTAGAATCTCCCCTCAGAGCAGAGGGAAACAATTTAGCAGCCCTGGAAATCCTGCCTTCTCTGTAGTGCTGGTCTTGTACTGAACAGAGAGAGTTTGGGGGTTTGTTTGTTTGTTTGTTTTTTCACTCTCTCTGCATTTGTCCTCTGGTCCTTTCCATCTCCAGGGCTTCTCAGCTGGAGAAGGAAGTAGCTGGCCTTCGGGAGAAGATCCATCACCTGGATGACATGCTGAAGAGTCAGCAGCGGAAAGTCAGGCAGATGATCGAGCAGGTGAGAGCAGACCTCTCCATCCCTCTGGTTCTCTCTCCTAAAAGTCTCCAGTAATTACTGACTTAGGGAATTGTTTTTGCCTGTCAAGTCTGAGCAGGGGAGCTCCCTTTGGCCCACTAGGAGATTTTGCCTGATATCCTGAAGTTTCTGGCCAAATGCTTGTTGTAGCATCTTGGGTCATCCAGGATTGTCCAGGATCCTTTACGCTCCTGGTTTGTTTTCCCCCCCTCTTGCCTTTTGATCATCCGCCTCGTCCACAGAGAGTGAGGAAGGGAAAGAAAATGAGCCAAAACTGTCTCCCCCTTTCTCTGTGAGCCATTCTTAGAAAACTGTTGTCTATGGAAAGAAAGGAGTAAACTCTCATTGCTTTGTCTTTGTGGGTGACCTAGAGCAAATTTGAAACGCTAAGCTGGATTTCACCCCAACACACATCCACAATGGCATATTTCAGGGTCTTTCCCTTTCCACAAGTTAGTGTATGCTCAGGTATGCAGACTTTTTTTCTGTGAGCCTGTGCAAAGCATAACTAGGAAGATGCATCTGCTGCACTACAGAGTGTGTAAGTTCAAGGCCAAGTAGAATACATTGTTTTGAATTAGTTGTCCTCCTATTCCACCTCAGATCATTATATTGATTTAAATGCCTTTTATGATGGGGTGCTTGGGTGCCTGTGCTTGGACCCCACTTCTAAGATCACATGTCTCCCTAACTTCAAAACACTGTCCCTGGCAGTTTCCTCCCCAGGCCAAGGACACTGTGCCTAGCAATAACTCCTGAGTGAGCCCCAGTAAGACTGACTGTCTTTTCATATCACAAGAACAAGCTGACCTCTGAAGAAATCCTTTTATGAAAACAGGTCTATCTTATAACCAAGAATTATCATGTATTGATTCTCAAAGTTATCATCTCTGAAAACTGTCTTGCTACAGACGTAACAGACCAAAAATATACCTCTTAGAAACCCCTTCCAGCAGTGAATGATACCAGTGACCAAGGTTGTAAGTTATTGCCTAATTAGCATATCTGCCAGATAATCCACTGCTTTTCCTTTATAAGCTTTAGCATCATTCCTCATAGGTTGCAAGTTCCTTAAGGAGTTCTACCTGCCATATAGGCATTACAATAAACCTTTGCCACCTTGACTTAAAGAATGCTTGAGTCTGTGAATTCATTCCAGATGATCCTGTCCAGTACTCTGGTACTTGGTGGGGGGGTCCCTGAACCCCTTAAACCACATCATTTTGTATCAAAAAGCAAACTCATAAAGAGGTGAAAATTCACCTTTTCATACCTCCTCTTGCAGCCAGAGGTGAAAGTCATTTGGCCTGTGTTCATTTTTTTCAAGTAGTCCATTGTTTGCCCTCACAGCTTCAGAATTCTAAAACGGTGATTCAGTCAAAGGACACAACTATCCAGGAGCTCAAAGAGAAGGTCGCCTACTTGGAGGCTGAGGTATGATTCATAGGAGTCACTTTGGAGGAGAATCTGGGCTGTTGGGGCCTGAGAAGATTGGGAGGCCGATGGTGGGGAAGGCCTCAGGAAGTGAGACTTTGGGACACTTAGTCCTCAGGTTTTCATTGTTAGGGTGGTAACCATGGTCTACAAAGTGTAGTTGTGTTTGCTGAATAATTTCTAACTTTGCTGCAGGGCCTTTACAGTATTTTGAGTAACTAATAATTATTGAGCAACCACTGTCTGCAGAAGACTTGAGTGGGTGGTACATAGAAACAAAATAGAAATAGAAGAAGGGGCCTTATGCCCTCTGGCTGCTCTACAGCCTAGTTTGGAGACTTGGACATGTGGACCTGTGTACACATGATATGTAGACAGACTTCAAGGACTACTTAGACAAGTTTATCCAAGGGGAACCAGAGTATAGAAGTGGCAAAAGGATGTTGTAGTAAAGGGATGACCATTGTTGGATGGGAAGATAACCTGGAGAGAAGGGGTGGATGAGGAGAGGTACTCACTTGAGGAGTAGCAACATCGCCAAAGGGGGAGTGGGGAGATGGCAAGAGAGGATTCATCAGTGGGTGGCAGACTGTGACAAGAGAAGGATGTGCTCTCACTTTGGGGTGTTTGTTCTAGAATCTAGAGATGCACGACCGAATGGAGCACCTGATAGAAAAGCAGATCAGTCCTGGCAATTTCAGTACCCAAACCCGAACCAAGAGTGACGGCCTGGGAAGGTGAGTGTGTATACACCTGCTTGTGGGGTCTGTGTCAGGGAAAAAGGAAAGGAGGAAGAGAGGACAGTCTTGACTGTGGAGGACTCCTCTTTGCTGAGCTCCATATCCCACTTGGCATTGAAGGGATGACTTATAGAACAAGTCTATTCCTTTAGAACAGGTGGGGTTCTTAACCTGGGTCCTGTGAACTTTTAAAAATATGTTAATAAATCTACTTAATTAATTGGTTTCCCTTGTGATCTTATGTATTTTATGCATTCAGAAACAATATTTTATTGGCTTCATTAGGTTTGGTCCATTGGCTTCCCCAGTTTAACCAAAGGGTTCTTGAACAGAACAAAAGGTTAAGAACCCCTACTTGAAGCCCTATTTGGACCTGCTTGCCCACCCTGATCTTTCTTTCTCTGTCAGCCCGACACCTCCCATTTCCCTTATCTCTGCTTTTCACCTCTAAATTACCCTCTCATCTCCTCTTCCCTGATATCATTGATGGGCCAAGGTTGAAGATGTTTTATGGGATGATTGGAGAAGAAGAACATGTATGGATATAAAGAGCAGCATCAGCTTCATAGGACTGAAAAGGGTCTTGAAGTCATTATATCTATATCACTGCTTCACTAAAGGGCACCAAACTCCTGAGAGGTGATTGGCAATTTGGGTTTTAAAAAACTGGGTACCTAAGAATAGAATTACTGGGAAGAGGGCTACTTACCACTGAAGGAGTAAATCAGATAGAGATAGAAGTGGAGGATGGGGCGGGAGGAGGAGGTGGCATTGTGGCTGACGAGCATTAAGTATTCTTGTCTCGTGTCTTTTCTTTTCAGTGTTAGGATCTCCCGGCCTCCAAACCCTAAGCCCTTGCCTCTCATCCGGGTGGTGGAAACCTGAACTGAAAACTGAATATTGCTGCTTGCTGCCCTTATTGGCCTAAAGAGAAAACCCACCCTCCCTGTTGTATCACAGACTTTTCCTTCTTGACTGCTCCTTGGCTGCCCCGGGGGCCTCATGTTTGTATGCCTAATTCTTGAGCTCCTTTCTTCTGTATGCTTGGCAGACAGAGGAGGGGGAGGGCCTTCCTCTGGAGACCTGGAGCCTTTTGAAGGAAGCTACCATGGCAGAAACCCTTCTTTGCTGAGGCCAGGACAAGGGTGGAGCCAATGGTGACACCTGTAATACCATGATTATTGCTGATCTTCGTTAAGAAAGAGATTTTTCCTCTGCAAGTGGGTGTTGAGCTGCCTTGGAAACCAGGGTTATGTTGCAGGACTGGGATGGGGTGCCCTGGCTCACCTCAGACCTAACACACGGACAAACAAATATCCACTTGGACTGGCTATCATCCTGAGGGACTGAACCTCTTTCTTCCAGTGTTGCTCAGCTCCTAGCAACACCATTTCCCCACTTCTCTGTCCCCCCACAAACATTCAGTCCTCTTCCGGAGATGGCCGGATACAACCTTGGGGGCTGTCTGGCTTCAACAAGGATGAATCTCACCTTTGGTTAAGTTCATTTTTCTGGGGAGGAGGGTGAGACAAAATAAATCTGCACTCAGAGAATGGATTTGTAGCAGGAAGGAGTCCCTAGGGACATGGACAGCTATGCCCTAGTCCTTGCTCCTTTTGTCTTCTACCACTGCCCAGAAACCCTTGGACTGTTTTTGTTTGTTTGTTTTTCTTTTCTCCATTTAAACTCAGCCCAAGAAACACCCTAGTCTTCCTGGTCCCAGTGCCCGGAGGAAGGATTTTCCACCAGGTTGCATCAGTCCTGGAGAAGTAGTGGGTTCCTCCTCCAATATTTATTTTGCTAAGTTATTGGTGTCTTTGGTTATGTCTTGTGGTTGTTTTAATACCAAAGTTCTGGAACCTACCTATAGAGTTGCTTGAAACTGGGAAAAGCATATTTTTGTGTGTCTTTCATCTTTCTCCTATCCCTGTGTTTTCATCTCCCCTTTCCCCGTGCCTAATTTGTAGACCAGGTAGGGAATTGTATGTGTGTTTATATATTCAGACTACAAGTGGGGGGAGCGGGTGGGAAAGGAAGCATATATTGATTGTACAGAGAATTCATGAGTAGGACCCTTTGGGAAAGGACTCGGTTCTTCCTTGGATGTCCCCCTCCCTTGTTCCCCTTCCCTCTCCCCAACTACTCAGGGTCCTTTTGGGTATACTGCCTCTGAATATCCCATCTCCTCTCCTGGGCCCCGACTGGTAGCCTCAGGTGATGGAGATAAAACATCAGAGGACTAGTATAGTCCTGTAGAAAAATATTAACAAAAAGCAAAGCTCTTATTAAGTCACTTAGCTCTGCCTGGCTCACAAGTAGTAGGCTTAAGTTTATCTATGTCTGTGTAGAAGAAGGCTGAGTAGGAGGCACAGCCCTGCCCAGAACTTGCTCCACCACTGTGGGCATGTCATTCCATGCTTCCAGTTAACTCATCTATAAAGTGAAGGGCCTGAACTAGCCTATTTCCAAAGTCATTCCTAGCTCTAAAATGTGTTTCTGGCCTATAGTCTTTATATGGTAAATTAAATAAATTATATTAATGTGCCTCTGAGATTCTGGTCTGGTTTTTATCCATTGGTTGAAAAAACAAAAATACCTCCCTCTCTAGCCTCGTTAGGAGGTCCTCTCTTTCAGATCCAGAGAGCCCTTCTTTTGTATGATTTGCATCCCCTCGGCCCCAAAGATTTTGTGGTTTCTTTGAGTGCTCTCAGAGTGTAGGGGATAAGGAGGGGGAGCTCAGCTTATGCGGTCTGTGTCCTCATTTAGGAGGGCTAGGAAAGTTTGGGGGTGGTTCCTAATTCAGACTTGGGTCTTGGCTGGTGTGGAGGCCTTGAACAGAATCCCTGAATGTCTCCTGGCTTGGGAAAAGGAACTGGTAGGGGATGGAGGTGCTGTGATTACAGATACAGCCACCAAGTAGCACCGCAGGGTATGTGAGTAACTAACTGCCAGGTCTTTTGCAGAAATGAAAAGCTCTAGAAATGCTGACTGCAGCTGTTGCAGAGTGTTTGGGGCTATCTCTGGGCATCACTCAATTAGCACCAACTCTTTCTTTCTGGCAGGGTATGCAGATGGCTGCAGGGCTGAATGGGGACACGGCTGAATATACACTAATCCTCTCCAGACCAGAGAAACCTGAACCCCACCCCCAGCCTTGTCCCTCTCCTGCCACCCAGTTCAGAGGAACCTGAGTTCCCATTGTTTTTCTTCCCTTCTCTCATTTTTTCAACAGATTCACACCCAGGGGTGCAGAAGGCATCAGGAACCCTTCTTCTCCTTCTAGAGCTAACCCACTGAGTATTTCCTCTTTTTGGCAGATCTACCTGGGCTGGGTATCTCTTGTCTTTGTTCTCAGAATTGTTAACAGGACAGCAGTGGGGTGGAGACTGACTAAGGTGCCAGGAACTCCTAGGAGAGGAAAGATGTGGGGGTAAGAATATCCTGCTATAAATAAGGGAAAGGCTTCTTTTTGAAACCTGATCTTTTGATTTGGCAAGGATTTAAGGGCCTACTATATGCTTAACAAAAATGAGAGTCCATGCCCTCAGGGGACATACTTTTCCTGGGGGTAGGGTAGGGGAATAGGTATTCAGATAAGCAAAGCAAATATGAGGGGTTGGGAGACTCCATTCGAACTCTGGTGTCAAGAAAAGGCTCTTGCTGGGGTTAACAATTGAGTTGAGCCTTGAAGGAAACTGAATTGGGGGTAGCGGGGTTGGCAGGGGGCAGGGGAGGACATTCCAATCCCAGGGGACAGGAGGTAAAATGTCTTGTGCCAATGGAAGAGCAGCTAGGTCAGTTTGACTAAAACACAGGATGCATAAAGGGAAGTATGTTCAGTAAACCTCATAGCTATAGCCAAATTGTAAAGGGATTTCTGGAAAGAATCATTGAAAAGAGAGCCATGATAAGAAGTGCCGAAATGGACCATTTCAGAGAAACCCTGGGAAGACCTATATGAACTGATACAAAGTAAAGTGTGCAGAGCCAAGAGAACAATGTACACAATAACATTACAAAGAAAAAACTTTGAAAGGCTTATGAACTCTGATCAATGCAATGACAAAAAATACATTCCCAAAGGACTGAAAATGAAGAAAGCTACCTGCTTCCTGACAGAGGGGACTGACTTAAGATGCAGACTGTAACATATTTTTGAACATGGCCAATGTGGGAATTGCTTTGCTTGATGAAACATTATTGTTAGGAAAGTTTCCTTTGTTTTTTCCTTCAATTTGGAGGGTTAAAATTTTTTTAAAATTCAGAATGAGACATTTTTTGAAATGGCCAATGTACTGATTTGTTTTGCTTGACTATGCATATTTGTCACAAGGGTTTTTGTTTATTTTTGTTTTTTTCTTCAAGTGGGGTCTTGGAAGGAGAGAAGATAGATGCTCGTTAATTAATTTATTAATTTATTTTTGGCCTTTTGGAGGGCAATTAGGGTTAAGTAACTTGCCCAAGGTCACACAGCTAGTTTTTTTGTGTAGGTGTTAAGTGTCTGAGGCCAGAACTGAACTCAGGTCCTCCAGACTCCAGGTGGATGCTTTACTCACTACACCACCTAGCTGCCCTCAGATGCTTGTTAATTTATAAAAGAAAGGAGAGGTCCACCTGATAAAAATAGCTTTCTTGGTCTTTAAGATAAGAGTGGTTGATTAATGATTGGGGGTGTTGTAGCTTAGTCAACAAGCATTTATTAATATACTATGTGCCAGGCATGTGCTAAGTCTTGAGGATTCAAAGCAAAAATGAAAACACTTCCTTCTCTCAAGGAGTTTGTAGTCTATAGGGATAGACAGCATGTATATATATACAAGGTATAAGTGCAATAAATACAATTATATATGTTTGTATATGTGTGTGCATGCATGTTTGTTCAGTCATTTCAATCATGTCCCACTCTTTATGACCCCATTTGGGGTTTTCTTAGCAGTGATCATAGAGTGGTTTGCTATTTCCTCCTCCAGCTCATTTTCCAGATGAGGAGACTGAGACAAACAGTGAAGTGACTTGCCCAGGGTTACACAGCTAGTAAGTATCTGAGGCTGGATTTGAACTCAGGGAGATGAGTCTTCCTGACTCCAGGCCTGACATTCTATTCACTGCACCACCTAGCTGCCTTAATACACACACACACACCCCCATATATACACATAGGTATACATATATGACCCTGGGCAAGTCACTTAACCCTATTTGCCTGAGATTCTATATCTGTCAGATGAGCTAGAGAACAAAATGGCAAACCACTCCAGTCTCTTTGCCAAGAAAACCCAAAAATGGGGTCACAAAGAGTCAGACACAACTGACCAACATTATTATATATAATAACAAATTCCTATGTAATATATACATTGTGTATATGTGTATGTACATGCCTATATATGTGTGTACAGAGAAAGAGGGTATGAAGCCTGATGTAGAAATGAAAAGATGGGATTTATACTTTACCTAGGAGCTGAACTGGTTGGTCTCTGGGCTCCCTTTAAACTGAATCTTAAGCCTCTGTATTTCCCCATGTAGGTGTGGTACCCTTTCTGCATAGAGCGGAAAATCTGACACAGGCCAGGGGCACCCGGGTTGGTAGGGAGAGAAAGGCATCAGAGTCTTGGAAACTTTTCAACTTGAGGTGGAAGGAGGGAGGAAAGGAAGTAAGATGGACAGAGCCCAGTGTTCTTCAGGCTGGGCATGGTGAGGTAAGCTGTTGTTGGACTGAATGCTCTATTTATTTCCTGTGTTTTGTCATTTTTGAGCCAGCTCCTCTGCTGCTTTCACATCTTGTGGAGGGAGGATCAAGCTCTAGTCCCTGGAGTCTTTGCTGGATCAGCCTGTTTCCTTAAGCTGGGTGTCAGAGCTGCCCAGACATGCATTCCTCATTAGCAGCCTCCTGTGAGCCTAGATTGTTCAGCCCCAACGTGGGAAAAGAAACTGGGGAGACCTCTTTCCAGGGGTGTTGTAGTAAATGTTTAACAGCCAACCCTGGGGGCGGGGAGGAATGTACCTTGACATATTTAAAAATTTTAATCTGCATTATTAACATCTTTTCCATCAATTTCTTAAGCCCAGACATTCAATCAACTAAACAATAACTCAAGCCCTGATTGCTAGCTGTTTGCCAGTTTCTGAGGTGTAAACCTTCACACTGAAAATTTATTTAACAATGGTATTGCTAGTTCAAAGCTGGCCCCAGCTCACCTTTCCTCTTTCCTTCTATGATTTGTTCATTTTCTTCATCCTCCACTCATGACTAAGTCAGATAGGAAAAAGGGTTAACAGAAACATGGCCACCTCAAAAGAAAAAAAAAACCCAGGGAAGTTAAAATTAAAACTTCCTAACAAAAGAATTGACTGACTTTTTTTCAGCCCTACTTAAATTGGAACTTTCTAATTAAACTCCTGGAAGACTTAACCTAAGAGAAAACCCTGTCATCCTAAGAATTAATCTGTTCAGAGTAGACCCTGGAATGGATTCTGAAACGAGCAAAGAGAATACCTTTAGGTTGGAATTAGCAGTTCTATCTTTTTAATCAGCTAAGAAAATATGTTACTTGCTTGCTTTTCTTTTCCTTCCTTCCTTCCTTCCTTCCTTCCTTCCTTCCTTCCTTCCTTC
>NW_027185798.1:31084477-31123405 GCF_028583685.1 Petaurus breviceps papuanus | reverse complement strand
TTCCTTCCTTCCTTCCTTCCTTCCTTCCTTCCTTCCTTCCTTCCTTCCTTCCATCCCTCTAGTAATTCCCAGGGTTCCCTCAATCCTCAGAGCTAAGTAGTTCTGAGTATGGGACTTGGTAAAACTCTGACCCAATAGCAGATATTCGACTTGGACTCAGCCCCTTGTTTTGTGTTCTGATCGAGGACTTTGGCATTCACTAATAGAAGTGGTTTCCTTCCTTCCCTGATTCAGTTCCAATCACCATGGCATCTCTACTCAATTTCTAGAATGACCCAGTTTGAGACCACCAAATTGCCTCACCTAGCTTCTTCCAAGTCCTCTATTAATAACTTTACGTGTTAAGTGTTTCTTAAAAGAAAGGCCTGCAAGATTGTTGGCTTAGCACGCTCCCCCAACAATAACTCATTTGTATGGCCTTCAAGGTTTACAAAGTAATTTCCTTACAACACCGGTGGGAGGCCCATCTTCAATGACGCCCTCCCTGCATCCTCTTAAATGTATGTGGTAGATTATTCTCTAGGTCAGGGGCTCTTAACTTGGAGTCCATGAACTTGATTTAAAAAAAAAAAAATTGATATCTATTTCAATATAATTGATGTTCTTTGAAATCCTATGCATTTTATTCTATGCTTACATTCCTTTACTCAAGGAATTCTGAGAAACAGTCCATAGATTTTACCAAGTGGGGTACATGACACAAAGAAAGGCCTTCTCTAGGGCCTTTTAAAAATATTTTTGGAGGGGGGAAGGCAAGGCAATTGGGGTTAAGTGACTTGCCCAAGGTCATACAGCTAGTAAGTGTGTCAAGTGTCTGAGGCTGGATTACTAGGGTCTTTTTAAAACCCAGAGTCTTCAAGAACAAGAGTTCTTGGATTCTGAAGGCTAACTCCTTGGAGCTGGGTGGCAAAGTGGATAGAGTGCTGGACCAGAGTCAGGAAAACTTGAGTTCAAATCCAGCCTCAGACAATTACTGGTTGTGTGCCCTTGGTCAAGTCACTTAATCTCTTTGCCTTAATTGCCTCTACTGTAAAGTAAGGATAATTATAAGCTACTTCCTTCCAGGGTTTTTGTGAAAATCAAAGGGAATAATAATGGTAAACACCTGACACATAGTAGGCACTTAATTAATCCTCCCTCCTTCCCTCCCTCCTTCCCTCCCTCCCTTCCTTCCTTCCCTCCCTCCCTCCCTCCCTCTATGCTAACCCACTGTGAATAATCATGCCTCCAACTATTTAACCCCAGGAACTCCGCATTCATTGTGTCAATTGGGGATACTCAGTCTGAAGAAGAAAAAATTAAGGGAAGGCTTGGACTTGGTGACTGTTTAGGGATGTGTCAAGCACTGTGCTGTGGGCTGAGGGAGTTACAAAGACAATTAAAACATGGTCCCTGCAATCCATATGAGCTTACAAGCTAGAATAGATCAACAACGGTATTGCTAGTTCAAATCTGGCCCCAGTTCACCTTTCCTCTTTCCTTGTATGATTTGTTCATTTTCTTCATCCTCCACTCATGACTAAGTCAGATAGGAAAGGGGTTAAGAGAGATATGACCACCTCAAAAGAAAAAAAAAAACCAAGGAAGTTAAAATTAAAACTTCCTAACAAAAGAATTGACTGACTTTTTTTTAGCCCTACTTAAATTGGACCTTTCTAGTTAAACTACTGGAAGACTTAACCTAAGACAAAATCCTGTCATTGACTTGGAAAGCAATGAGTCAAAGATGATTCCAGGAAATCCTTTAAAAGGGCAGGGGAAAGGAATGAGCATTCATACAGTGTGTGCCAGCTCCTGCCTTTCCCCTCCTAATCAAGCCCATACTGATCTGTCTCCTAAATTCATTAAGCAATATGTACAATATGTACCATACCTTTTATTTATATAGTTACATCATTATTGAATTGTTTCATGTGCATTAATCACCTTTTCTGCTAAGTAATCCACTCCTTGAAAATGGGAAGTGTGTTGCATATTTTTCTTGTTATCTTTGCAATTCCTAGGACTCATGCTAGATGTTCTATAAATGTTTGATTGAGAATGTAGTTGAATTCTACTTAATGTTGAAGCATTGCTGCTTTTCTTAGTTTTCATCTTCTACCTGGCCAAACCCTTTGACACAAATCCCAGTGGACCCACTGGACCTCAAAGGGCCAGCTCTTGGGTGCCCAAGCTGAGTGAGGGGCCTGCTTAGAAAATCCAGCCCCTTGTAAGTGCCAAGTATTTAATATATTACGCCCAATATCAACATCAACACACATACCAGATGACATACAGCTGATCTTCCGATGCTTGTCTGCCTAGGAGCCAACATACGATCATAGAATTTCAGGACAAGAGTGACCTTAGAGGTCATTTCTTTTAATGCTTCATTTTACAGATTAGAAAGTTGAGGTCCAGAGAGGTAATTTACCTAAGTCTACACTGGTAGTTTGTGTCAGGCTGGACTAGAAACCAGGTTTCCTAACAACCTAGTGTTCTTTCCCCTACCATTATGGTAATTTGCAGTAAACTAGCAGTAATAAGATAAGAGTTAAGCAACTTGCCCAAGGTCACATGGCTAGTAAGTGTTAATTGTAAGTGTCTGAGGTCGGATTTGAACTCAGGTCCTCCTGATTCCAGGGCCAGTGCTCTATTCACTGCACCATCTAGCCACCCCTAAATACATTTATTTTAAAAAATAAAATAGCATTCCTTTTGTTATCTTATTTTATTTTATTTTTCAATTAGTAAGCATTCCATTTCCTCCCCCCCCTCCCCCCCCCCCCCACCCCAACTTGAAAGAAAACCAAAACTCTTGGGACAAATTTGCATATGTAGATACACAAATAAAACAACTCCAGCATTGGTCATGTTAAAAAAAAATGTCTCATTCTATACCTTGAGTCTATCACCTCTTTATCAGGAAGTGGGTGGAGTTTGCTGGTCCCCAGAGTCATGGTTGGTCACTAAGCTGATCAGAGTTTTTGTGTTTCAAAGTTCTTTGCCTTTACAATGTTGTTATTAAGATGCTCTTTTGGTTCTGGTTCTGCATATTTTACTCTGTATTAGGTCATACAGATCTTTCCAGATTTTTCTGAAACCACTGCTTTCATAATTTCTTAAGGCACAATAGTATTCCATTATATTCTTATACTGTAGTTTGTTTAGCCATCCCCCATTGATTGTACCTTTAGTTTCTACTTCTTTGTGTCTACAAAAAGGACTTTGGTATTTTTATATGTATGGGTCCTTTTCCTTTTTCTTTGATCTCTTTGGGATAGAGGCCTAGTATTAGTATCATTGGATCCAAGAGTACATATAGTTTAGTTACTTTCAGGACACAGTTTGAAATTGTTTTCCACAATAGCTACACCAATTCTCAGTTCTACCAATTGCATTCACAGTTCTACCAATTACATTAAATGTGTCTGTTTTCCTGAAATCCCTACATTTGTTATTTTCTTTTTTTTCTCTCACATCTTTGCCAGTCTTATGAGGTAGGGCTTAGGAGTTTTCATTTGAATTTTTCTCGTAATTAGTGATTTGGATTGTTGGTTGGCTATTGATAGCTTGGTTCTCTTCCTTTAAGAATTGCCTGTTCAGGGCAGTTAGGTGGCATAGTGACCATAGCACTGGCCCTGGAGTCAGGAGGACCTGAGTTCAAATCTGGCCTCAGACACATAACACTCACTAGCCGTGTGACCTTGGGCAATTCACCTAACCCCAATTGCCATCCAAAAAAAAAAGCAAAAAAAAAATTGCCTATTCAGGGGCAGTTAGGTAATGCAGTGAATAGAGCACCAGCCCTAAAGTCTGGAGGACCTGAATTCAAATTCAGACTCAGACACATGACACTTACTAGTTGTGTGACTTTGGGCAAGTCATGTAACCCCAATTGCCTTGCCTTCCCCCCTCAAAAAAAATTGCCTATTCATATCCTTTGACCATTTATGAAATGGAGAATGGCTCTTCATCTCACACATTTGAATCACTTCTTTATATTTCTTGGAAATGAGACTTTTGTCAGAGAAAAAATGCTGCAAAGATTTTTTTCAGTTACCTACTTCCCTTCTAATCTTATCCGAATTGCTTTTGTTTATGCAAAAACTTTTAAATTTTACATAATAAAAATTGTCCATTTTAATCTTTTCTTATCCTCTTTATCTCTTGTTTGATCATGAGCCCTTCCCCATTCGTAGATTTGAGGTGATTTCTTCCTTGAGTCTCTAATTTGTTTATGATATTACCCTTTATGTCTAAGTCATGTAGGTTATCTTGGTATATGGTGTGAGATATTGGTTTATATCTAGTTTCTGCTAGACTGCTTTCAAGTTTTCTCATAGTTTTTGTCAAACAGTGAATTCTTATCCCAGAAACTGGGGTTTTTGGTTTATCAAACAAAAAGCTACTATATTAATTTACTTCTATTTGTTATATATCTAATCTGTTCTACTGATTGATTTCTCATTTCTTAACCAGTACCAAATAGCTTGGGTGATTATTGTTCCATAGTATAGTTTGACATCTGGTATTTTTTTTAACTTTCTTCCTTCCCCCCTTTTTTTCAATATTCCTTTTGAGGTCCCTGACCTTTTGTTTTTCCAGACGATTTTCATCATTTTTAAAAATAAAAACTATAAAGTAATCCTTTGGTAGTTTCATTGGCATGGTACTGAATAAGTCAATAAATTTAGGTAATATATTCATTTTTATTTTATTGACTTGGCCTACCCATGAACAATTATTATTTTTAAAAATCATTTAGATCTGTATTTGTATACAGTGTTTACTTCCTGTGTATGTGTTTGTAGATAGACTGTCAGGTATTTTATACATTTTGTAGTTATTTTATATGGAATTTCTCTTTTTATCTTTCTCTGAGGAGTTTTATTGGTAATATACAAAAATTTTGATGATTTGTGCAGACATTTTATATTCTGAGATTTTTCTGGTTACTAATTATATCAATTAATTTTTTAGTTTTTTCTAAACAAACCATCATATAATTTACAGAAAACGATGATTTCATTTCCTCTTTGCCTGTGCTTTTTCCTTCCATTTCTTTTTCTTATTTAATAGCATTCTTTTGGGTAATAGAGATGCTACTACTACCCAAATTGTATCCACTAGAGGGCGGTAGGTCTTCACAACCTGGTCATATGCGTAGAGGAGGAGCTGGGTAGGGAGGATTAGCCAATCAGACCTTAAGCAGATATCCAGAACCTAGGTTCTTAAGAGTTTTCTCTTAGGAAACCTCAGAGCTCAGCTCTTAAGTATAAAGGAAGGCAACCAAGGAAGTAAATCAAGTTATTCAAATTAATCCTTGGACCACAAGGAATTAAGGCTAGGCCCAAAAGAAATCAACCTTGAGCCTGGCAAGTATTTTATGAAAAACCAAAAAGATATTTCTACCTTAATTTGAGTTGACATTGAATATATGCAGAGGTAACACTACTAAGGATGGCTGGGGCCATTGAGGTCTCATGGATAGGACCATAAAGGTTAAGTGATTTGCTCATGGTGATAGAGGCAGTATGAAGATGAACAAGGGGGATTTGGAGCCAGGTGCTCAGACTCCAAAGCCATTGCTGTTGCTTCCCTTAGTAGAATGTAAGTAAGCTCCCTGAGGAGAGAGACTGCTTCATTTTTTGTATCCTTTGCACCACTATCCTCCCAGTGACCCAGGCTCACAACCTAGAGGCCCTTCTCTATGCCTCTTTTTCATTCCCCACATCCCATCTGTAGTCAAGGCCTGTTGATTTTACCTTTGTAAAATCTCCCATATATGCTTCCTGCTCTCTTCTGACGTGCTACCACTCTGGTGCAGGCCCTCCTCGCTTCATGCATGTACTATTACAGTGCCCTGATGGGAAGCCTTCAGCCCCCAAGTCTCTTGGCTCAAATCCAGCCTCTACTCAGCTGTCAAAGTGACCTTTCTAAAGTACAGCTCTGACCATAGCAAATAAACCCCCTACTCAATAAATTCTATTGGCTCACTATTACCTCCAGGATCAAATATAAAATCCTCTCTTTGGTTTTTAAAGCCCTTTGTCATCTTTTCCCTTCCTCCATTCTAGTCTTCTTCCACTTTATTGCTCTCCATGTATTCTGAGATCCAGTGACATTGGCCTTGCTTTTCCACACTCATCACTCATCTCTTGACTCTGAACGTCCACCATGCTTGGAATTCTCTCCCTCCTCATCTCTGCCTTCTGGTTTCTATGGATTCCTTAAAGTCTCAGCTAAAATCCCACCCTCTGTACTCCTTAATCTCAGTGCCTTTCCTCTGAGACTCCCCCCAGGTTATGCTGTCTATGGCTTGTTTGCACCTTGTCTCCCCCCCTAGACGGACTCCTGGAGAGCAGAGACTGCTTTTGCTTTTATTCATACCCGCAATGCTTTATGTTAAGGCACTATGTTGTGCCTAGCACATGATAGGTACTTCATTAAGGGCAGGCCTAAAACCAATCAGATTTCAGCCCTGGAAATATTTTACCAAAAACTGAAAATCCATTCCTAACCTAATGAAAGCTGACACAATATATTTAGAGATAAACACAATTAAGTAAGACCAGAGCCATCAACGGGTCGTAAATGCTAGTTAACTGACTGACTGGGTTGGGAAAGACTGCATGTAAAACCAAGCAACTAAACTGTGCTCTGAAGGAAGCTGGTGACCATCAGTGTTTGTGATGGTCAGGGATATAGTGCATAATCACAAAACAGAAAGAAGTAAGATCAAACCCAGGCTAGAGTGTACCATCCTGGCTGGATTGGCACCATACATTTGCAAAGCAACATGTAAAACAGAATGAGAATAATGTCCAGCCTAACAGTAACAGGGGCAAAACATATCCATGCTTTGGAAGATGCCTTGAGGCTAGTGTCTGTTTCAATTGCAACAAGAGGGATTGAAGTTAGATATAAAAGGCTACCTGAGAGAGGTTAAACCATAGGATAAGAGAGCAAGGAAGTAGTGGGATCTCCTCCTGGAAAATCTTTAAGATCAGGAATTAGCCCTTTGTCAAGTATGATTTTGGTAAAGCAAGTTGGAGACAACAGGATTAATGAGAATTCATATCCAGGATTACAAGAGAAGTGAGGACTTCTGCAGTCACCAAGTGCTGCCATTCCTTCTCTCTCAGTCGTCCTCACAGCTTTGCTTCATTTGCAAACATCTGTGGGATTTGTAAATATTAGTACATATGTGTTGACAGTAAACAGACTTGGAGAGAGAGCTGCCAACATCCAGTGGTGCCTTGGGCTTGTACTTCTCTGGGCTTCTTTGTCTTCCTCTCCATCTTCAAGGTATGCTTGGAATGCAAAAGTCTCTGTACATGGGAATATGGAGGGACTGGTCATCTGTAAAGGAGACAAAAGAAGGCTAAGAAGGGGGGAGAAGATGCAGTCACCTTCAAGAGGAAAAGTCAGAAGGTCATAAGGAACATGCGATAGATTTACAATTAGAATCTTAGAGATCATCTAGCCCAACCCCCCTCATTTTAGGGGTGAGAAAACAGAGACCCAAAAAGGTCAAGTGACCTACCCACAGACACATGATAACCAAGTGTCAGAACAGAGTCAAGACTTGAAACTCATTCATCTGATTCCAGATCTAGCACTTTGTGCTCGGTGTTTATCCAGGGCAGGAATTTTCCCAGAGGATGTTTGGGGACAGAATTCTCGGCTATTACATATGGATCCACTTTACTCAAAACATCTGTGGCTATAGGGGAAAAGGAGATATCCATCTCTGGGAGGCTCGGGGGTAGTATAGAGGACATGATAGCCAAGGCTGGGAAATATGCCATCCACAAATGGAAGTGGGGAAAAATCCAAAATTTCGGTTGCTAATACTAATATGGTACTTCAGTTGGTTCATAATTTTCCCATAGGTTTAGAGTTGGAAGGGACCTTAGAAAGCATTGAGTTCAGTTCCCTCATTGTGTATAGATGTGAAACTGAGGCTTAGGAGAGGTTAAGTGACCAAGGTGACAGAACAAGTAAGTCAAAGGGTAGGGATTTGAACCCAGGTCTTCTGACTTTAAACCCTGGTTCCAAACAATTACAAAGGAGAGGACTGATTCAATTAATCACCCCTATTCCACTTTATTTATTATTGTATCTTTTGTTTGGAAGCAATGGGGTTAAGTGACTCTCCCAGGGTCACACAGCTACTAAGTGTCTGAAGCTGGATTTAAACTTAGGTCCTCCTGACTCCAGGACTAATACTCTATTCACTATGGTGGCATCAAACTGGATATGAAAAGTCATTAATTTAGGAAACAAATTATTGGATGAAATGAATGGTGCCACATAGGAAATGTATTGGGATTAATTGAGGGCAAGGGAAACAAGCCTACTGTGTGTCAGGCACTATGCTAAGCACTTTATAAATATTTATAAAAATTTATTTTAAAAATACTTTATAAATATTACCCCATTTTATTCTCACAACAACCCTGGGAGGTGGGCGCTATTGTTATTCCAATTTTGTAGCTGAGAAAACTGAGGGAGACAAGAGTGAAGTGACTTGCTCAAGGTCATACAGCTAGTGTCTCAGGCAAGATTTGAACTCAGGCCCAGTCCTCTATATACTGTGCCACTAAAATGCCTCAGCGCTCGAGGAGATTCAGTCACTTTCTGGGAGACAAGTCAGTCTGGAACCTAAGCTTCCAGGAGTAGACTAGGAGACAGTTTGTCAGCCAAGCTGCTAGGATGAAATCAAGTAGAGAAAATTGTCTCATTTCCTTATTTTCTCGAGGGAAGACCTTTTGAGCTTCAAAAGGTTGCAAGATTCTGCAACTTTATTCGAGTATCCTGGCAGTGTCTCCGGAACAGCTTTGGCTGATGTCTGTGTCTGAATCTTAAGCTGTGAACAAACTAGACGTAATGAGAAAAGGAAGTTTCAGGACTCTACAAGGAGACGCTGATTGTATCTAATGGGAACTTCCTGAGGACTCCATAAGAGTGAGAAAAGGAGTTCCAATATCCTAGAGCTATAAAATTACATATTTACATATAATTACATATTACATATAAATTACATATCTCTCACATATTCTCTCAGCGTGATCCCACTTTCCCCCTGACTCTGTATGTTCTTATGGGAGAGTGTGTCCCAGACTTTGGGGGTGGAGGATGTTTTGTACCGACTATCCTTATCATGTGACCTTAGAAAATACCTGTTTCTGAAAGCTAATTAACTCTGACTGACTAATTGATATCAACTAATAATGAAGGGGATACACATCAATATTTTTCTAATTTAAATAATTGAGCCTTCCCAATGCTGTTGTAAGTTTGTAGCTTTTTTACACAAAGACTTTTGGGTATGCTGTATTAAAAAAGACAGACCTTTGCTTTTGTGGGGAACTTGAAGTCAGCATAAGAGTTCTGATTTTCTAAAGACAATATAGCCTGGTCTCCCTCTCCTATTCAAATCTGGTCCCAACTTATTGCCCACTGATTCTGTGTATCCCAGATATACACACTCTCAACACATTCTATATCCATCCAAATTCATGTTGAAATCTGGATGATGGTCATTCTTCATCCCCTTGATCTACCTTGTATGATTGGATAAGCAAGACTCCTTTGAGTGATTAAAGATGTTTTCTAGGAGACTTTAATGTTCTGGGGCTTATTGTCATCAGCAAAATGTTATTTACCATTAGGAGAAGCTCGGAGGGCCTGGACATCCACAGAACATGCCTCTTTGAAAAGACATCATGCTGGATCTCTTCCATCTCAGCAATGAATACCTTCGGCAAGCAATTGTCTCCTTTTATGCCTTGCTTTATGTTTATTATCAAGAGGGTCATTGAGTAGGCTTATTTCTGTTGTTACATATTCCAGGGAATTGTGAATGGTTTTGATATAGATGGGGACACCTTGCCCTAAAAGCACCTGTAAGATGATGCTTTGTTTTGCCAAAACAAATGTCTTTTTGTAATCAACAAACAATAATTACAATAGGATCTTATGTTTGATTCATCTTCCACTTAATTGTGAAGTGCTAAAGATGTGGCTCATTGTTGACTGTCATTTGTAAAAGCCTGTTTGTTCCCTACCTATACCCTCAAGTCAGGGATGTATTACCCAGCTGGTGTATGTATAGACAACTTAAAAGATTTATATACAGTGGGAGAGTGGGCTTATGGATCAGGTCTTAT
Source organism: Petaurus breviceps papuanus (assembly GCF_028583685.1). Classification (NCBI taxonomy): domain Eukaryota; kingdom Metazoa; phylum Chordata; class Mammalia; order Diprotodontia; family Petauridae; genus Petaurus; species Petaurus breviceps. The sequence goes on along the minus strand of NW_027185798.1, from coordinate 31,113,248 downwards.
CAGTGTTCCCATTTAAAATTTTTAATTACTTGTTCAAATAGTTGAGAATTAAGTTGTTTCCATTGGATACAATATATTTTTCTTATCATCATTCTAGGATCCTGGGGATATAGAAACAAAGCCAGACTCTGCCCTCAAAGATGTTATATTCTATTGAGGGAAACGAATATACACATAAAGTTAAATATAAAATACACACAAAGTTAATACAAAAGAACTTGGGAGAAGGGAAGAGAAAGGGAACAAGTATTTATTTAAGTGTCCCCTATGTACCAGACTCTGTGCTAAGTGTTGTACAAATATTATCTCATTTGTTTGGGGTGGGTCACTATGAACTAGGGTAATAAAGAAAGGCTTATTGAAAGTGGTGTTTGATCCCCAATAGATAAATGGTCAAAGAATGTGAAATTGTTAAAAGAAGAAATGCAAGCTGACAACAACCGTATGAAAATAATGTTCTATATCACTAAGTATGAGAAATACAAATCAAAACAATTCTGAGGTTTCACCTCACACCCTTAAGATTGGCAGATGACAAAAAATGGAAAATGGCAGTTGTTAGAGCAGCTTTGGGAGGACAGGTACGTGTACAGAAGCACATTTGGTAAAACAGTGAATCCAAGGGTGAGAGGACTGAAGAGAGGAGAAAAGACTTGGAATAGCTGCTGTGGGGAATATGGTGAAGAACTGATGCCAGAGGACTGCCTGGCAGTATGAGGGCGCACGGAGATTAGAGACCATACAGTCGTAGTGGATCCAGTGAACAAGGCTGCTACAACAGTGTTCAGCAGCATGTGAGTAGGAATGGAAGACTATGAAGTAATTTAAGGTCGAGATTACAATACCCTTGAATCCCAGATTACAGATTAACTTGCTAGTATTTTGCAATTATTGAATTATTGAATCCTATACTCTTAGGATTCAACTAAGTTCCCCAAACAATTTGAGCAGATTTTCTGTCCTATGTGTCCCTGTGTGCAGGAGGTCTTGTTAATACCTCATTCAAACCTCTCATTGATCAAAGACGTGTTTTCTTTTACCTTCTTTCTTTTGAGGTAATCAGGATTAAGTGATTTGCCCAGGAATACCTGAATTCAAATTTTGCTTCAGACACTTACTAGCTTTGTGACCCTAGGCAGTTCACTTAACCTCTATTTGCTTTAGTCCACTGGAGAAGGAAATGGCAAACCACTCCAGTATCTTTGCCAAGAAAACCCCATGGACAGTAGTAGCATGCTATAGTCCATGGGGCAGTGAAAAGTCAAACATGACTGAATGACTGAACAACAACAACCACCCCCCTTTTAATAACCTTATTATAAAAGAAAATAAGTTTAGTCTGGAATGACCTATGTTGGGGGAGGGAAATGATACTAATAATGTACTGTGCATTTTAGGCTCATCTTCCAGGAACAATTTTTACTGAATAGAACATTGGTCTATATCCAAATGATTTCTCCTTTGAAAATCTCCATATGGGGGGGCGGCTCCACTGGCCTTGGAGTCAGGAGCACCTGAGTTCAAATCCAGCTTCAGACACAACACAAAACTAGCCGTGTGGTGTGACCTTGGGCAAGTCACTTAACCCCAATTGCCTTCCCTTACCCCCTCCAAAAAAAAAAGAAAATCTCCATACTGATTGCACACGTGTAGCCTATGTCAGATTGCACACCATCTTGGGAAGTGGGGAGAAAAAGATTTGGAACTCAAAATCTTATAGAAGTGAATGTTGAAAACTACCTTTACATATAATTGGAAAAAATAAAATATTATTTAAAAAAAATCTCCATACTGACATAGACCTCCATGCCCTCTGACATTATTCTCTCTCCCCAAGATAACTTTAAGTAATGTTTATAGGAACCTTGAGCAAAGAAAAGATAATTCAAATACAATTTTGAGTTAGCATTCCAAACTGCTCAGTTTCTTCCTGGACCACTTCCCTTAAGGAATGAAAAATGTTCCATCCTGAGACCAATATCATGACAATCACATTTGAGCATGGGGAGGTAATGATCTTATCTAGAGTAGGGTTAAATTTGATTATCACCTTTATACTCCATGGCAAAGAAAGACCTTAGTTTTTGTTCTTCCCATTTCCTTAATGGGAAAATTCTGGAATGGGTTTTAGACTGAATAAATGGTATTTCTTAATATTTCTAGAGAAACTAAAAAGGTGTTTTGGGTTTTTAAAATATGCTTCCATACCTTTTCATAAAGACATGATTGTTCTTTGTAATCATCTTTTCCTAGATGTTCACTACATCTGTCTCTTTAATAATCCATTCTAGAATGTTTCCAGGAATTGCAGTCAAGTTCATTGACCTTTAGTTTGTAATCTCTGTTTTCTTTTCTTTGTGGAAAATCAAGACAACATTTTCCCTTCTCTAGTCCTGTGGTACTTCTCCCATTTCCCACAATTGTTCAAATATCACTTATAGTGCCTCAGAAAATTACAGGTGCCGTTTCTTTCAGTACCCAAGGAAGTAGTTCATCTGAATCAGGTGACTTGAATTCTGTGCCTGTTTAGCAATCCTGCAAAGTGCTTCAAGGGCAACCAGGTGCTGTTTCACTATCTCCTTACTTATCTTGGGTCATAAATGTTGAGCAACTATTCCTTCTGACATAAATGTTAATGGTCCTATGCTCCTCACAGGGTAGCTAGAGCAGGGATTTGACTATGTCTGGGCCTCAGGGCTCTGAATACCTTTTCTGCTTTGTTTTTCCTTTCTTGGCTAGAGGTGTTCCCAGATTGGAAACATCTTGTCTCAGAAGCTACCTTGTGAGATTGAGAGGTTGGAGATTTTGGGTCCCTTGATCAGAGCTGACTGGTGGCAGGGGAAGCATCTGATCTCAGAGAAGACGATAACCAGATTTTAGATGAGCCTAATTCCTGACCTGGCTTACCAGAAGACTCCTACCTTTGGCAGGACACTGCAAAGTGAAGTGGAATATGGCCATGCCTGATCAGCAATCCTGAAAATTGCTTCATGTTCTAATGTTCAAGTTTCAACCTCCCCAGATTCTATAAAGGTAGTTATTGCTTGCTGCTTATTTAAGTTTTTTGTCAGCGCCTTCTTGGAGAGCCTTTTAGCATTTTGTCTTTAGTATTTGTCTTTAGCATTTCTTTTGTATGGAGGAAATAAATAGCATTCCCACACCTGATTTACATTGTACATCTGTTTACCACTCTACTCCTTCAATTGGGGAGACCCTGGACTTGAGTCAAGCCTAACCTTTAAGTAAACCCACCAGGGTGGGGTTTTAATAATATGGAACAATTAAAAAAAGGAATCTTTCTCTCTTTTTTTTCTCTCTCTATACATACATACATGTATATATGTTTATATGCATATATACACATTTACATGTATGAACATCTACATACATCTATGCATACACACATATCTCTATATAGTTTTCTCCTTTTCTCATACAATAGGTAAATACATTTTTGTATTTACATTCCTGGCTAGGAGTCTGTCATCTATGTATAGACAGCTGTTAATTTCCCCAAACAATTTTTCTCTGCTATATTCATGACTTTTAATGTACAGAAGGAAAAAAAATACAGCCTGTGTCCCCATGGTCTTCAGTTTCTTGCCCCAAATTGTGTAATCTTAGAAACGATTTCTAGTTTCCTTCTGGGAGTATTATTTGTGCTTATTTGAATAACAAGAAGTGGGTAGTTGTTATCTGTTTGGACATCTAATAACAACTGTTGGTTGAGTATCCACCATTCCAGTTCTCCTGGTTGCCATGGAATCTGATTAATTCCAAAGCAAAGCATCTACAGTATGGCTTAAGATCCATTCCAGTGTCTTTATCATCGTACTCTCTAAGTATCCCCTCTCCAAATTAAGAGTCCTTGATGAGGGTCTGGTCTCCTTAATGAACCATAGTTACTCAATTATGGGGTAGTTGTGGTAGCAATGTCCTTTCAGCAAGGTACACATTGTCACATTAAACATTTTTACACTGTTTTCTTGAATCAAGTGCCTGGATTGATGATAAGACTTGCACTGGAAAGCATCAACCTCTTGCCATAATACAACATGGCGCCCCCCCACCCCTGCCATGTTGGTCCCTGCAATACTACTGCAGGTAGCAATAGTTTTAACTTATAACATTAAAAAATATTCTTTACCTGTTGAGAATGAATGCAACGTATCCCACAAAAAATGCCAACCCTCCCACCAGGGGGAATTTGTTCCTTTGACATTTATGCAATGAGGGTAATAATAACATAAATGTAATGATTTTCCCCTACCCTCTCTGCTCTTGCTGGGGTACTCTCTCCTCTTGGGAGCAAGTGGTGGGTACCTTCCAGGGTCCCATGTACTGTTCCTGGAGCTAGACCAGTCCCAGTGATGCATTTGCCCTGGCCCTTTCTGGTGGGCCCACTGATAAAAAATTTGCCAGCTTTTGGTTGGTCTCCACATAGATTTTTGCCTGCCCTTCATATCATAGGGCACCACCCCCAAAAGATTGGTAACTGAGCAGGAAGTACTATTGTTTAAAATAGAATAGTGTTAAATTACAATATGTATTTAAAAACAAGACCTAAATAATATTCATGATTTCCTGTGCAATGTTTTTTTTTTGTTTCTTCTTTTTATATAGAAATGTTCCTGTTTATTTACAACACATACACACAGTGGTTGTCAAGTTCATAATAAAAAAGGGAGAGGTAAAATTCATACTTTCTTCTGAACATGTGACTTTATGTTCAAATAAATAGTTGTCCTATATTTGATCTATTTTGTCACATTGAGTACCGTTTTAGAGTTCTCTCTCTCTACTGTCTGATATATATTCTCTTAAGTGTATTTTCTCTGATTTCTGGATTGTTTTGTTGTTATTGCTATTGTTTTGCTATTGACTTGGATAAATGAGGGTTTTTTTGGTTAACTAATGTGTGTGCTTTCATTGTGAAACTGGTAATTGGGAGAAAGAGTAAAGTAAAGCCTTGGATATAAGGTTTGAGATCCTGCTTCCCACATTAATGAGACATTGATCAGAAGTTAGAGTGAATCTGAAAACTACATCCCCTAGACTAATAATTAAAAGGAACATGTAGATATAATTCTTGCCCTGGACCCCCCTCTCTGAGGCATGCAGAGTGCACAAGCTTTTGACTCCCTGCTCCTAGGAGGAATTAAAGTCTCCCTTGAAGAAGTGTAGGAGGAGAAAAGGCTAGAGACATCTATTCTGCCTCCTTTTGAGCTGTGCACCCCAATGTTACATGTGGGGGACAGCCCCTTGCCACACTTAAAGACTCATAAACACACATTAATAAAGACTTATAACATGAAATAACCCATACGTTCTATTATGCTCTCCCAGGAGGTTGATACTTAAAACATCAAAACATGAAACATTTTATGGGACCATTGAACAGCTTGGCCTTGCCCAGAATGAGCAACTCCCTCGGTTTCATATCTTCTGCAAAGCAAGGGCATAGTTTGGACTCAACCCCCCCGGCAGTGGTCTTTTCTTCTGAGAAGCATTGTCATAGCTCAGGAAGCATCTCTCGCTGCCAGTCACCTGGACCTTTCAGGTATTCCAGACTTCCTTCATGTTCCTCTCACAAGACACCCACCCCATCTCCTGGCTCGCAGCATCTTCACTGGTTGTCCCCTGTATCTGGAATGCTCTCCCTCCTGATCTCCACATCCTGGCTTCCCTGGCTTTCTTCAAGTCTTGCCTGAAGTCCCATCTTCCACAGGAAGCCTTTCCCAGTCCCTCTTACCTCTAGTGTCTTGACGCTGTTGATCGTCTCTGATTTGTCCATGTGTAGCGTGTTTATACACAGTTGTTCCCCATCAGACTGCGAGCTCCTAGAGAGTAAGGACTGTTTTTTGCCTTTCTTTGTATCTGTAGCATTTAGCATAGTACCTGGCACATAATGTATGTTAATTGACTGACTCTAGACCCCCTGAGTCCTGAAGACTAGAGCTGCCCATCGCAGGATTGCTGTTTTGCTGCCTGTGCTCAGAGAAGGGAATGTAATACTGAAGGCTCACGTAGAAGAGCTCAAACTCTCCTGCCCTGCGGAAAGAGCCAGCTGCTATAGCTGGAGTGAGGGGAAACTACTTCCTCCACATTCTGAACTTTAAAACTATCCCATTACCAAACCATATGTTCAGAAGAAAAGAGGAAATTTGTGGAAACTGACTCTCCCTTTAAAGCCTACTGGGTACGAGGCTCTTGCTGCACAGACACCCCTACTTCTATATACATCTTGAGGTGTGTGTGTGTGTGTGTGTGAGAGAGAGAGAGAGAGAGAGAGAGAGAGAGAGAGAGAGAGAGAGAGAGAGAGAGAGAGAGAGAGAGAGAGAGAAGAGGCTATATGGGGACTAACCACAAGTCTCTGGTTGTGTATGTCTTTGATCAGTGGGTTCACCAGAAAGAGTCAAGGCAAATGTGCCACCAAAAAGGGGCCAGCCCCAGGTAGTACTTGGAGGTACTCAGCTCTAGGCATGCTCCCTCAAAAGGGGATGTGCTCTAGTTAGAGCAGAGCAGTGGGTCTCTTCATTGTTACCTTATATTTAGTCTGGGGTGAGAAAATTCCTTTCAGTTTCTGTCATCCCCTGACAGCTGGAACCAGAGACTTGCAAATTGCTTGGAAGCTCTCCATTAATCCCTCATCCCTGTAGTAGGACTCTCACCTGTCAGGCAGCAAGAATGGAATTTCCTTAGCTCCATACCCCTGGTGTTAGGCAGCTCCCCCTGCTTAAGACAGGAACTCCAGCAGGACCTCTGGGCTGCTCAATTCTACATTGTTTTCATAGTCAATCTTTCTTTTCTTTCGTGGGTCCTCAATGGCAGACCTTCCTGTTTCCCTTTCTCCTGCCAAGATTAAGAAGATTCTTTTCTGTATCTCTCTCCCATCCCCACTTTCACTTAGACCCAACAGAAAACATCTTGTTTAGGTGCTTAAGGGAATCTAAGGAAACTTTATCTTGAGTTCAGTCCTATGTAAAAAACACTTTGCTAGTCTTTACATGATATATAGATAACAGCTATTATTGTTATTATTGGGTAACACTTAGAGACAATTTGGCCTAGTTGAGAGATGACTGTTCGTGGCATTGTAGGAAGTAGGAGGAGGTGGATAAGGACCTTACAATGGGATGGGGAAGGGGAGGGAGGAGTTGCAGTAATAATTTTAGCCTGTGATAATGAGAATATTGAAGGGGTTTTGTGTGAAGCAGGAATTAGATTTCCCGATTACCAAGAAAACAGGAATAGTAGAGAGTCAGTGGTGGGACAGTGAAGTGTCTTTGAAGGACTCATAGCTAGTGCTTTGATTCCTGCCACATTATACAAAGTATCCGTGATATCTACATAGTCACATTTAACTCCTTTTATATTAAGCTCTTTGACTTGTCTTGTTTATTGTACTCTAACTATTGCCTCAAAAAAAAAACCCAACAAACAATTTATACCACAAAAGGAAAATAACATTAATATCAAAACTCAGATCAATGTAATGATCTTGACTCCAGAGGACTGATGATGAAACATATTTCCCCTCTAGAGAGGCAATGGTCTACATGTGAGAGAAAAGGAATGTGCTGTTGGATGCAGTCAATGTTCCTGTTTGTTTTCCCATCTGTAAAGGTATAATTGCATATCTTTGTTACAAGGCAGGATTCTGTGTGGGTAAGGAGTATTGAAAAATGGCTGTAATGTTGGGGTTTTTGGTTTGAGTTTTTTTCAAGTTGAGGTGGGATTTGTATTCAGGTCTTCCTGACTCTAGGCCTAGGGCTCTATTCACTGAACCACCTAGCTGCCATGCTATACAAATAGTCATACGTTAACACATGGCGACCACTAGTCAAGTACACGTAATATATACTCTGTATGTAACTCCAAGTTATTATATTTTTGTGTTGCGTATCTCCTCAGAGTGTGTTTGGATACTTATGGTTATATGATGCTTGATATTAAGTACCTGTAATGTGAATTCTATATCTGAGGTGGTGTATGCATATTTGCAAAGTAATAGATGTTTTATGAGAACCTATAAATAGATTCAAACATAGTATGTTTCGCTGTACCTCAGGCATTCAAAGAAATGGTCCTGCCTCAGATTTCATGATTATCGTGAGCCTCTTCTCTGACTCTAAACTCTGAAATTCCCCAGTTTGGACGATCATTTTGTGACTGTCTAACTTCTAAGACTTTTTTCTTTTTGCTCTTCACCTTGACCTGTAAAACCTGCATCCCTTCCTATCCCCCTAGTCTGTTATCTCTGCTCTGGCTTCAGTTTCCTCCTTTGACAACTTGAACACATAGAGGTAGAGTGGAAGGAATGAAGATTGGATTTAGCGTTTAAAGAGATGTGGGTTTGAATCCCAACTTTGCTACCGGTAACTCTCCATTTTTCAGCAGCAGCAGTTCTACTTGGTTTTGACTCTACGAAAATACCATATCCCAGGTCCTCTCTCCAGTTTTCAGTTTCCTTTTGTTTGTAATCTCCTTCCCTTAGACTGTAAATTCCTTGGGGGCTGAGACTATCTTTTTTCTTCTTATTTGCATTCACTTAGTATGGTGTCTGGCACACAATAAGTGCTTGACAAATGTTGACTGAATCGAATTGAACTTACTAAAGTCAACCTCTCCAGGTCTTAGAGCCCCACCTTTAAAGGAAAGGGAATTGCTGGAGGGGAAGTCGTTGCACCAGGCTAACTGGGTCTATTACAAATTCATGGCATTTAATCTTAATGGGACCTTCACTGTGGCTCAACAAAATTTTTTTTTTCTGCCTTGATTGATTCTCTATTCGATTTCCCTCAGGAGCTATTCCAAACTTTCTCTTCTCTTGTCAAACTCCTAATACTGCCCCCACTGCCATCCCCTTCAGAAGTCCATCCCTTCTACTTTCCTGAGAAAATAAAAATTGGCCTTTCCCTCATTTCCCCTGCAAAATCCTCTCCATCTTCTCCCACCCTGTTCTCCTTTACTCTTGGAAGAGGAGCCATTTTCCTTGCCAAGACGACTATTTTTACTTGTGTACTCAATTCCACCTCACTGTGTCTCCTTTGCCCCATTAATCATTTCCTCTCTTTGTCTCATTTTCAGTTTCTCCCTCCTGGTTCTTTCCCTTGATGCCACAAATGTACTCAGGACTACTACATGCTTGAGGAAAGAAAAATCCTTCATTTGGCCCTCCCAAACTATCAATCTATTATCCAATATCTCTCCTTTTCACTGTCAAGCTCCTAGAAAGACTGTTCTATATTGGATGTCTCCATTTCTTTATCTCTGATTCCTCAACTCCTCCTCGAAGCATTCTGGCTTCTGGACTGAAACTACACCCTTCAAAGTTATACATGATCTCTTAATTTCCAAATCCAAGGGCCTTTTCTTAATCCTTGTCTTCCTTGCCCTTTCTTCTGCTCCTGATACTGTTGAGATACTCGAGACTGCCCCCTCCTTCTGGATCTTCTCAACTGTCTTTGCTTATGTGATACCATTCTCTCCTGATTTTCCTCTCCCCGTTTATTTGTTTCTTCTCCATCTTATTGGGTTATCATCCATTTCCTGCCACTTTGGTGAGAAAGTGTCCCAGGGCTCTGTCCTGGGCACCCATTTCTTCTCTCTCTCCTCTTTCTTCCTTGGATAAAATAGTAGTATAGAAAAGTTGGGAATAACAACCGTAGAATTACCATTGCCAAGGGACTGGAGAGACAACTGGGAGGGGCTCTTTAAAAGTGAAAGTGACAGTTGGTCATGGTGGCTAAAATTACAAAATAGCAGGGAATCCCAGTTGGTGAATGGTATCTAGGTGTGGCATTAAGAGCGGAGTCCTGACTGCCACCTCCCTACTCTCCCCACTCAGTGAGAATCTCAGCAATCCTTGGAGAAGGAGTTAGTGTTATTATTGATATTGTAAATACAGTATTAACAAAGAGTTGGAAGATCCTGTCATTTAGATTCAACCTTTCACATTTCCCCTCATTCTATTAGTTATTTTAAAAATAAATTTTCTCTTTATTATTATTCAATAATATTATTTATTAATAATTAATAATTTAATACTATTAAATAATATCATTTAATAATAATTATTAATATTATTTAATACTAATAAATGACTATTTAATAGTCATTTCAACATACAAAGAAGAAGGAAGATCATTTAACAAACTGTGAATTTACTATGTATGGTTTTAACAACATTGCTCTGTTTGGGTCCCCTTCTGTTCTTCCTTTTGTTTATTTCTATGCAACTAAAAGAATGCTCTTTTTAGCATTTCTATCACTAACCATTAATTCACTCCTCTAAATAAAAGTCCTCTCTTGTAACAAATGTATAGAATCAAACAAAACAAATCAATCCACTTGCCTCAAAAAACTTCACCTCTCTTCACCTCCTGTTTATCACCTCTCTACCAAGAGATTCTGAAATCAGGGATGGACCCTGTTTTCATCATCTTTCTGAAGTCCCCTGTGTTATTGTGGTCATTGTGTGCCACTGCTTCAGTCAAAAGACCACTAGAGTAGGCGCTGTCACCACCATGGTCTGGATCTGAAGCTGCTGTCTGGGGCCTGGAGCCACCTGATCACAATGGACAGTTGTCTTCAGGTCATCCAGGAGACAGGGAGGCAGAATGAAGAGGAAGCAGGGAGTTGAAATAAATTTTCAGAAAAGTTTTAACTGAGAATAGTGGAGAGTCTGATGACCCAGGATTAGGGGAAGAGGTGTGCTTAATATTTGGGGTTTTGTTGAGGGGTTTGGCATTGTGTTAAGTTATTCTAGAAACAGGGGATGGTAGTGTACATCTCAAAGTAGATTGCATTACACATCGAACCAAGTGCATTTCTGAGCCAGGGTGGTGCACTGAGCCAGATCACTAAGCCAAGTGCTTTTTAATTCCAAAGTGGACCTCAAGGCTGAGGTTTCAAATCACAAGATGAGTGCATTGCAGATCATTTTTGTCAAGGAACCACCCTTCTCCAAGACAGTTAATCCTCTGTGTGCCCTTTCTGCTTGTGTGTTAAGTGGGAAAGGACTTCTTGTCCTCCTGTGAACCCACTGGCTTGGATTTATGTGACAGTGTCAGTGACTGGGTTACTAGTATTCCTGGCTTTTTACAGCATCCTTCTTTCTCATGGTGACTTCCTGTTCTTTCCCAACCTTAGATTTTCCCATTCCCAGAGAGAGGATAGACATTGTGATGTACAAGTGATCAGCACATGATATGCACTGATCAACATGTGACACATACAACAGGCCAATAAATACACTGCTTAGATTTATAATGCTCTGTGATCAATACATGATCTACAACTAACCTCAGAGCAACAAATGATGTTCCCATGCCACTCATGTGACATATGATCAATGGGTAAAGGGTGTATGATGTACATGTCACCAACACTTGGTTATACATGATCATGTGATGCAATGCATGAGTGATCAGAAGGAAAATAGTGATCAGCATACAGTATCATAGATTGTAGGGTATCTTTGATATGCAATCAATATATGATACACATATGATCAACAGGCAACCCTGCACAAGGTACTTAATCCATCAGTGTCCCAGTCAGCAGCATTGCAAAGAAGGTGCCAATTTGTATTGATAGATTGAGTTTCCTCACTTGGGAGTTCTCTATATCAACGAAATCTTAGGAACAGTCCTTATTCCCTAAAGGAATAAAGATGGTAGCTTACATTTATATAGTGCTTTAATGTTAACAAGGCACTTTACTCACATCAACCCTGTGTTACAGGATTGTAAATAGCAATACTCCCACTTGATTGATGAACCAACTGAATGCTTTGGTGGTAAAGTGGTTATCCAAGGTTATATAGCCAGTTCTAGAACTGGGTCTCAAATACAGATCTTCTCTCCAATGCTCTTTTTATTGTGCTACCTTGCAATGAGGGGTCTAGTCTAATTAGCATATGTAGGTGTAGTACAAAATCAGATTACATAGGCAGAGTTTAGAGAAGAAAGGAGCTTATTTCTGAATTTTATTTTTTATGTGTGTTCTTTTTTCAGTTAAAAGTGTGGAATACTCTTTAGTGGGTAGGATGTAGGAAAGGGTCCCCTCCCCTTAAAAATAATTTTTTTCTTACCTCTCCATTCCTTCACATTTCTAGAGTTAATGTGATAGGAAATAAATGAAGGTTACTGAGGAAGAGAGTAAAGATAAAGGGAACATTTAAGAAAGAATATCTGTGTAGGGGTGGCCAGATAGCACAGCGAGTAAGAGCACCGGCTCCAGTGTCGGGATGATCTGGATCAAATCCGGGCTCAGATACTCAGCACCACACCCAGAAATAACTGGCCATGTAACCTTGAGCAAGTTACTTAACCCCGATTGCTTTAAAAAAAAATCTGTGTAGACATATATAAATACCTTCTTGCAGGTCCTAAGAAGAGATTGTTGTGTTAAAAAAAAAAACCCACAAAAACCAAAACATCCCTGACAGGTTGATGGAGTATTAGAAAAGCTTGTTAGTTCATATCCTTTGACCTTATATCTTGTGGCAAATAACTCTTGTTCTTATACATTTGTATCTATTCCTTATATATCTTTATTTAAATTCAAGAGACATTTATTAAGCATATACTATGTGCAGATCATTATGCTAGGCACTAATAGTGATATGAAGTTTAGATGAGACACAGTCCCTGCCCTCATAAAGCTGAGAGTGTAGTATAGAGACAAAACAAATACACAAATGTTTTTTATTATAAAGTTAATAGCCATTAACAAAGACAAATAACCAAGGGAACATATAGAATGAGGAAAAAACTTATTTAAAATCTTTAATACTTAATAAAACCAAATAACAACAGAAAATAAACAAAAATGTTTGCTTTGCATCTCTTTCCAAGTTCAACTGAAGTTTCACTATCTTTGTCTTTATTTTTCCCCAAATATAGTTAATGTGTATGCAGTTCAGGTTCTAATAATCTTGCCTTTAATTTTTTCATATTGGTTTGACTTATTTCCATATTTCCTTGTTTGCTTTGTAGTAATTTTAATAGCAGAATTTAATAGCACAATAATATTACATTACATTAATATATGTCTATGAATCTGTGATTTTTGTCAACATGGGTACTCCCTCCAATAGTGCATATAACAAGCTACCCACACCTTCTTATCCATGTTCTTCCATAAGGCCTACCTAAAAGAATCACTCAACATGCTGGGTGCCACCCTCTAGGTCTTCTGGATTTCTATGGGTACCATTGAAGCTTTTGTGCTTCCATCTGTCATCCTTTGTTTTTATTACATGATTGGTCCACCTTCTTTTCGGATTATACTGTGGTAGGATCAATATTCTAACCCCTTCCCTCATGCAAATTAGGCTAATTTTTCCTTAAAAAATATTGGTTGGCTCAGGGGACTAAAGACTTAGACTATTAACATTGTTTCCTAGCCATGTGAGTATAAATCTCCTACAAAAAGCTCTGGGATGAATAGTTGGTGGATGATGACCAGCAGCTCAGTTGAGGGTGTTTCCCTTAGGTAAATCAACTTGCGGTATCTGCAATGCCTGTCCTTGTTCCATATCCTTCTCCTGCTATGGATAAATGAATATCTTTTGGTTAACTGTTGCATGACCTACAAATGTTTCCTTTTTTCGTTAACAAGGCTTTATTAATAGAGCTCCTTCACCAGGGAACTCACTACACCAATAAAATAGTAGGTCTGGTCCCTTTCCTCCTATTGTATTTTTAGGATAAAGTCCAATCAATGAGATTGTTGGGCCAAAAATTAGTTTTGTCATTATTGTACATATTCAATTTCACTGTCAAGTTAGCTACTAGTAAAAGATTCTGAAAGACCACAATCAACTGCCAAGAGAGTTTGTGTCTCTGAGGGAGTTGGAGAATTAACTGTCATCTTTGAGGGGGTCTGAAGAGAAATTTTTGAGATAACTGGGTTTACTTCTTATACAATGGAGAAGACATCCCAAGAATTCCTGAGAGATTTTAACTACTATCCTCAGGGAACTGAATTGTTGGACTGAGATTCCTGTGTTTTGGAGAAGTTAGGAGTTACAGACATTAGTAAAAAGGTGACTCTAGCTGTGACCTTTCTCACAGCTGAAACATTTTTGAAATACATATCTATATCTTAGTATTATTTGTTACTGTTAATAGATCACATAGCTTGTCTTATTGATGCTTGTCTAACTAAGCCCATGAGACCAGAGTTAGAGACTGAGAGGAAAAAAAGCTTATACAAAAAGAAGTTTCTTTGTTGTTCCTATAAAATAAGGTGACAGCTTGGAGATAATTAATTAGTGCGAGAAATTTTGCATTTTTGAATACTTTCTGGGGTAATTCCCATTCATACCTATTAGATTGCCTTTGAACCCATCGAGAGAGAATTAAAAGGTAACAATCAAATAAGCCGGTTAAGGGGTGGGGCTAGGGGATTTTTGTCCTCAAGAACACCTGAGAAGTATTGCTCATACCCTGTATCACATTCACACCCCACAAAGGTTGTTGTGTGTGGGATCTCGTCCATGGGACAGCTACATGTAAAGTAGTAAAGATTCTTATACATGTAATACTCACTTCATCTAACCCTTCTAGACTTCTGTGGTTATCTACTCCCAGAAGAGCAACTGAAAGTTAAATATTTGTGTGTTCATTATGGGAAAAATGCAAAAGGTGGTAGAGAGCAAACAAAAAACAGAACAAAGGAGCCTATCCCATAAGCTGCTTCCTTTTTCTCTCTTCAACTAACAAATCAGCAGACATTTACTGAATGCCTGCTACTACTGTGTTAGAGGGCCAAGGACAGATCCTTGGGAAACACCCAAAGTTAGGGGTGTGAACTGGAGGAACCAACCTAGCAAAGGAGACTAAGCAGGTGTGGTCAGAGAAACAGAAGAAGAGCCAATGTTATGAAATGTTATAAGAACAGAGAAAGGAGAGAGAATATAGATATAGGTGACAGTTTCAAAGGTGGCAGAAAGGTCCAGAATAATAAGGATTGAGAGAAGTGTGAGTAATAACCCCTTGAACCCAAATAGACATGGTAAATTAGACAGACTCAGGACGAGTGAAGCAGTTGGAACTTTAATAAGTCCTGCAGGGCTGGTGTGGGACCCAAGATGAGCTCCCCCAAACCCTACAGAATCGAGAGTAAGCCCTTTTGTACCTGTTCTCTGTTGTCAGTCTCTCCTAGCTGACTGCGACTGGTGAGAGTCAGCATAGTTCACAGACTTCCTCGAATGCCTGTCAAATGTTCCCCTTAATATGTTCCCCCTCCCATCTCATGTGACACATGTTTACAAAATGTCACTAACCCTTCTTTAGGGGCATGTAAGTTAATAAACCTTATTAAGCAGGCAGGTAAAGATGGCCCTTAACCTTTGTCCTACTTTTATCCCCTGGAACCTCCCTCCCCTTCCCCCCCTCCCCCTGCCCCTGACTGTTTTCTGAAACTCTTTCCCATGAGATACCTTCCTTTTATGACCCTGTATATAAGGAGGATTTTGTTATTCTTCTTAGAGTTAGTTTCTCAGGATCCATGACCATGGGACTGTCTAGTTTCTAGGTGTTTGATGACTTCCAGAATAGCCCCAAGGATTCTAGATAGTAGTTCCCAGAATGGTAGCGATAGACAGTCCTACTAAGGCAGTGTTGTGAGATAAGGGATGACATAATGCAGTATTTACTATGCTTGCACAAAATGTTATTGCTAAAGTTAGCCTGTGAGCTTAATGTTGGCAAGATGCCTTCTTTGTCTGTGTCCCTATAAAGCAAGTGGCCACTGGTCAGTGCATGGGGAAAAAAGCACAAGGAACCCATACAGGAATCTGTGTGTGCCTCAACTGGCCCCCATTGAGGCGTGAGGGGATTTAGGGTAGTGAATAAGCTGTGCCTGTCTCTACTGACCCCATTGAGATGTAGGAGTAGTTGGCGCCTTCTTGCCAGCCCCTTCCAGAAGGATGATTAGGGAATGCTGTAGTAGTTGGTTCTCCCAGCAACCATTTGAGAAGACTAGACTAGAATAAAACTAATTATTAACCTCTCCGAAGGTGCTTGCCTATCTAACCAGATCAAGAATGAACCACTCAGTGCCTCCTGTGTGTTATCTGTGAAACAGGCCCCATCTCCTAATATGCGAACATAGCCATTAGCTTCACAAGGCATGCTGCCTGCATTCCTTGTTCAGATAAACTTTGTGGAAACAGAACTCATCCTGCTAACTCTTATGGAAGGATGTTAGATTTGTCAACTAAGAGACCATTTTTGGAGAGCAATTTCATTTGATGAGTTCAGAAGCCATATTGTAGTGGCTTTAGAAGAAAGAGAGGACAGAAAGCACAGGTCTGACATGTCACACTCACTACTCCAAGAACTTCAGTGGCTCCCTACCATCTCCAGGATCAAATACAAAATGCTCTAATTGTCATTCATAACCTAACCTAACCCTCTTCTACCTTTTCAGTTTTCTTTTACCTTACTCCCAACCACCTACGCTTTGATCCACTGACACTAGCCTTCTGGCTGTTTCACAAACAAGACACTCTATTCTTAGACCCTGGCATTTTCTCTGGATTGTCCCACATGTCTGGAACACTCTCCCTTATCATCTACAACTACTGCCTTTCCCTGTTTCCCTTAAGTTCCAACTAAAATCTTATCTTCTGGAAGGAAGATTTTCTTAACCCCTATTAATTCAAGTGCCTTTCTGTTCTATTATTTTCTATTTATCCTGTATATACGTTGCTGTATATATTTGTTTGAATGTGATCCCACCCAGTAAACTGTTTCCTTGAGGGCAGACACAATATCTTTTGCCTCTTTTTTGTATCCCTAGCAGTCAGTAAACTCTTTTTTTTTTTTAAAGCAATCAGGATTAAGTAACTTGCTCAAGGTTACACGTCCAGGTGTTTCTGGGTGGGTGCTAAGTGTCTGAGCCCAGATTCGATCCCAGGTCATCCCGACTCTGCGGCCGGTGCTCTTACTTGCTGTGCTACCTGGCCACCCCAGTCAGTAAACTCTTAAGAAATGTTTATTGACTGACTGAAGAGTTTACAATGTAGTTGTGAAGACAAAACCTACACACGTGAATTAGTTTAAAGAGAGTGCTATACAATTTGGAACTGTGCACAAAGGGCTATAAAACTGTGCATACCCTTTGATCCAGCAATACCATTGCTAGGTCTCTATCCCAAAGCATCCAAAAAAAAAGGGAAAAGGACCTATTTGTACAAAAATATTTATAGCAGCCCTTTTTGTGGTGGTTAAGAAGTAGAAATCAAAGGGATGCCCATCAACTGGGGAATGGTTAAACAAGTTGTGGTATATGACTATAATGGAATATTATTGAGATATAAGAAATGACAAGCAGGATGATTTCAGAAAAACCTGGAAAGACTTACATGAACTGACACATAGTGAAGTGAACAGAACCAGGAGAACGTTGTACACAACAACAATATTGTTCTTCTATGAAGAACTGTGAATGTTGCAGCTACTCTCAGCAACACAATAATCTCAAAAGACTAATGAATCATACTATCTGTCTCCAGAGAAAGAATTGATATTGATTGAATACAGACTGAAGCATGCTATTTTCCACGTTATTTCATTTTCTCTTTTACTTGAGTCTTCTTGTACAAAATGACTAATATGGAAACGTTTTATGTAATTGTACATGTATAATCTATATCTGATTGCTTACAGTTTGGGGAGGGGGGGAGGAGAGGGAGGGAACGATAGAATTTGGAACTCAAAACTTTAAATAAAAATGTTAAGAAGAATTTTTTTTTTAAAAGGAGAATGCTATAGTTTGAGAGCGATCCTATTGGAAAATTGGAAATGCCAACAATTTTCGACATATGGCCTGGTAAAGAATATCACTTTTTGCACAAATCTCCTTTAAAATGCAATTGTTACTCTTGAAATTGAGGGTGTCCTGGGAAACCCTAGGTGATGGTGGCCATGGCCATCGTGCAAACTGGAACCGGAAGTGCTGAGAGAATGCACAGGAATGACGAGAGCCGGACAGAGGAGAGGCGAAAAAGTCCAGACACCTTCTTTTCTGCTCAAGTAGCATCATTATTGCGGGGCTAGAGAATCTGGTCTGGCCCAGTTTCCTCGAGGGCCCAATTTTCTGTATTTTTTTTCTCATTTGTAGACGATTCTTCCTCTTCATCACGACCGCGTTGGTCCGAGAGTCAACGTCCTCCCCATATTAGTTGCCTAAAAAACGAAGAAAACTTTCGACTACCAGCAGCTGCCAAATCATCCTCCCTGAACTAGAAGTCCTGAGGCTAGCAGAAAAGGCGGGAAAAGGAAATCAACTACAACTCCCGGCAGGCTCCGCTCCCGAGCGTGACGTCACCACCCCGGCCTCGCCTCCCTCTCAGACGGCCCGTCTCCAACCTTCCCCCCTCCCCCCCCCCCCCCCCCCGCACGGAACGCTCCCAGGATAAACTACATTTCCCAGGAGGCCTCACGCCGCCCGACATCCCTCGTCTCCCTTTCCAGTTCAGAGAACGCCATCGGCTGGGCGCGCGCGCGCGCTCGCTCGCTGGCTCGGCCGTCCGAGGGGAGGGAGCGTGTGAAGGAGGGGGAGGACCGGGCTGGGGAGGGGGCGGGGGTACGGCTCGCTTGCTCGCTCGCAAGATGGCGGACGAGGACGGGGAAGGGATTCACCCTTCAGCCCCTCAGCGGAACGGCGGCGGCGGCGGCGGCGGCGGGTCCGGGCTCCTGGGCGCCGGGAACGGCGGCGGGGGCGGCCCGCGGGTGGTGCGCATCGTCAAGTCCGAGTCCGGCTATGGCTTCAACGTGCGGGGCCAAGTGAGCGAGGGCGGGCAGCTGCGGAGCATCAACGGGGAGCTGTACGCGCCGCTGCAGCATGTGAGCGCCGTGCTGCCCGGGGGGGCGGCCGACCGGGCCGGGGTGCGCAAGGGGGACCGCATCCTGGAGGTGTGAGTATCCGGGCCCCGGCCCCCGCCCCGCCCCCGCCCCGAGACCCCGCTCGGCCCCCCGGCGGGGCCCATCCCTTCTAGCCCCGGCGCCGGCGCCCCCTCGGCTCCTGCGTGGTCCCCGCGCCGTGACAGCGAGCTGCCCCGCCGAGCCCCCTCGGGGGCTCTCCGCTGCCCTCTCCCTTCTCCTTGGAGCCCGGCTCTGTCCGCCCTTCGGCCCCGCTGCCGCCCCCCGCTTCCTTTTGTCTGTGTCCGAGCCCTCCACGAGGGCACCCTCGGGTCCCACTCGTGCCTGGTGGCGGTGCCCATCCCCTCGCCCTACATCCCGCAGCCCTGGGCTGGCAAGTTCGTGTCTCTGCGTGCACTTGGGTCTCTGCCTTCTCCTTCCCTGCAGCCCCTCCCCGCAAGTTCGCTACTTTGTCAGGCTCGGGGCACCCCCGAGCTTTGGGGGGCCGTGGCGTCGCCGGAACGGCCGGGGCTCGGGGTGTGTGTGAAGGTTTCAAAAGTGTGCGTGTATGCGTGTGTGTGAGTGTGGGTCTGGGTGTAGTACTCCCATTGCCTCCATTCCTTCCCCCCGTGCCCTTCACTTCTCTATTTCTCCTCTTCTTCACTCCTCCTCTCCTACACATCCTTCTCTGACTGCCTGCCGTCCTTCCCCTTTAGTAGGATAGTCAGGCTCGGCTCCTCGTCCTTCCTAAATTTCCTTTCAATCAATCACATGTCCCTCCCTCCCTTCAGGCCTTCGCCTAGTGGAACTGTTGGTTAGGCCAGGGTTTAAGAGGCAGACAGACAGTATCCTGAAGGTGTGTCTGGGGATGGAGTGGCCTCTGCTTCCTCAAACATACCCCAGTGATAGTGACCTCCCTAAGAAAGGAAGAGGGTAGGAGTTTAGGGTTAGACACCTTCCCCCTGAATAGATGAATGTTTTCTTATTTTTTCCTCCGCTTTGAACAGCTTTACAAACATTTCTGCTATTCCCCAGCCTGGTGTGCCAATATGTTAACCTTATGGGGATCGGGGCACTAAGACCTGTCTTGCAATGGTGACCTTTCGTTTTCCATTACCTGAGCCCAGAATTCTGTTCTTTCTAGGCTATAGAAAATCTATGCCTATTATCCTCTTCTGTCAGCAGCCTTTGGGAGGTGTCAGTTTCCTTTCGTTGTGGAAGTTCATGTTAGGTTCATTTGCATTTATTTTTGATTTTCAAAGTCCCTGGGCAACATATAGTAGAAGAAAAGTGGCAGTTGCAACACAGAACTGAACAAATTGGGAAACCCTCTTGAAACCTCAGCTATACAACTTCCTTCCCTTGTTCCAAATTCAAATCTTGCCCTTTCTTGAACTTTGTTTGGTCATCCTGAGTAAGAGCAATAAATTAATTACTAGGTAGACATGACTTTTCCCCATGCTTTTTGGAAAAAAAGTTAATATTTTTTTTTATTTTTACATCTTCATTTCTGAATATATCCCTCCATCATTCCTTCTAAGCACAGAATTTTAAAAAAGGAAAAGTAAGCAGTTCAGCAAAATTAACCCAACATTTCAACTTGAGTCTGACTGTATGCAGTCTTCTGTATCCACAGTCCTACGTTAACAGAAAGGGAGAGAGGTACATTTTTTTTCATCTTTTCTTTGGGCCTAGGCTTGGTACTCATAATCGCTGTTCAGTTTTTTTTTGTCTTTGTTCTTTCCAGTTACATTGTATTAATCATGTATATTGTTTTTTTGATTCTGCTTCCTTCAGTCAGCATCAGTTCATATAGAATCCTTCCAAGCTTCTTAGAATTCTTCATGTTTATGATTTCTCATGGTACAATACTATTCCATTATGTTCATGTGCTACAATTTGTTTAACTCTTTTCTAGTTCATGGGAATCAACCTTGTTTCCAGTTTATTGCTATCACAGAAAGTGTAGCTATGAATATTTTGGTGTGTATGGGTAGATTTGACTTAAGGCTAATGTCTGGTTGCTAGAGGAAGATGGCACAGCACAGATTTCATTTCTTAGTTTTGATCATGGCTGTTGAACATGCTTATTTTTCTATAAAAATTTATATGCTTATTCCCAGAAGCATTCCAGTTCTTCCTCTGTAAAATATTTAAGACAGTTCCTCTATCTTTCAGATAGGTTCCTTGGCTTATCATATTTTGCTCAGAAAAGCTTTGCTTCTTGAAATCTCAAGTGGGGTCAGGGCTGAGGATAGGTAATCATTGTGTAGCTGTAGTTTGGGTTGTGCTTACATTTATATCTTGATGCTGTGAATTTCCACATAACTAAGTTTTTTTTTTTTTTAAATTTTCCCTGTTCTTTTTTTCAAAAGAATTACAGTTGTGTTTTTCCACTTTGTACAGTTGTTTGGAAAGTTTATGGTAGTGTGAGTGGGCAGAGGAACTTATAATTTAGGATTAAAAGGTGTGCAAGTTTGGATATAAGTGAAATAGTTACTTTAAAAAAAAAATCTGTTCACAAAGGCCCTTTTTACACTGGGATATGGTATAGTGTTTGGGTCAAGTTTAGCCAATGCTTCACTTTCTCCTTCTCTACAAAACATTATCTGATTTAGGAAATTGTTCTGTTACAGGATTTGGTAATTGCAGTATGAATAGGGCTTCTGGGCTCTAAATCTTGCTTCAGACTCAAAGCCTTCCTGTTTAGCAAACTTAGTTTCCACCTTGTAATCTTTCCCAGTGTAACATATGTTAAGTGTATCTTTCCTTTGATGTGAATGCATCCACAGTCTAAAGAGTGAAGAGTGCATCCAAAAAATAGAACCAAAATAAATACATCTTTGTACTGTTATAGTATGGGAAAGAACTGTTGACTTCAGGTTAATTTTTTTGGATTAATTTATTTCTCAGGGTTCTTGACTGATTTCTTGTTGCCTTGAGGAAGGCTTTGGATATGGAATTTGTGGTTTGGATATGGAATTGCTATTTTTCCTCTATATTTTTGAGGGCATATCTTTGTCATTTGGTGAGTTTGTCTTTTGGGTATGTGTTTTTTGGGTAGATCTGGTCTTTTGGGGATAGAGTTTGAAGCCTTCAGAGTTAATAGGTCTGTTAATATAGTAAGTGAAGGTCATGTTAATGCTTTGTCATGTTGTATTAGGTTGATTGGAGTCCCATTGAGATGGGCAGTTGCTAGTCATTATGATGTTTGTCTGTGGGAGTACTTAGGAAAATGTACCTTTTATCTCAGATCTTTTGCCCCTGAAGAAAAGTTAAAACATTAGGAAAATGCCTACCGAAAGTAATTTGATTTTTTAATAAATTTTTAAAGAGAATTTCCAGGTCATAAATGTTTTTGGCTTCATTCTTTAAGAATGCCTGTGGAGGAAAAGATGGCTTTTTGAGAAGTGTCCATCAAAAGGCAAGTTTAAGAACAAAACCTTAACTGATTAAGGCCTCTTAAAAGAGCAGCTTTCTCCAGGGTGGCATGGTTCTGCTTTCCAGTTAGTTTTGACAGAAGGAAATATCTGTATTATATGACTGGGATTCTGAATTCAGTCCTTATTGTCATTTTCGCTGTGGGAAAGAAACCAAGGCTCTGTTTAGAAAATTAGTTTAATCGTTATGTTCCTATATTCTAATCAGGGTAGAAAAGCAGTTAAATATGGCATAGAATAGGATAGTAAACTGACTGTAATATCAAATTAATTTTACTTTTGTAGCTCTACCTGTATCCCTTCCATGATCTAAGATGCTGCACCATCAGCTTATTTTATTTCTTTATTTTAATCTAGACAGAGTTCCTTGACTTTCTAGAAAAATGGAGGTTTATTTGGTTCTCCTACTATTCTTTCCAATGACATGCCATTTTGACCTCTTTGGAATTCTATGTCTTTGTAAACTCAGGTAGGAGGAGAAATTTGGTGGGCAGTCAAATACTGGCAGATAATTTAATAGCTTTGTGTTTATATCTTTATGCTCCTAATTATTTTCTAAGTTGTGTGAGACAGATGACTTAAATAGGTATTTTGTGTCCTTGTTATATTCACTCAACTGATTGCTAGTGAAGGAACTATATCCATCATAATTATAAACCCAGGAAATAACTTAGTTTTGTAGGGAGAATGGAAAACAATAAAACTAAATCCAGAAATAGCCTGTACTTTCCTTTCAGAAGCAGCTCCCATAGCAGGGTTAAGACTAGGAGGAGGCCCTTTGTGAGTATATGCACATTTGCCTCCGTGTATGGATAAGGTGGCATTCTGGGACCAGTTTTCTTTCCAGTCACATTGGCTTGGGACACCTTGCTTTCAGATGGTGTCTATAGTTTGTTTCTGATGTGGACTTGTTAACGTGTCCCCTAAGGCCACAAATTACTCCTGAAATGAGTCTCATTGGGAAATCCTATGATCTGACACAGAAGCAAAGTGACATTAATTGACACAGTGAATTCATTGTAATGCTTAAAACCTGTGTACATCATTGCTGTTTAACTGAAGTGGTTCTATCTGTGCCTGTTAAAGCTCATTTGGTTAGAACTTAGTATTAATGAATCTCAGGTTTGATCCGAATCAATTAGATTGACTTTACTGTACCCTAATCCTGGCTAACTCTCCTGAAAGTGGATACTGTTAGGCAAACAGGAGAAATACCTTAGGTATATAGTCCTATATCCTCACAACCAGAATAATAGCTCAAGGGAGGTACTCTACCAACTCCTTAATGTGAAGTGTGCCCCAAGAGGTCTGTCTAATGGTCCTGTTTTCTCTCCATATTCTCTCCCTTAGCGTTCTCATTCACTACCATGACTTCAACTACTCTCTCATAGCAATTGACTCTCATACCTCTTTTTTCGGTATGCACCTTACTTCTGAGCTCCAGACTCACACCTCCATCTTCTTATAGGATATTTCCACCTCAATGGCCCCTGGCATCTCAAGCTCAATTCCTAAACTAAGCTCGCACCATTTCTCCCTACACATGATTGTTTTTCCAACTTCATTATTTCTGACTATTGGATTTTATCCATTGCTTAGTCTCTCATGTTTGAAACCCTGGGGTTATCTTGTACTTTTTTTTTCTTCTCTGTTTTCATATCTATTTAGTGACCAAGCCCTTTAGATTGCACTTGTGTAGCATTTCTCCAATCCCTCCATTATCTTTGGCTTCAGAGCTTTGGTGATTCCATACCATATACCAGGTAAAGTTTAGACTGTTTTGTCTGGCATTCAGGGTACTCTGGAATTTGGTGCCATTCTACCCTTTTTTTTTTAAAGATGATTTCAGTGAACAAAAATTATATTTTCTCTCCCTTCCTATTGAGGGGGAAAGATGAAAAACACAACCTTTGTAACGGATATGCATAGTCAAGCAAAACAACTCACATTGGCCATATTCAGAGTATGCCTCCTTTTGAATCCAGCACCTTTTGATCAGGATGTGGCAGCATGGCTCATCATGGCTCCTTTAGTGGTGTGGTTTGTCATCCCCCTTCTCCAGCCTTATGATTCTCTTCTTTGTACTTGTTATTTGCCTCAAATGGGATTACTTTGCTCTCGGAACACAGCCTGTAATGCCCTACTCTGTGCCTTTTTTCATGTTATTCTCTATGCCTGGAATGTCCTCTCTTCTCTTCGTTCTCCCCCTTATCCCATCTCCCCACTGTGTTAAGCCTGTTGACTTACTATCCATCCTTTTAAGTCCAACTCAAATGTCTTCTCTTCCATAAAGCCCTTCTCTGAGTTGCATCTGGTGATGACCTTACATAACACTTGATTTTGTAACTCTGGTGTAGTTAGGCAATATTGTATATTTTAGTCATCTGGGACTGTGCCTTATTCTTCTACTTGACTGTAAGCTCCTTATGTACAGGAAATGTGTCTTAATCTGAATTTGTATCTTAGCACCTATCAATGTTTTCCACAAGGCACTTTAGTAAGTATTTGTTTAAACTAAGGAATCAATAGTAGCTCACTACCATTTATTTTTATGTGAATGGCAGAACATGACTCTATGTACTAAAACCTATGATATCGGGGAAGGGGATTGGTCTCTTTTTTGCCAGAAGGGGAAATTGCAGCATAAAGAGGCTGAATAGCTTTCACAAGGCTGAACCAGATTTGAGAATTTCAGTGTCTGATTTCTTGTATTGTCTCAGATTTATTTCTTTGACCTTTTTTTAAGATGAAAGAGGAAAAAAATCATATAAAAATAAAAAAAACCACTTTGATTTAAGAGGGCATATTTGGTGGAGAGCAGTTTGAGTCTTCCGATATGTTTCAAACCCCAAAGTACTATATGCTCTGATTTTTGGATTCCTCAGGAATAGAGGTAAACTGTCAGTTTCATCATTAATCTGCAGATAGGATCTGTTGCCTGCTCCAGTCTTGGCTTTGTCACTTCTCCGCAGACTGCCCTATGCATCTCTTTCTTTCTTTTTTGATCCACTTCTTTAACTCAGAAGTGTTCCCTTTAGGCCTTTTCCTTTTAGCATGTTGCATATTGGTGGGAATTAAAGGAATTAAAGACAGAAAACAATCTATTTTAATACCAAGGGTCATTTTCTCCTCCCATGTTCAATTTCAAAACGAAAGTCAAAGAAAAACACTTAAAACGAATATAAGAATTAATAATGACAATAAAGTTAATTCTCTTTGATTGAAATGTCATCCAGAATACTAAGAAGGTGAAGTTTTCTAGTATGGAATGAGTCAAGTACTAGGTAATACACATACACCTGGAATTCATTGGTAATTGCTAATTCTTTTGGCCCCTGCCAACTAAATGATATTCTTATAATATTTGAGGAAATAGATTTAATCAGCAGGATATTTAAGGACCTGAGCAAGAAATAAAGAATTCTCTATGAGTACAGCTGTTTTCTTCTCACCTATGAACTTTCATTGTTAGAGAAACATCTTCTAAGTGATTTGTGCTTGTTAAAGCTACCTGAAAACTCTTCAGCCATGATTGTCAGACTTTATGGAAAGAGGTCTTAATCTTCTGTGGACTTGAGACATAAGTTATTAGCTTATTCTGCTTTGGAAAAGTACAGAATGACTTACAGGAGCATGGTGGCATTTGCTTATGCAGTTGTTCTCTCAGCTGGTTGCAACCTTCGCTGCTCTATTCCCCTAAGCTTCTTGATATTATTACTTTCTCTCTCTTTTTTTTTTCCTCTTAGAAGTATACCTACTACATACTAAATTTAGTGTCTCTTGATCCCATTCTTTTCCATTTTATCCAGGATGTTGCTGTGATAGGACCCCTCCCCCCCCTTCTTTCTTCCTGCCCACTTGTATTTTTTCAATTTCTTTCTCCATTAATTTCTTTCCTGCTTACCTACAAACCTACTTAGGTCACAAACTTCAAAAAAGACTTTCTTTGACCCTTCTGCCCTATACAGCTACAACCCTATCTCTCTCTATTCATTGTTAAAGTTTGTGTGTTTCGGTGCAACGTAGAAACTCTGAAAGGTAGGCAGGTTAGTCCCTCACAATGTAGAATCCTTGAAAACAAGAGAGAACAAAAGAGTAATTGCAGTTGATATTACATGAAGCCTTACCCTTGAGTACTTAACTGTTCATTAAGAGAGGAAGGATGTGTAATTTAACTTTAGTACCCGTGTCCACAACTTTTAAGAATAATATTAATAAAAATAGCTAACATTTTAAGTAGCTCTTTAAGGTTTACAAAGTGCTTTGTACATATCATCTCACATAATCTTCACAACAGCCCTGGGTGGTAGGTGCCATTATCCCCATTTTGCAGATGAAGACACTGAGGCATACAGAAATTAAGGGACTTGGCCAGGGTCTCACAGCTTGTTTCTGAGTTAGGATTCAAACTCAGGTTTTCCTGATTCCTCTGTTCACTATGCTACAGCATCCAAGTTGTGTTGCTAACTAATCTCTTCATTTATAGAGTTGTGATCATTGTATGTGTTGTCCTGTGGGTTCTGCTTTCTTCAGGATTCAATATCACTTTATATAGATCTTCTCATATTTCTTTGAATTCTTCCTATCTATGAAGTTCCATATGGCATAATAATATTACATATAGTCATTTACTACAACTTAGCTATTTTCTAGTCATTGGGTGTACTGTTTGTTTTCAATGTTTTGCTCTTAGAGATAGGGCTCCTATCATTATGTTTGTACAAATAAGTCTTTTCTTGCTTTCAGTAAACTTTTTGTGATATAAGCCTAGAAAGCCTTTGGATCAAAGGTAGAAAACACTTTTGTGACTTTTTGGGTATAATTCTAGTTTGTTTTCCAGCATGACTGTACCAAGTGATAGCTGGACTGGCACTGAATGAGTATACTAGCCAGTTTTGCCATAGCTCTACCAACACTGAATTTTTCCTTTTACTGCCTTGCCAATTTGATGGGTGTACAGTGATTCCTCATAGTTTTAAAAATTTGCCTTTTTTAATTGTCTGTTGTTAATTTTCTTGACAAAATTGCCCAGGCTCAGGCCAACAAGCATATATCAAGTACCTTCTAAAGTACCCAGGGCCAACTGGGGATACAAATACAGGACAAAAAACAGTCTCTGTCATCCAGGAGATGAAACAAGAATATATATGATTTTTTGAGGAAAGAGTAAATGTTATTAACTTTTCCAGAGACTTTGCATAGGAAATGCCAGATAAGCTGAACCTTGAAGAAATTTATGGATTCTGTGACAGAGGAAAGAGGAGCACATTCCAGGCACCAGAATCAGCAAGTGAAGGCACCAAGGCAGGACATGGAGTGCTGATTTAGGGGAAGATTGAGTAGGGGTGTATTGTGCAATAAGCCTGGGAACTTGGTCAGTCAGTAAACATTTATTAAGTGCTAGCTATATGCCAGACATTGTTCTAAGGTCTGGCGATACAAAGAAAGACGGAAGACAGTATCCTCCTACTCATGGAGCTCATGCTCTAATGGGGCAGACAGCATGCAAACAACTCTTTGCAAACAAGATAGATACAGGTTAAGTTGGAAATAAGAGTGGTAAGGTACTTGAATTTAAGACAAAGGCTTTCTGTAGAAGGTGAGATTTTAGCCAGGACTTGAAGGAATGCAGGGAAGTCAGGAGGTAGAGATGAAGAGGGAGAATATTCCAGGTAATACAGGGGACAACCAATGAAAATGCCTAGAGTTGGCAGGTGAGGGTGTGTTGTACAAGGAACATAAGGAGCCCAGTGTCACTGGATCTCAGAGGGCGTGGAGGGGTGTAAGGTATAAGGACCCTAGAAAAGTAGAGGGGAGGCCATGTTAAGAAGTTCTTTGAATGCCAAACAAAGGATTTTATATTTCATCCTTAAGGTGATAGTGAGCCACCCTGTGTGTGTGACAGAAACTGTGTGTGACAGAGAGACAGATGGTAGAATGGAGCCAAATTCTAAAGGGTTTATAAGGACAGGTTGAGGAATTTTTATTGCATTCTAAAAGTAGTAAGAAGCATTGAAGTTTCTGGAGCAGGGGAATGACATGGTTACATTTATGCATTAGAAAGATTATTTTGGCAACTGTGTTGAGGATAGACATTGGAGTTCCATTTGAGAGGTTGTTGTAATGGTTCATTGTTATGGGAATGGGAATCTGAAGATCTTCCCTGCCCCTAGGCCCTTTGATAGGCTTAAGTGACTCTGAGAACCTTCCTTGATTTGAAAATATACTCTGCCCCCCTAATAGTCTGAATGTGGAGAATGAATCTGGAGCCTGTGGCTTGTTTTTCAGGAATGCCCATACCTTGTTACTTTGTGATTGGGCAGTGGGTCAAGAGGGTTGTTACATTCTCTGAGCCAGGAGAAGGAGAAGACTATATATACTCTGATGTGAGGTTTTGTTTTGGGGCTCACTTTGGGAAGAGTTGTGTGATTTGACCAGGTGAGACTCTGG
>NW_027185798.1:31007923-31084077 GCF_028583685.1 Petaurus breviceps papuanus | reverse complement strand
AAAAACCCAGATGTTCATGCTTCCCTCTCTGGTAACTGACTAGGTATGGATGTAATGGTCAGAGAGCTGGAACCCCATCTGCTGATGTTTCTCTGTCTATATTTTTTATCTGCTTGTAACTTCTGTCTATATTCTCTGAAGTTCAGGGTGCTCACCTTTTTCTTCTGAACTAGGTAAATGACATATGTTTGATTAAAACAATATTGTTAAACCCATTTTGAGTTGCTTTCCTTTAAAAAAGCAGATCTAAGAACCTGTGTTGGCAGCCACACTGGGTATGCTGGGGTGCTTGCTGCTACATTCAGGTGAGAGGGAATGAGGTCCT
Source organism: Petaurus breviceps papuanus (assembly GCF_028583685.1). Taxonomy (NCBI): domain Eukaryota; kingdom Metazoa; phylum Chordata; class Mammalia; order Diprotodontia; family Petauridae; genus Petaurus; species Petaurus breviceps. The sequence continues at coordinate 31,083,752 of NW_027185798.1, read as the reverse complement.
GAAGGTCCTGAACTGGAGTGGTGGTGGTAGCTGTGTGAGTGGAGAGAAGAGGATGGATTTGAGAGACATGGTTGTAAAATCAATAAAACATAGTAGCTGATTGAATATGAAGGGTCATTGTAAGGGCAGGGGAGTTAATGTGACTCTGAGGTTACAAAACTAAATGACCAAAATGCTTGTAACAGAAATATTGAAGTTTAGAAGAGGTTGAGTTTAGGAGGGTATATTATGTTTTAGAGATGTTTGAGTTTGAGATTCTTGTGAAAAATCTGAATGGTGATAACACAATATAAAATTGATGGTGATGTCAGACTGGATATGAGGAGCACGATTAGGTTTGGGGGTCATCTCTCTAAAGAAGATAATTGAACCTGTGGGAGGTGATGAACTTACTTGAGGGGATAGTATTGGGAGAGAAAAGAAGAGAACCTAGTTTAGTACCTTGGAACCCTCCAAACAGATGCTTTCTTTTCTTCACCATCTTTTCTCTCTTCAGTCCCCTGTACTATAATTTCTATTCCAGTCATTTTACTGAAACTGCTTTCTTAAAGTTCACCAATGATTTTTCTTCATGATCTTTGTAAACTTCATATTGATCTTCACCTCTTCCTACTGAAGAGTCCCCTTTCCTTTGAGTTCAAAGGCACAGCCATCTCTCTTGGTTCTCCTTCAGCCTCTCACTACACATATATCTTCTTAGTTAGCCCCTTACACTCTTCCCCTGTACTTCATGTGGCTGTTTCTGAGGTCAGTCTTTGGCCTTCTCTTTCCATTGTTAATCTCATTCATTACATTGGCTTCAACTACCACTTGATTGAAAGGTGCTCAGATGTATATCTATAGCCCTGACCTCTTCTGTGCTCCAGTCTCATGTCTCCAGTTGCCTGCAGGACATCTCCACTTTGATGTCCCACAGACAACAATGTTAAGTTCAACATATCCAAACCAGAGCTTTATTATAATTTCTTTGAAACGTGTTTCACCTTCTGACCTTGCTGTTTGTCAGTGCTAATAGTATCACCATTAGTCCAATTTTCCATTTTCAAAACTAATCTACCCTTCATACTACTTTTTACAAGTCTTCCTTATAAAAGTATTTGATTATGTCATTCTTCTTTTCAAAACTCTTTAATAACTTCTTGTTGCCTACCTAGTGAATTTCAGACTTTTTGTCTTAAGTGTGCCATATCTGGGTGCTGCTGTACTTTTCAAGGCTTTTATTGTGCCTTGGCACATATTCTTAGCCTCATTTAAATTGAACTCCCTGCTTTTCTCCTCTAACTCTGCCAGTGGTTTTTTTTCCCTGGGCCTAGAATACCTTCCTCTCCTTGATTTTCACCTGTTAGATTCCTCTGCCCTTTGAAACCCAACTCAAATGCTACCCTCTCCATGAAATTTTCCTGGTACCCAGTTGATAATGACATGTCCCTTGGGCCTCATATCACCTCATATTTTATCAAATTTAATGCATATCTATAATATTGTATATTAAGGTTATCTGTGTTTGTATTTTATCCCCTTCCTCTAGACAATAAACTCCCTAAAGAGGAGAGACTATTTTTCACACATGAAGGCAATGCTGCTGACTTGTTACCAGTAGATAATTGTTTGATTTCCAGTGATGTGGGTAGATTTGCCCTGATCCCCAATTTGGGAGATGGCTAACTGGGATTAAAGGGCTGTGACTGTAGACTGAATAGAGCAATCTAAGTGGTTCATGGGAATTGAGTCCATGACCTTGGCTTAATTAGCCACAAAATTTAGTGAAACAGAACTTTTTTTTAAAAAAATCAAGGTTTCTTTCAAACCCCTAAATTAGATTTGTAGCTAGTTTTGTAGAAGATTCAGTAGTTATATTTTTTTAAAGTGGCTTTTTTCATCTTGAGTGATCAGAGTCTCCAGTAGTGATAATGCAGCATGAGAAGAAAGTAAGAAGGAAGTAAGGTTGAGAAAACCACTGTGGTGATTTTTGACCTTATTTACCCCTTACTGGAATGACCATCTTGGACTATTCACCTAAATTTTGGAAGAAATGTCCAGTCTTGCTGGGTTGACCGTAGGAAGTCTTTGGAGACCAGAAAAAGCTTACCCTGTGGCAGATGTTTGTCAGTTTCATCTTGAAAACCTCTGAAATGCCTGTTTTATTTTGTGTTTTATGTTACATGAAGGGATGAGGGCTTGGAGCTTGGATTTGTTATCTTTGTCTTCGCAAAAGGGCAAGTGATTATTCTTAGAATTCACCTGAAATAAAGGCTTGTTTTTTGTATCAGAATGATTATTTCTTATTCTTTTCCTTCCTATTCTATTTTGGCATAAATTTTAGCTGCTTGGGATGCATGTTTATCCTTTTAAAACCAAATTTAGTTTATTTTTTAATTTTAAGCCCTTTGAATGGAAGAAAACTACTTTATTTTTAATTGTACCCATATTGAATACCATATTTTAATTTTAAACATGTAATTTTGTTGCTTATAATAGAAAGTAAAGTAGTCACCATCATAATACTGTACTTGAATAATTTAGAGCATAGCATATTAGTACTTTCTCCAAGTAGTAGAACCAGTGTGAGGTTTTTTTTCTTTTAAAGTATTTTGTTGTTGTTCAGTTATGTCCAGCTTTTTCCGATCCCATTTGGGCTTTTCTTGACAAAGCTACTGGAGCAGTTTGGCATTTCCTTCTCTAGTTCATTTTACAGATGAGGAAACTGAGGCAAACAGGGCAAAGTGACTTGCCCAGGCTCACATAGCTAGTAACTGTCTGAGGCCAGATTTGAACTCAGGAAGATGTCTTTCTTACTTCAGGTCAAGCATTTTATCCACTGTTCAGATCTTAGAAGTCAGTTAGTCTAAACCCCTCATTTTATAGATCAGGAAATTGAAGGCCATGCAGGTGACCTACCCCAAGGTCACATAGGTAATTAATAAATGTAAAGCTCAGATTTGAACTAAGGTGTTTTTTTTTTTTAACTGCAAACCCACTTTTTCTGTTGTACCATAAAATTTAGTATTATTGAGTCTTTAGATGACCCTAATATTCAGAGACTTAGGATCTGCCTTTTATATTAAAAGATACATGGATGAACTTTATCAGTTCCCCGGTTGCTTAGCAGTATGTATGTATGTATACACCCATATATACGTGTATGCATGCATGCCTAACTCCTTAAAAGCTTAGGTATGTTTTAAAATAAATACTATTTCTCACTCAAATTCTTTGTCTTTTTAGGATTGTAGAATATATCCTTTCTGCCTTTGTATTAGAAGATTTTGAGGTTTGGGAATTTTCCTCCCTTCCCATGTTCCTCTTGGATGAAATGGTGAATCAGGAAAGACTTTCACTTGCTACTCTTTTAAGTGTATTCTCAGTCTTGCTTATTTTATTTGCTTGGAAGTTAAGAAAAGGAGTCTTAACCTTTGGGTCACTAGTTATTTTTGAGAATGAGAGGGTTCCATAGAGTGATAAAAATCTATACAATTTGAGGTCAGCTTTTGTTGTGTATCAAGAAACAGGCCTAGAATATGTAATTTCTTTTTCAAGAAACTTAACTTCTCAGTCTTCTTGTCCCCAACAGGTAGAAACTTGTCAGAAGTGTTACAGTAGAAGAATGTGGCGGAATGATGGTTCTATGAGTTATCTAAAATATTCAGTAAGGCTAAGTTTCTTTCCATTTTGTGTGCCATGGACCCCTTTGGCTGTCTGGTGAAGCCCTGTAGACCCCTTTTTAAGATCATGTTTTTAAATTATATATAGGATTACAAATGAAACCAAATATATTGGAATGCAGTTATCAAAATCTTTAAGAAACAAAACAGAACAAGTTCATGGACTACAGGCTAAGAACTCCTGTCATAAGAAGGCAAGAAGGGGGAAAGGCAAAATTACTTCCTACACACTTAGCAATCATTTGATTGTAATTTGGGTTTTTTTTGTCATCTTGTAAAAGTTTTCTGCTTATATCTTGTATTTGCTAAGTTATTTGTATGAAAAATGAACTGAATTTATGTGGGTGAGTGGGAAGAGAGTTAGGGGTAAATGTTGAAATTTTAAAAGTTTTTCTCTGGTAATAATTGGTTGAACAAGAGAGTTATGTTGTAGGAGAAAGAACTGATGGTTTTCTGACAAAATTTCTGCTGATATTTTTTTCCTTCGTAGCAGCAATTAGAATAACTCACTATATTTTACCACTGAATTTTGATAGGCATTTTGAACGTTACCTGATCTTTGGACTTAGAGAGTTTTTATATTTTTAGTGCAGATTGAACCTAACCTTATGTTTTATTGAGAGCTTTCTCTCATTCTAGAATGACATAAGATCTCAGCGGGCACCAGAGAGGTAGACCAAACATGTTAAGTTTGGGTAACTTAGGGGTTTTGGGTAACTTAACATGTTAAATGGGTAACTTTGCAGTTGATCAGAAAGTTTGAAAGTATTTCTGCAACTTAGGGGCCTTCCACATGTAAACTGGATATAAAAAGGCTGGTTTTGGGGAGGATTGAAGACTAATATTTGTTGAGTGTCCTGAGAGGAGAGAAATGCAGAATATGTGACTGAAACAGTCAAAGCACAGCCTTAAAAGCTAATGCGTTAGAATGCAGAAGAGGTTTTACTAACAAGCTTGCGCTGCTCTTTCTTTGATCATTTATTGCTTATACTTGTGTCTCATGACACAGGAGTAAAATAGTCAAGGGCAAAGTGTAGTAGGGTTTTGAGAGAATTACTCATTGAGTGGAAGTGAAAGAACACTGGATTTGGAGTCATAGACCTCGGGTTCAAGTCTTATCTCTGTTTACAACTGCTCTGGGCCTTAGTTTCCTCATCTGTAAAATTAGATGAGATTGGGGGCGGCTAGGTGGCACAGAGAATGGAGCGCCAGCCATGGAGTCAGGAGGACCTGAGTTCAAATGTGGCCTCAGACACTTAATACACACACACACACACAAACCTAGCTGTGTGATCTTAGGCAAGTCACTTAATTCTAATTGCCCTACTTTCACCCCTCCACAAAAGGCAAAAAATAAAATATTTTAAAAAATGAGATGATATTGACCGGATAGGCCATGATGAGCTCCAGGGTCTCTTCTAATTTTGTATCTGTGACTTCATGTTATTCCTTGTATTAGGTGTTTGCTTAAATAAGGTGTGCTTAATAGGGAACAGTTTGATGGATAAAAGGGAGGCCACCCTTTTTTCAGGTCAGATGTTGAACTGAAGATTTAAAAAGAGTTCTATGTTAAAGTGATGGAGCAGTTCCCTATTTTAATAGTCTAATCTTCATTCTTAGCTAGCCTCTTCCAACCTGTCACCAAGCCAATAAACAGGCAGAGGAAGTGCTTCCCAATGTGCTGCCAGGGGGTCTCTTCTTCCCTAACTCGGGAGGTCTTTTCACCCAGTTTGTAGGAAGAGTTGGGCAGGGAGAGCAGTTTACAAAACACTTTTAAAGATTGCCTATCAGAGTATAATGCTTTAAAGTCTTGTGTGCTTAAATCCAAAATTAGAAATCTAGGCCTTCTGAAAATAGTTTTAATCAGATTTGCTGTTCAATACAGTTAAATATCACCTCTATTTATATAGAATTTTACAGAGTAGTTTCCTATGTGTTTTGCAGTTTGATCCTTATAACAACCCTGTGAGGTTGGTGGGGGCAGATACACCACTTTAACAGACAAGGAACTGACTCAGCTCAGAGTGGTTAAGGTCATACTGCCCGGAAGTTAGGGGGCAGAGTAAGTCTCCTGACTCCAGCTCTGGGATTTTTTCTTTCCCCTGTCTCTTCTTGGGGGAGCAAGGTGCTAGACTAACTCTGTAGTCAACTTTGTTGTCTTCTTAGTCATTAGAAGGCTTGGATTGTGCCTTTTTTTTTTTTTTAATAGAGGGTTGAGACATAAAGCCAGGCAGAAGTCAGACACACTAATTCTTAGCTCAGTTACTTTCTTTCTTTTTTTTTTTTGAAGCAATTGGGGTTAAGTAACTTGCTCAAGGTTACACAGCCAGTTATTTCTGGGTGTAGTACTTAGTATCTGAGCCAGGATTCTATCCTAGGTCATTCCAACTCTGGGGCCAGTGCTCTTACTGTGCTACCTGGCTGCCCCAGCCCAGTTACTTTCTATGGAAAATGGTAGGGGAATTGGGAAAAGTTCCCAGATTAGATTGACTTCCTGTGAAGATTTGGGTGTGGAAGAAAGAAGTGTGTGGCTTCTCCAGGAGGAGTGTTGTGGCTATCATATTATGCATCACATTTCTGAAGTAAAGCCCTTTCCCCCCCTCTCCCATCTTCACTCCTTTACCTTCCTGGCACTGAAGAAGCTACCACAAAATTTCTCCATTTCTCCTTTTCACAGGATAAATGTTGTGGCGTGGGACTCAGAATGTAGAATAAAAAGTAGGTTGGGGTTGAATTCCACTCTAAAGTGAGTTTGGAATGATTTGAAAAAGTTTAGTCAGACTTCCTTCTCCAGGGACCTTTAAAACGACTGCTTTGTGTTTCAGTTTTTGGGTCTTAATGACAGTGCTTGAATTAAAGTCTTTCTCCTTACTAGAAGTTATAGGAATTTCCTGCCCGCATTTTGAACTGTCCCCTGGGGATCTGATAGATAGCCTTTAACGATTTGATGACCCGTAGGAGTATGCCTTAGACTCTGTAGTGGCTTCTTGCTGCTATACATATGACTGGGTGGTTGTCTTTGCTTTTTCATTCAGAATAATGGTCTTTATTACTCTCAGCTCTCTAATTTGTTGAATGCAAACTATTTGCTCTGCTTTCTAGGCTGACTTGAGTTAGTCTTATTTGAAGCCACTCCTTTTATCCAGCCTAAGTACCATCCCATGGGAAAGAGAAAGGAAAGTAATAAGCATTTATATAGTACCTACTGTGTGCCAGGAACTGCACTAAGCCCTTTACAACTCTGATCTCACTTGAGCCTCAAGATAGCTCTGTGAGGTGGATACTGTGTTATCTCCATTTTATAGAGAAGGGAACTGAGGCGAACAGAGTTTGTTAAATAACTTACCTGCCCAGGGTCTTAAGTGCAGATTTGAACTTATCTTCATGACCCCAGACCCAGTACTCTACCCATTTAGCTGCCATGGGAGGAGATGTGGGTACGATGGAAGAATGAGAATTTTACTAACATGATAAAATGTTCTGGTGAAGCTGAGAACACAAAGTGAATTTGGCAATAGCCAGTCATCACAGAGGGTGATATTTTAGGTTTCTTTGTGAGGGAGTTTTTTGGAAGGGAAGGAGGTGAAAGTTTAGGAGATTGTGCCTTTAATGCCATTTCCTCTTTGTGTAAACACAAATGGTATATTGTAGATTGTCTTTCATTATGTTTTCCTTCTGTTTTGGTTTGGGAAAGTTGTTTCTTTGCTGACTTTAAGAAAAACCATTGTGTCAAAATCTATCTTTTGGTGTGCCACCCCTGCCCCCCAAAACTTTTAAGTGGAAGGATCCATCACACATTTCTAGTAGTTATTGCCTGTAGATAGGTGACTTTACAGGATTACGGTTTTGATTTATGGGAGTGATTGGGATAGTAGGAAAAATGAGAGAAGTTGATGCTAAGAGGGGGCTATGTGAAAATCAGGTAACACAGTTGAGAGTGAGTATGGATCCTCAAAGTATCTTACCAGTGTAAGGTACCATATTAAAACACTGTGGGGCTTTTGCAACTATAGTTTTTTTTTTTTTTAAGCAATCAGGATTAAGTAACTTGCTCAAGGTTACATGGCCAGTTATTTCTGGGTGTGGTGCTAAGTATCTGAGCCTGGATTTGATCCCCAGGTCATCCCCACACTGGAGCCGGTGCTCTTACTTGCTGAGCCACCTGGCTGCCCCTAAGCAATTGGGGTTGAGTAACTTGCTCAAGGTTACACGGCCAGGTGTTTCTGGGTGGGTGCTAAGTGTCTGAGCCAGGATTCAATCCCCAGGTAATCCCCACACTGGAGCCAGTGCTCTTACTTGCTATGCTACCTGGCTGCCCCCCCCCCCAACTATAGTTTTTAATTGTTGTTTTATTACTGTTTCAATATTTCAAAAGATCTGCAAATTCCTCATAGCTCTGCAGTTCACATTAGAATCCCTTAGCACATGGTGCTATTAATTACTGTCTTCCCCCCACCCCATTCATTTAACGGACAAGCCATTGGCATACCGTAGACGTTTACTAAATATTTGTTGGATAAATGAATACAGAGTTGAACAAGGTAGTATCTTTTGCCTTTAAGGAGTCTACAAACCTAATAGGGAGAGACTGAAGACACCTTGAACCTTACTAGGCAGAAGGTAATATTAGCTGGAGTAGACAATAGTGACATCAAGCTTAAAAAAAAGAGACATCACTTTTCACTTGAAAGGGAAAGGAAAATTTGATAGAGAAGATAGTATTTAAATTGGCCATTGGAAAAATGGGTGAGATGGAGAGAATATTGTAAGCAAAGTCATGGAGGTGGGAAGCAAATACTGTGTTTGGGGAATAGTGAATTTTCTAACTTGGTTAGATTGTGGGCTGCATGAAAGAAAAGAAAAGGAGAAAAGTGATTTGGAGCAGGCTGCTGAGGCCCTTGAGTGTCATGCTGAGGAGGACTTTTGTTCATTAGGGAAATCATTAAAAGTTTTTGAACAAAGGAATCAGCTACACTAGCAAGGAAAGCAGAATGCTGTCAGATTTCTTTCTCGTGCCCTATTTATTATTGAATTTGTTTAATATTCTCTTGTCTCCCGAATTTCCTTCAGAATTGGGATAAATGTAATTTCACTCTAATTGTAGAAGGCTTAGAGAGATAGTGTTATGTGAATTCCTGTGGCCATAGAGACCTCTTAATTCTTAAGATGAGAGGACTGTTTATGACGTCAGTCTTCCTGGTCTGACTTCTTTTTATTCTTTTGTAACTGAAGGAATGTCTGCTTTTGCATTAAGTTGTAGAATATGCAACATTCCTTCCGAAGTGGAATCAAGTAAATGTTAGCAGATATGTTTAGAATGTAACAATTAACTCTGTCCTGTCATTGTTTGACATTTTGGGTGGTCAGTTTGCCCTTTCTATGTGAAAAGTAAAGATGAACACTGAAGCCTAGGTTAAAGGATCCTAGTGGTCTGATTACAAAGCTTTTCCTGGAGTCTCATTTCTGGGTTTTTCTGACCATTTGTAGGACTCATCACCTTGAACCATTCTAGACTTTAATTTGTGAAAGATGTTGTAGGTACTCTTTTAATTAAGAAAAAAAATTAAGTCAGTTGAGAAATGGTGATTGAACAGATTTACATGGTGTTTGTTCCTGAAAATTTCCCACAAAGTAAAATTTTCTTAAATGCCTTGTAATATCTATTAGTCTTAGTTCAGAAATGTTATTATTTAAATTTCCATTGTTGCATGGAATAGCCTAATCTTTTTCTCTTTTCCAGCTTTTTAAACAAAACAAAAACTCCCCAAATTCCTAGCCAGTTTTTCAAATATCTATGTTGATGGGGGCCAAGGGTGGAGTGGATGAATAAAATCTATCCTTGATTTGTCTGCCTTCAGTTTTCCCTGTCATCTCTTTCTCTTTCCGACCTTACCTTTCCCTAGAGGTGCTAGTCGGTACACTACTGAAGTTGTATTTCTGTGCTCTACCTTCAGATGAAGGTGTTGAGAGTGACAGGCAGCAAGGCGGAGGAGGCCATGTAGTACAGTGCAAAGAATTATGTGACTTAGGATTTTTTGAAATTCAGAATTAAAAAAAAGAAAAACGTGCTGAATTTTGGAGTCATCTGGGTGTCAGTTCTTTTCTCCACTGCATACTGCCTCTGTGGTGAGGGGCAGGTTACTTAATCTCTGTGGGCCTCCTTGTCTGTCTGTAAACTGGAGGAATTGGAATAGATGACCTCTGAGGGTTTTTCAGCACTAAATTTGGGGTCCTATAAAGTGAGAGGAGAAACCCTTAATAATCCAGAAATGGGATTATAAATCATTGAGTATAAAATGGACTATATTTTTGATTACTGACCCAAGTTGGGTTTACATCTTCAGCTAATCAGAGGTGTAAGAACTTCTCTAATTTCTTCAAGAATTATCTCATTCTTATGTGATTGCTGGCTGTTTTTGGAATTCTGTGTATATAAAATAGATTTGGGCTTGTAAAGTGTCAAGAGTGGTGTTTTTACTGACTCTAGTTCATTGCACTCAGACTGATGAACAAGACAGGCTGAGTGATCTCCTGGCCTGTTTATACATATTTTAGCTACCAGAGATAATTCCAGTGACTGACAAGTTTACGGGAGGTTTGTTACTAACCTTAGCACCCTTTTCAGGAAGGAAGAATTGATGATTTGGGTAAGAACTTGAAGAGAGGTCAGTTTTATTTGGTAGATAGGCTCAAGTATCAGATCAGTTAGAGACCAGGTGTATGTGTCCTGACTCTTGTGGGAAATCCATAGGAGGTTCCCATTGCGCCAGATGCCCAGTGTTTTTTTGCTGACTGAATCCTCCCTCCTCTTAGTAAGTAGTTAGATTATTGGGTAAATTTTGTTAGGCTTAGAAACTTTCTGTACAAAAACTTTACACTTCTGGATATTGTGGTTTATTTCTTTGCCAATTCTACGTACACACTGACATTGGGGAAGGAATGAGGACACAGGCTTCTTCTGTAGAATACAGGTAAAAGAGTTATGTATGTGTTCAAGTTCAGACTGACTAGACCAGACTTTGGGTAGAAATAATGTAGGAGAGAGATAAGGTGAATTGGAATATATGGGGGAAATGAAGCAAATGGGGTAGAAAGTTTCTTTCAAGCTCAGTACCAGATGATGCAGAGAAACATGATTTGGTATGAAGAAAAATTCCATTTAATTCCTAAGGAAATTATTTCCTCTAGAAGAAATTAAGTACTGCAGTGAGAAGGACAGTCCTTTGGAGGATATGCATATAAATCAGAGAGTAATATAAAAGTACATCCATTAAACTGTACTTTGAAAACTAAAGAGATGAATTTGTAAAAAAAATCCCATTTAACAAAATTCCCCTTGGGTTACAAAGGGCAATCATTCTGTTCAAATGGCCTCAGTGGCAGGAGACACTTGAATTGGGCTTTGTACATAAATAGTTTAGATGAGGAAATTGGACTGTTTAGCCCAAAAAGCTTTGCTTCCCTCTTGACTTTACCTTCTTTCTCATGTACTATACAGTTGAGTATAGGATTACTTGTTTCTGTTGGATTTTTCATAAATATGTTTTCATATCAGGGTCTTTAAAGACACATTTTTTTGCACACAAACCAGTTTTTAAAGTATCTTTAATGGATTAATTGAATCTATTCCCAGTAACTAGAAGAAGGGTGTATATTTTGCCCATAGAAGAACACATGGATGTGTCTGGAGTCTCCTTCTGTTTCTGTTGCCTTGATTTGGGAGGGACCTGGGAAGGAGCCATGGACTCTTATGCCTCATGGGTTTGTTTTTTCCTCTTTCCACCCCCCCCAGGAATGGCGTGAATGTGGAAGGGGCAACACACAAGCAGGTGGTGGATCTGATCCGAGCTGGTGAAAAGGAACTGATCTTGACAGTGTTGTCAGTGCCTCCTCATGAGGCGGATAACCTTGACCCCAGTGATGACTCATTGGGACAGTCCTTTTACGACTATACGGAAAAGCAAGCGGTGCCCATATCAGTCCCCACATATAAACATGTGGAGCAGAATGGCGAGAAGTTTGTGGTAAGTGTCAGCCTGACTTCATCTTCAAGCATCTATACGTCATTTCCCTCCATTTTGTTGTCTTGAATGTTCTTAGAACAACAACAGTATGTAATGTCTCTCTTTCACATATGTTGGTTTCCTTCTGTTCCTGCTGAGAAAGTGGTACCTACAGAAATAATAGACCTTGGGTAGTCAGGTTTGCTGTAGTTGTAAATATTTCAGGAGGGAGGGAAAGAGTATCTTTCTCTCAGGATAATTCTGATTTTTTTTCCCTCCCATATAGCTGTTAGCTTTCTTGTGTTCTGGTATTTTGTAAATATTTGTAGGATTTTTAAATGGGCATTTCTGTTTACTTTCCCTTCCTCTTGTTTACAAGGGGATAGAGCATGATCAGTTGAAAAAAGGTGGTATCTCTAGATTGTCAAGGCAGTACAGCCCTAACCATCTTAAGAACTACCATTTTGCTTCTCATCCTTCTAGTTTGAATAACCTCATCAAGTTTTCATTGTCTTCCTTTTGGCAGTATGGGACTGCTAGTATTTAACACTGGGTTTTCTCAGAGTCCTGATTGCACTGTAAATGTAACACACATGAGTTATTTTACACATTTCCAATCTGTTGCTGTTCTTCCAGAGATGTAGAAAGCTCATCTCAAATCCTGGGTGATGTATTCCAGCGTTTCCTGGTGTCTTTGTTTGCTCTTAAAAATCTCATTGTCAGTGATAGTCTCATCTTCTTGATTTTTCTCTTGACTACAATTATGCTTTATTTACCCGTGATCAAATGAAAGGTTAGTGTTAATGAGAAATATTCATTATTCTTTGTGGGAAATGCAATGGGTTATATTATTTGCTGGCAATCAGGCCACATATATTTAAGAAGGCCTGATAGCTGTATTTGCATCTCAGCCTGGGAATCAACCATTTTGTGGGAATGAATCTATAGACTTGTAAATTCGTTCTGGTGTCAGGGGTGGTAGTTCAAAATACAGTCAGAGTAATTGTAAAGAGATTGCTTCATTCTTGACAGAATTTTGTAGTTCAGTGAAATGTATTAGCATGTGGGCTCCAGGTCGGTATGTTTTCCATGTTTTGGGGGGCTACATGTCCAAAGCCCAGAATTTTGTTCTTTACATGTACTGCAGTTGTTTCAGTCAGGAGATTTGTTACATCCTTCTTTTAAGGTTATATGGCATAAGAAATCAGATTCTAGGTCAGGGAGATTTGGACAGAAACGTTCGATCGATCATCAACATCAGTCGAACAAAGACAAAAAGCCTTTGAGGATATACCTAGGATTTGGGGGATCTCTACTCAGAAAAGGTCACAGACTTGACATCTAAAAGCACCCTGTTTTTGGTTAGTGGTGCCTGAGCAGTTGGCAGTGCTTAATCCTGATTCACTGTTCATATTTACTGTAGAAATAATATAGTTTCATTCATCCCCTGTTTTAGGTTAGGGACCCAGATTCTTGTTCTCATTCTCTTATCCTTTTAAGTTCTCAAGGAGCTTTTAGCAAGATATGATAAGAATTAATTTCATGGAGTTTCCCCCAAGCAACTGATAACATCATCTTGTGTTGTCCTTACAAGCACTTTGTGAATGGTAGCCTGGAGAAGTAGAAGCATCAGCAGGAAGGCCAGTTTTCAGCTCTTTATTAGATTTTGTGACATTTACGTTCACATGACATTGGGAATGGTTTTGCTGGTTATTGGGTACATGCAACCATTGTTCAGACCAGCAGAGGGTCCATTTGGGTGCCAGATGAAGCTTGGAGGCTGTTGCCATGACAGAGCTACAATTTCTAGCAATTTCTTTACTTTTTCTGGGTTACTTGGACTTGAGGGGGGCTTGTCTTCCACTGTGTGTCTAGAAGTGTCATTTGCCTTTGGGGAGAGTAAAACATTCTAAGCATCCCCCACCTATAAGCTAAGAAAGAAATCTGGAAACAACAACTCTGGAAGTTTTAAGAGCCAGTGTTTGGGATTAGATGCAGAAGCCCAACAGATAACTTCCAATAACTTCTGGGATCTTATTCCCTCCAGTGTTTTGCACTCCTTCTAAGAAGTTATCAGTCACCATCTCCTGGCTTTCATCCTCTAGAACTATGTCATAGGGGTGGGGAAGGGAAATGGCACTGCATGAACCTTCACTATTTGGACATTGAGAAATTCACAAATCATTTTGAAGCTGAAAACTGAAACTCTTGCCTTATAGACTACAGGAAGAAAGATTTAAAAATAGACCCACTGACCAGATCAGTTTTTCCTTTCCTCCACCCATATCTTCCCTTCTTTCTTCTTGGTATTCCTTACAGCAAGTAGGGAACCAAGCATGCTGAAAGTTTTCAGCCTCAGGCAGTTGCCTCAGTAGCCTGTGTTAGCATGTTGATTCTTGTAGAGAAGGGTAGATGGTCTTAACAAATGAAGGGAAGATGAGCAGTGATCACTGACTGATTCTATTAGTAATCCTCCCAGGCTGAAGGCTGAGCTGAACCGGGCCAGGCCCAAAAGTATTGCCTCCCTCTCTTCATCTTTTAGTATGTGGTGATGATTTAGCTCATATTAAATCATCTTCCCTCTTCCTGTCCAGAGATTGTCAGTGGCCCCAAGCAGAGATTTAGTGAATTAGTCATTTTTGTAGATGAGTGTGCTAACATTAAGGGAATGATTATGGCTGGTTCTTTATTAATTTTAAGGACTAGAGAAGAAAATAGGCATTGTAATGACTCTCTTGCATATATGTTCTTCTCTTATTAAACAGTCCATTTTAAGGAGCATTAGGTATTTTAAAAAATTGTTTGGTTCTTAGAAGGGAGCCCAGCCTACCTGCCATAAAACATTAATGTCAGTTGTCCCTACTTCTGTTGGTGCTTTTGCTCTTAACTTCGTTCTCTAAGATGATTAGAACGTGATGAAATTATTTGATCTGAAACTTCCTACATTTGTGAAAATAACAAACTTACTTCTTTTGGGACCTTTTGTTTCACATTGCTTTATGAGTATCCAAAGTTGTGGGTCTTACTTTTTTTGGAAAATGTCTTGTTGGCATTGAAAGACAAGTCTCTGAGTTACCTTCCAGATAATGCTCTCATACTCGATCCTTGTGTATCTGACCTCAAGGAGGCCTAAAAGAAGAGAATTGAAGAGTGAGATGAAGACCTCCTCCTTTTAAGGTCATTGAAAAGGCTAAAGGTGTGGTCTTTGAGCCAGGAATATTACTAACTGGCTAGTTTTGATCTCCTTTTCTTCCTCCCATGAGAAACTCTGTCAACAGTGTTAAGTCAATAGAGTTTTTATGGTGGACTTTTAAAGCAGTTGAAGAGCTAAGTTACTGAGAATGTTCAGAATGTAGCCTCAGGTTGACAGTTTGGAAAGAGAAGTCTTGTGGCTAAGAACAGAGATTTGATTGGTTGGGCCAGATTGCTTCAGAGTCCCTATAAAGAGAACAAGTATTACTGCTCCAAGGGAAGACTATTCTCCTTCCCTTAACCCTCTAGTTTTCCCATGATCATTCTTAGAAGGCATAAAAAGCACTTGGTGTCAAGGATATAAACGAACTATATTCTTAACCTGTAGCCCAAAAATGTGGGGCACATTACTTTGAATTGTGATTTAGGGCAAAAATAAAAGGAGAAATCTTTATTGATGCCTCTCACAGTTGTCCTTAACAATCTTCTGGTAGTGTTGCTTTTTTTTTTGAAAGGGAAGTGGATGGATAGATGAATAAAACAAGCATTTAATAAGCACCTACTGTATGCCAGACGCTTGTGCTAAGCATTTAACAAATATCTTATTTGATCTTCACAACAACTTTACAGATGAGGAAACTGAAGCAAACAGAGTTGAGGTGACTTGCTCAGGATCACACAAATAGTAAGGACTGGATCTGGACTCTTATCTTCTGACTCCAGGCCTAGCATTCTATCCATTGAGCCAGCTGTGTGGTGGAATGGGGTCTCTAGGTGGCACAGTGGATAGAGTGTAGTACTTGGGACAGAGGACCTGAGTTTGAATGCTGCCTCCAATACTTATTAACTGCGTGACCCCAAACACACTGTGCTCCAGCTTCTTCCTCAGTAAAATGAGGAAAATAATAATTGCTCCTGCCCCACAGAGTTGTTGGGAGGCTTAGATGAGCTGACATGTGTGAGGTGCTTTGCAAACCTTACTTGCTGTTGTTAGTGAGAGGGGTGTATGGTGGGATGGTTATCTCTGTAGTCAGTGATTGTTTTGTTATTTTGAAAGGTAGCATTGCTTGAAGTCTCCTTTCATCCTCTGTGATGTTTTGCAAATCAAAGCAGAGCTTGTACTTGTACTGTAGAGTTTTTACTCTAAATTGATATGGCCTTGGCTTTCAGGTATTTCTGGTCAGCAAGGCATTAAGTATTTGTTGACTGGATCTGTTTCTACGCTTCTCATTTTGGTGACAGTTTCATAGATGCAAAATTTCTTTCAGGAAAATTATAGGGGAAGTCACTGTCTTTTGTCCATTTCCCATTTAAAAAACATTTCACAATCAATACCTTGTTGAAACTGATTATGATGGAGGTGTCTTTTTCTCATTTATTCCTTCTTCTAACTTGGTAATACTTTGCTTTTTATTCTAGCTAGTTATTGAAGAGATTGCACATAGACAACTGATACTGAAATGGCTTCTGTGTCTTTCTTATAAGATAGAATCATTTTCATTTTTATGGTCTTATTACTTATTAAATTTAGTGCTTTCTGACTCTTGGAAAAAAGCATTTATTGGGCCAACTACCAATTCTGCCTCCACAGCATCTTTTCCCTTTGTATCCTCCTCTCTGTTTGTGCTACCAGCTTGTTCTTGTTAGCAGGCCTTTTTCCCTTCTCTAAACAGTCCATTATATAGCTGCTTAAAGAACTCTCCTTTTTACATTTCTTTTTTAAAAGTAATCTTTTTATTGATAGCTTTGTTTTTTCATCAGCAATATTTTCCACTGTATTTTTCTCCTTATCCCTTTTCAGAGAGAGCCATTGCTTATAATGATGTATGAGGACAAGAAGAAAGAAAAATTAAACATATCAGAAAAGTTTGACCTTCTGTGCAGTGTCCCTACATCCATGTTCCTCCATTTCTTTTCAGGTGCAGGGGCAGGTGTCTTCTCTGTCTTTTCTTTGAGGCCATGCTTGATCAGTAGACTTTCATAGCATTTGATTTCAGTTGTTTTGTTATTGTTACCTTCTGCTTATGTTCTTGTAGTTTTAGATATTGTTTTCCCAGTTTTGCTTACTTCACTTTAGATCAGTTCCTGTCTTTCCATGCATCTATTGGTCATGCTCATAATTGATTACAGCACAGTAATATTACATTGT
Organism: Petaurus breviceps papuanus; assembly: GCF_028583685.1. Lineage (NCBI taxonomy): Eukaryota > Metazoa > Chordata > Mammalia > Diprotodontia > Petauridae > Petaurus > Petaurus breviceps. The sequence continues at coordinate 31,066,746 of NW_027185798.1, read as the reverse complement.
ATTGTATTGCAGTTTGTTTAACCATAACCTAATCATTGAGCTACTTTATCTCTGCTTCTTTGATGCCACAGAAAGTTTTACTATAAATATTTTGATATTTGAATGGTGTTTTTTTTTAATTTTGAGTCCTTAACCTTCTTGGGATTGGGTGGTGGTGGTAATAGGCCTAGCAGCAGTGTCTCTGGGTTAAAGCGTATGGATATTTCAGTCACTTTCTTTGTGTAATGAAAAGCAATCTGCTTTCCAGGACAGTTGAAACAGTTAACAGCTCCCATCAACAAATCATTATTGTGCCCATCTTTCCAATATTGACTCATCCTGTCTTTTTTTCATTTTTACTAATTGTGAGTGTGAAGTAAAACCTCAGGGTTGTTTTGATTAACATTTCTCTTATTAGTGATTTGGAGCATTCTATTATATAGTTAATAATTTGAGAAACATTCTTATCCTTTGATCATTTATCTATTAGGAAATGGCTTTTACTTCTATATTTCTGTTAGTTGGATGTAGATCTTGGAACGAGACTTTTTTTTTTCAAAGCAATTGGGGTTAAGTAACTTACTCAAGGTTACACGGCCAGTTAGTTATTTCTGGGTATGGTGCTAAGTTTCTGAACCCGGATTCGATCCCCAGGTCATCCCGACACTGGGGCTGGTGCTCTTACTTGCTGTGCTACCTGCCCGCCTCAAGGAATGAGACTCTTATTGGAGACTTTTGGTATAAAGATTTTTTCCCTGGTGTACTACTTCCCTTCTAATCCTACTTGCATTAATTTTGTTTTTACAAAAGCCATTCAATTTCATATAATCAAAATTATCTATTCTGTCTTAATAGTCCTCTCAGAGAACATGTCTGTGGTTCCCTTTCTGCTTTAGCACAAAATAGAAATTCCTTAGCCTGATGTTTAAGGCTTTCCACAGTTTGGCCACAACCTACCTCTACATTACTTCCATTCACAAATTCTATGTTTCAACAAGACTAGCCTATTCTGCTTTACTCCAATGCCTTCTCCCACCTCTGTGCCATACTCCATTTGTAGAATATCATACTTTCTCACTTTTGTCATTTTTAGAATAAATATCTTTCTTTGAGGCTCAGTTCTGGTGCCATTTCTTCACGAATCCCTGAGTCAAATCCCCCTGGCTAGAACTTTTCCCTCCTCAAATTATCCTAAAACATTTTGTCTTAATTTCCCCTATTATACATCAGCTTCACATTATCCCTATCTGTGAATATACCATATTGCCCCTGTGAAGTTTTAGCTTGTTGATGGCAGGAACTGTTTTTTCCCGTCTTTGTATCCATAGCACCTAACACAGTGCTGTTGCATAAAGAAGATGCTTTATAAAAATCTACTAGCTTGTGGCTTCTGAGTGCTATACACATTCTGTCTTCTTTGATTTCATGATCCAGATCTATATTTTCTAGCTTATTTTTTGCCATGTTTCTTTGTATCCATCTTGACATTGAAGTCACCAGTTTATTAATAATTTCTCTGTTTATCCACGGTAGCATATGTTGGCACATAAGCTACTTTTTCCTGGGGTTCTGTTTGCTTATTTGCACTTTTCAGTGAGATGACTGAGGGTATCATGAAAGATACTTCTTTTTACTTTGGGCATTTGGGAAAACTGACTCTACTGAGTCTTTATTTGGTCCTCCAAAAAGGATCTGTAAACCATCATTCTCCTTAGCCTTGACTTTTAAAAAATGATTTATTTAAAAACTTGAGATGAATGTTATAGAATAAAAAATTAGAAGAACCAGATTAGGGATCTTTTTCACAACTATGGCCACAGTGAGAATTCTTAACTAATTAGGAATAATAAGAAATAATAAAAGACACAATAGACATTCCTGACTACATAAAACTTAAAAAAGTTTTTGTGCTAATGTTATCAATGAAGATAGAATAAGAATAAAAATTAAGGGCAGGGGAAGTGTTTGTATCAAATATCACTGAGAAGAACTTGATATCCAAGGTTATGTAAGGAATTGAAAACATACATATCATTCAAACTAATTTTTTTTTAAAGCAATAGGGGTTAAGTAACTTGCTCAAGGTTACACGGCCAGTTATTTCTGGGTGTGGTGCTAAGTATCTGAACCCGGATTTGATCCCCAGGTCATCCTGACGCTGGAGCCGGTGCTCTTACTCACTGAGCCACCTGGCCGCCCCTAAAACTAATTTTTTTTAAGCAATCTGGATTAAGTAACTTGCTCAAGGTTACACGGCCAGTTATTTTTTGTGTGGATGCCGAGTATCTGAGGCCGGAACTGATCCCAGGTCTCCCGATGCTGGGGCTGGTGCTCTTACTCACTGCGCCACCTGGCCGCCCCTCATTCAAACTATTTAACAACAGATAAGTAGTAAAAGGATTTCAGTTTTCAAATGAAAACTTGAAAACTGTAAATGATTATATGTAACATGCTTCAAATCATTAATATTAATAAATGCACATTGAGATACTATCTTCCATTCCTTTGTGTAGGTGGGAGTTCTATAGATATAAAACATTTCATATATTGTTAAGACTATTTCAAAGTATTGATCAGTTTTGATGATTTTTTCCTCTTTTTTTCCCTCTTTAAAAAAATATTCTTTTTTTTTTTATTTGGAGGGGAGAAAGGCAGAGCAATTGGGGTTGAGTGACTTGCTCAAGGTCACACAACTAGTAAGTGTTAAGTGTCTGAGGTCAGATTTGAACTCAGGTCCTCCTGACTCTAGGGCCAGTGCTCTATTCACTGCTCCTCCAAAAAAAAATTCTTTGTTACATTAGAGCTTTCTGGGGGACTCAGGTTGGGGAGAACAGGAGGGGAAGAGATACTGGGGAAAAATTTAGGTGATACAAATACAAAAGATAGAAGTAAAATAAATAAAATAACTATACCATGCAAATTGACAGAGATGACTAAAAAACATGAAATAACTTATGTTGGGAAGACAGGTTTACTGGTACGCTATAGAGGAATCTGAATTGGTTCAGCTGTTTCATATATCAATTCAAATAATACAAGAAATGTGACTAAGCTTTTGACCTGACAATTCCATTCCTAAGTTTATTAAAAAAAAAACAACAACGGGAGATTAGCAAGAGAAACAAAGGTTCAAAATCTACCAAGATAGAGGAGCGCAATATACAGGGGTGCAGTAGACAAAATGCTGGTCCTGGTGTCGGGAAGATGGGAATTCAGTTCTATAGCTACAGACACTTATTAACTATATGACCTTGGGCAAGTCAGTTAACCTTTGTTTGCCTTACTTTTCTCTGGGGATAATAATAGGATCTACCTCCCAAGGTTGTTGTGAGGATCAAGTGAGATGATATTTGTAAAGTGTCTGGCACATAATGAGTGTTATATAAATGTTAGCTATAATATGCAATAACAATAATAACAAGCAGTAATAGCTTGAGTTTATAAAGTGCTTTAAGGTTTGCAAAGCACTTTACATATGTCATTTGGTATTTATAACAGCCTTGTGAGGCAGTTACCGTTATTATGTCTATTTTCAAAATGAGGAAACTGAGGCCAAGAGAAGTTAAGTGACCAGAGTCACACAGCTACTAAGTGTTTGAGGCAGGGCTTAAATTCAAATCTTCCTGCCTCTAAGTCTTAACACTTTATCCACTGTGCCTTCTTTATGACTCAAAATATTCATAGGAGCCCAATGTGATAGCAAAGAACTGGCAATGAGGTAACTAGCCACAACTGCAGATAGGCTGAAAAAGACAGGACATGAATGTGGTATAATGTTATTATGCCATAAGAAAGAAACAGTATTGAAAGGCCCATTGACAGGATTTCTGAAAGCCAGTGAAAAATAAGCAGAGCCCCAAATCAGGTGTTTACCAAGCATTTATTAAGCATCTCCTATCTGTCTTGTATTATGTTGGGGATACATAAACCAAAATGAAAAAGCCCTTGCTGTCAGGGAGTTCACATTCCACAATGTGAAACAAGTGTTTTTCACAAGTGCTTACCAACCAACCATTCTGGAGAGCAATTTGGAACTATGCCCAAAGGTCTATAAAAGTGTACATGCTTTGATACCTAGCATCTCACCACTAGGTCTGTATCCCAGAGAGATAAAAGAAAAAGGGAGAAAGACCTGTCATACCCTTTGATACCTAGCATCCCACTACTCGGTCTGTATCCCAAAGAGATAAAAGAAAAAAGGAGAAAGATCTGTACATACAGAAATACTCTTAGCAGCTCTTTTTAAGTGGTGGCAAAGAATTGAAAGGAGGGGATACCCATCAACTGGAGAATGGCCGAACAAGTTGTGGTATACGATTGTGTTGGAATACTCCTGTGCTGTGAGAAACGAGGAGCAGAATGGTTTCAGAAAAACCTGGAAAGACTTACATAAAGCAGTGCAGAGTGAAGTGAGCAGAACCAGGAGAACATTGTGCACAGTAACAGCAATATTGTAGGATAATCACAATACAATAATCTATGGCAGTTCCAAATGACAGATGATAAAACGTGCTATCCACTTCCAGAGAGAAAACCGATGAACTCTGAGTGCAGAGTGAAGCAGACTTTTTTCACTTTCTTTTTTTAGACATTTGTTTATTTACTTTTAGTTTATAACATTCAGTTCTACAATCCCCTGAGTTCCAAACTTTCTCTCCCTTACTCCCCTCATCCCCATGGTGGCATGCAGTCAAATATAGGATTTACAAATACCTTCACATTAAACATTAGTCAGGTTGTAAAGAAGGATTATAACCAATGGAATGAACAATAAGAAAGAGGAAACAAAACAAGAAAAAGAGAGCAAGTAGTTTGCTTCAGTCTGCATTCAGACTCTTTAGTTCTTTCTCAGGATATGGACATCTCTTTCCATTATGAATCTTTTGGAGTTGTCTTACAACTTTGCATTGCTGAGAGGAGCCCAGTCCATCAAAATTAGTCATCACACATATGTTGTGTCTGTAATTGTGTACAAATTTCTTCTGGTTCTGCTCTTCTCACTCAACATCAGTTTATATAAGTCTCTCCAGGTTATTATGAAGGCTGTCTGCTCCTCATTTCTTGTAGCACAAGAGTATTTCATGACATTCATATACCACAACTTGTCTAGCCATTCCCCAATTGATGGGCATCCCCTTGATTTCCAGTTCTTTGCCACCGCAAAAAGAGTGGCCACAAATATTTTTGTACATATGGCTCTTTCTTCCACTTCTACTATCTCTTTGGGATACAGCCCTAGAAGTGGTATTGCTGGGTCAAAGGGTATACAGATTTTTATAGCCCTTTGGGCATTGTTCCAAATTGTTCTCCAGAATGGTTGAATCAGTTCACAACTCCACCAACAATGCATTAGTGTTCCAATTTTTCCACATGCTCTCTAGCATTTATCATTTTCCTGTTTTGTCATCTTACCAATCTGATTGGTGAGATGTGGTACCTCACAGTTGTTTTGATTTGCATTTATCTAATTAATAGTGATTTAGAGCATTTTTTAATATACCTATAGATATCTTTAATTTTTTTCTCTGAAAACTGCCTGTTCATATCCTTTGACCATTTATCAGTTGGGGAATGACTTGTATTCTTATAGATTTGACTCAGTTCTCTGTATATTTTAGAAATGAGGCCTTTATCAGAGATACTGGTTGTAAAAATTCTTTCCCACTATTCCATTTCCCTCTTTATCTTGGTTACATTGGCTTTATTTGTACAGAAACTTTTCAATTTAATGTAATCAAAATGATCCATTTTGCATTTCATAATGCTTTCTGTTGTTTGGTCATAAAATCTTCCCTTCTCCATAAATCTGACAGGTACACTGTTTCCTTGCTCTCCCAGATTGCTTACAGTATCAGCCTTTATACCTAGATCATGCACCCATTTAGACTTGATTTTGGTATATGGTATAAGATACTGGTCTATGCCCAGTTTCTGCCATACTATATTCTAGTTTTCTCAGCAGTTTTTTTTTTTTTATCAAATAGTGAGTTCTTATCCCCAAAACTGGGGTCTTTAGGCTTATCAAACAGTAGATTACTATAGTCATTGACTGCTGTGTTTTGTGTACCTAATCTATTCCACTGATCCACTACTGTATTCCTCAGCCAGTACCAAGTAGTTTTGATGACTGCTGCTTTATAATACAGATTAAAATCTGATATGGCTAGGCCACCTTCCCTAGCATTTCTTTTCATTAAGTCCCTTGATATTCTGGACCTTTTGTGTTTACAAATGAATTTTGTTACAATTTTCTCTAGCTCTATAAAATTTTTTTTGGCAGATTGATTGTCATTTTTATTATATTAGCTGGACCTAGCCATGAGCAACTGATGTTTTTCCAATTAGTTAGATCTGACTTTATTTGTGTGAAAAGTGTTTTATAATTGTGTTCATATAGGTCCTGGTTTTGTTTTGGCAGGTAGATTCCCAAATATTTTATAATGTCTACTTTAAATGGAATTTCTCCTTCTATCTTTTGCTCTTGGATTTCATTAGAAATATATAGAAATGCCAAGGATTTATGTGGGTTTATTTTATATCCTGCAACTTTGCCAAATTTATTATGTCTTTTTTCACTTTCTTTGTTTTTTGCTTTTTATTTTTTTTTTTACAATATGGCTAATATAGAAATATATTTTGCATGGCTTCCCATGTATAATTGATATATTGCTTGCCTTCTCTATGCGTGTGGAAGGGTAGAAGGGAAAAAGAATTTGGAACTCAAAATTCTTATTTTAAAATGCTAAAAATAATTTTTAAAAATGCTTACCATAATAGGTACTGGGAATACAAGCACAAAATATGAAAAAAAATCCCTACTTATAGGAGAGACAAGTACATATAAGAAGATACGAAGCATAAATATAAGGTTAGCAAATATGAATATTTACAAACTAGTTAAATACAGGTTAGTGTGTCCAGGAAGGAGAGGTGTGCTAGAGCCAGTTCCATTGAGCCAATTGTAAAATTTTTGGTATGAACATTTATACCTTGGAAACAAACTTCAAATCAGGGCTTTATTCATTTTTCTTAATTGTCTAGATTGAGAAAATATTGAAACAAGGATGCCCATCGTCACCATTATTATTCAGTATTGTATTAGCTAGCAGTTGTAACAAGAGGGGAAAAAAAGAAATTGAAGAAATCAGAATGGGCAATGAGGTAATAAAACTATCTTTTTACAGAAGATATGATGATATACTTGGAAAGTCCTAAATATTCAACAAAAAAATTAGTGGACACAGTAATTTTAGCAAAATAGCAAGATATAAAATAAGCCCACATAACTTATTATCATTTCTTTATGTCACCAGCAAAACTGTGAAAGAAGAGATAAGACATACTTCATTTAAAATAATTATAGACAGTATACATTATCTGAGAGTATACCTACCAAAACAAACCCAGGAGCAACATCAGCATAATTATGTAACAGTTTTTAATACAAATGAAGTCAGATTTAAATAATTGGAAAAATATTAATTGCTCATGGGTAGACTAATATAATAAAAAAGACCTGCCTAAACTAATCTACTTATTCAATTCCATCCCAATTAAGTTACCAAAAAATTATTTTATTGAGCTAGAAAAGATAATAACATTCATTTAGAAGAACAAAAGGTCAAGAATATCAAAAGAATTAATAAAAAAAAAACCATGAAGGAAGTTTAGCAGTATCAGATTTTAAACTATATTATAAGGTAGTAATTATTAAGATTTATACTGGCTAAGAAATAGAAAGGCAGATCAGTGGAACAGAGTAGACATACAATATACAGTAGCAGATGATTATAGTTTATACTATATATATATGTATATATATATATATGATTATAGTTTGACAAATGTAAAAACTTAAGCTTTTGGGATAAGAATTCATTATTTGGTAAAAATTGTTGGGGAAACAATCTGACAGAAATTGGGTATAGACCAATTATACCATTTACCAAGATACGGTCAAAATGGACATATGATCTAGATTTAAGGAGAGCTATCATAAGAAAATGAGAAGAACATGGAACAATTACCTTATTAGACTTAGGGGTAGGAGAACAATTTATGAATAAGCAAGAGATAGAGAACATTGTGGGGTGTAAAAGGGATAATTTCAATTACGTTAAATTAAAAAGGTTTTGTAGAAATAAAAGCAGTGTAGCCAGGATTAGAGGGAAAACAGAAAATTGGGGGGAGAACTTGTTTTTTGGAGGGGGAAGGCAAGGCAGGGTTAAGTGATTTGCTCAAGGTCATACAGATAGTGCTAAGTGTCTGAGGTCAGATTTGATCTCTGGTCTTCCTGACTCCAGGTCCAGTGCACCACCTAGCTTTCGGGGGGGAGGGGGATTTTAAGACAATCTCTCAGATAAAGTTCTCATATCTCAGTATATAAAGAACTTTATCAAATTTGTAAGAATGAGTCATTCCGCGGTTGATAAGGAAATGAACAGGCAGTTTTTTCTTGAAGAAATAAAAACTATATATAATCATATAAAAATATATTCTAAATCACTATTGATTAGAGAAATGCAAATTAAAACAACTTTGAAATATCATCTTATGCCTGTCAGATTGGCTAAAATGATAGAAGGGGGAAAGCAAGAAATGTTAGAGGGGATGTGGAAAAATTGGGACACTAATTGGGGGGGATCAGGAAGACTTCATGCTGAAGATGGTGCCTTTAAAGGAAGAGAAAAATTGCATAAAGATAAGGTTAGAAAGGAGTGCATTACTGGCAAGTAGAATGGCTAGGTCAAAGGCAGGAGACAGGAGATAGAGTGTATGAGATGCAGAGAGGCCATTTTGTCTGGAGCACAGATTGAGGGAAAAGTAATAATAGCCAATGGAACAGGAAAAATAGGTGGAAGCCTGGTTGTATAGGGCTTTTAAAAGCTAAGTAGAAGAATTTATATTTTATCTTAGTGGAGGAGGAAACTTTTGGAGTTGGTTGAGTAGGGGAGACACATAGTCAGACCTGTGCTCAAGGAAAATTACTTTGATAGTAGTGTGTAGTATAAACTGGGGTGGTGACAGACTTGAGGGAGAGGGAGCAGTTAGGGGGTCGTTGCCTATTGGGGGATGAATGTACATAATAAGTAAATATGTAAAAAATTCCAAATAAATGCAGAGTATTTGAGGAATGGTACTAGCAGTTCTGGGGCAAATCAGGAAAATTTTTTTTTGTAGAAAATGGTTCTTGAGTTGTCTTAAAGGAAGTAAGGGACTCTATGGAGGAGGTGAGAAGAAAGAATGTATCCCAGGCATAGAGGATGGAGGGCTGTGTCTGAGGAACAACAATGAGGCTGGATTGCAGAGTTCAGGAGAGGAAATCATGTATAACAAGGTCGTTATAGAAAGATTTATAAGAGTGATCATACAAAGTGAAATCAATAGAACCAGGGAATCAGTATCCTCAAAGGCTACAGTGATGTGAGTGGGAAGGACAACCAACATAAAATGAGCAGAATGGAATTTGCTTTTTTTTTGGAGGGCATTTGGCGTTAAGTGACTTGCCCAAAGTCACATGGCCAGTTTTTGTGTTAAGTGTCTGAGGCTGGATTTGAACTCAGGTCCTCCTTACTCCAGGGCTGGTGCTCTATTCACTGCGCCACCTAGCTGCCTCAAGCAGAATGGAATTTTATGAAACAGGGAACCACTGGTCATTTGAGCAACAAGCTGTAATACTAGACATTTTCTCTGATCCCCAACATCTCACAGACCTTTCCAGAACGGAAATTATGTGCCAAAGATAAACAACTTTAGTTGTCTTCACAGTCTAAGACACCCAGAATCCCACTCTCCCCCACCCAAAAGCATGAACTGATACCTAATATCAGCTCACTTAGCATCAAGGCTGCAGTAGCAGACATAAAGACCCAACACATTGTCTTATAGCAAAACCTAACTCCCCACTTTGGTCTCCCTACTCTACAGTACTGTGGAGACCTCAACTGCAGGTGAAATAATTTTTTTCCTTAATAGTATTTTATTTTTTTCCACATGTAAAGATAGTCTTCAGGATTCATTTTTGTGAAATTTTGAGTGCCAAATTTTTTTCCCTTCCTCTTTTCCCTTCCCCTTCCCCAAGATAGCAAGCAGTCTGATATAGGTTATACATGTACAATCATGTTAAACCTTTCCACATTAGTCATGTTGTGAAAGAAGAATCAGAACAAAAGGGAAGAACCTCCAGGTGGAAGAAGTTGTTCAGGTTGTGATAGCTAGGCATTTTGGCAGACCTTCAGGAGCAGAAGCCTGCTGGAGGTAGCAATAGTCAGCACTGCTGCAAAGCTCTGGACTGCCATTGCTGGGGCAGACAACCCTATAGTGCCAGGGCAGCAACTTTCTGAACTGTCAGTGTTGGGGCACAGAACTGAGGAGGGGAGGGAGTGGGTGTGTGGGTACATGGTATTGGAGCAAGGGGGCTTGTTTTGTTCAGCATTCCACTAAACCTTAGGGAAAGAGTTCAGCATACAACTAGGGCCAGTTCTTTCCTAAGTCACTTGGGGCAGAGACCTAGGTTGGTGAACTGTGAATTGCCAAAAATGGGAGGAGGCTGAGATGCTTTGATATCCAGCCTTTGAGATCCACCATTGAAAGGGAGAGAGTTAGAAAGTGAGCAATAAGGGAAAAAATTGAAATTACCAAAGATTTCAAGAAGAAGAAAACTTGAAGACTTTGAATTTATGCAGATGGACCAACAAGGAAAACATTGACAGCAGAAGGAAAAGTAACCTTCAGATCTCATCAATGAGTTCGGGTATCAGTGAATAAATACTGCAAAGGAAATACAAAGGAAAATGATCCAACACTTGATAAAAACAGAAGACCCTGTGGAATGTGAGAACATGGAACCATAACATGCACAAACACAACTGAGTGGTTCAAAAGAGAAACAAGAATCATGAAAACAGAATTTATAACATGTATAGCAAAAATAATGTGCAGAAGAGAAAAATTTGTGATGGCAAGTGTCAGTAGATTGGGAATGTAAATATACAGAAAGGAAGAACAAATCTAGAAGAAGGGAAGCAGAAAATAATACCATTAAAAGAAAATATGCTCACTATGTAAGGAAAACATACAAATCTTCAAGACAGGATGCACAGAGACAACCTAATGATCTCCCAGAAGAACACAACAGGACAAAAGACCTTAACACATAAGGCAGAAAATAATAGAGGATAATTGCCCAGAATTTTTGAACATAAAAATGAAATACCAAAATAGATCACATCCAGAAAAAAACACCCAAGACTTTGTGCAAACTCCAAGAAACAGAATGGTTAAATTTAACAAATCAATTCAGAAACAAGTTCTGCAAGCGAATTGGGAGAAAGACCTTCAAATATGAAGGAAAGGAAATAGAGGTAACACAAGACTGTTCTGCTTCCACTAGAAAACATAGCAGGGAATGAAACTATGTGTTCTGAAGAGCAGTGGAGCTCAGGATACAGCTAAATGTTACCTGTCTTGCTAACCTGAACTTGACTATAAATGGAAAAGATGGATGCTCAGGAAAAAAGAGCTGAATAGATTATTTGCCTCTAGAACACCCCCTCAGCAGAAATGCAGGAGTAAATAAATGCAGGAAGCAAGTATAGCAACAGCCACAGAATGACAGCAGAAAGACCAGTAGGAGACTTCTTTCTAAATGTGCACAAGGAGAGAGAGGGGTGAAGGCAGAAGTCTGGTGGAGGTAAGAGTGAAGAGGTGGGCCTGGGTCTTTAAGGACAGAACATGGTGACATTCTGCTTACAGGTAAATTAATGTTTTTTTTTCTTTTGTGGGACTATGTTACAACATTGGAGGAGATCAGGGGAATAGAAAGGAATGTATAATGTGCTGAAGTCAAATTGAATGCTTAAAGTGAGGGGGACTTGACCCCTGTGGTCTCAGTAAGAGAAAGAGCTTGCAGGGGAGGTTGAGGAGGAAAGGGGAAGGATTGAAAAGTGGTGGAGGTAAGGAAGGAGGCCTTACCTGGATGGTGGGAGAGAGGTCCACTGATGAATGCTCCTATGGGTGAAGAGAAAAGGTCTGTGAAGGGAAATTGGAACCTTGTGCCCTATGTGGTGAGTGGCATTTGGTACCTGAAAAGTTCACTTTACCCACCTTGAGAGGAGGAGAGTGGTAATTCTTGGGGACAACTGATGACCAGGAGGGTGGGAGGGCATGCCCTAAAGGAGAAGATTTTGAGGCAGATGGGGAAAAAAGGTAACCAGGGGAGAGAATAGATCAAGGCTGGGATACCTAATCAGAGACTTAATTATGGGAGTCATAAATCAGAGAATATTTCCATCTAGAATAGATGGAAAGGATGGATAATGGAGCGAAAGAAATTTCTTTTGAAAAGGGACTCAAAAATGAAATAAAAAAAACTAATAAAATGAGTAGCTCAAGGGGAAAAGAAGAAGGGGGAATCTACTTGACTGAGAGGAAAAAAGAGGGGGAAAGAATTATGTAACCAGATAAAATCAAGAGAGGAAAAGGAAATAATCAAAACCCCAAAGGGAGAAGGGGTAACATAGGAGGAGGGGATCAGGGATAGAGAGAAGAGAATCATGGGAATACCGCCACCTTAAAAGAGATGAAGGTAAAGTAACTGAAACAACATAGTACTGTGTTTACAGGAGACGAGAGGGAAAATGATCATAAACTTGTGAAAACTCCAATGTTAGAGAAAGATGGAGGAAAATATAAACCAAACTCTCATGATTTTAAATGTGAGTGAATGAAACAATTCAATAAAAATAAAAAGAGTGATATTGGATGAGAAAACACAGTTATGTGATCTGTTGCTTGTAAGAAACATTTAAAAAACAAAGATATACACAAAATAAAACAGAGAATGGAAAAAACTTTTCAATGTATCAAGTGAATCCAAAAAAGCAACAGTTGCCATCATGCTATCTGATAAAGCAAGAGCAAATGTTAAAAAAAACACAAAACAAGGAAACTACTGAAAAGAGCTGTGGACAACAAATCTCCATCGGTTTTAAACTTTGACCCTTGAAATGCCTTAGTATCCAAATTCATAAAGGAAGCACTGTCCGAGCTACAAGAAGACATAGACAGTGACACGATAGTGACAGAAAACTTCAATCTCTCTCAGTTTTAGGTAAATCTAACTGAAAAATAACAAAAGGAGAATATGGAACTGAATAAATTGCTGTGGAAGCTAGAGCTAGACTTATGATATCTTTTAAATAAGACTACAAAAACTACGCATGTTTTTTAGTATGACATGGAACTTTTACAAAAATTGACCATGTACTTAGGGGACAAATATATTGCAAACAAGTGTAAAAAGGCAGAAATAGTTAATAGATCCTTTAGAAACAATAATATAATAAAAATGTTAATGGGTTTAGGGACCACAAACAAAATATAGAGCCAAATAGAGACTTAAAAATGAAATTTTAAATAATGAGTGGGCCAAAGAACAAATCATAGAAGCAATAACCATGTAAAAGAAAATTATAATGATGAAACAACACACCAGAATTTCTGGCATACAGCTAAAGCAACCTTCGGGAAAAATCCTATTCCTGCAAACATATATTAATGGAGCAGAAAAAGAGAGGATTGATGAACTGAATAGGCATTTAAAAAAAATTATAAAGCCAAAAAACAAGCAAATCTAAAGTAAGCACAAAAGAGGGGATTAAAAGTTAGAGGCAAATTAGATAAATTAGAAGCAAAAAACCCCATGGAAACAATAAAACAAAGCTGGTTCTTTGAAAAGACTAATAAAATTGATAAACAGTTAATCTGATTAAGGGAGTAAAAAAATCTTTAAAATAGCAAATGAGCAGTGAAATCACAACAAAATCAGAAGACAGAATAATCAGAACGCATTATGAGCAGTTATATGCCAACAAAACTAAGAACACTAAAGAAATTAGGTTTAAATCAATACTTACACCATGTTCTATAGTGCATGCTAAGTAGATATGTGATGTGAATATCATTCCATAAAAAAAAAATCAAAAGAGAAACATCATAATACTTCCCACATTTGTGGGAAGGAGATGTATTCTTAACCAAACAAGAGATAGAGGCAATTACAAAAAACAAAATAGATATTGTATTACATGAAAATAAAAAAAGATTCTGCACAGACAAAATTAATATACCTCAGATAAGAAGGGAGGTAGTTGAATGGGGGAAAAAAATCTGTGTCAAAGCTCTCTGATAAGGGGTTGGCATCCAAGATACACAAAAACAAGAAATAAGTGAATAAATAATTGAGTTTAATAGCCATTTCCAATTCTATAAGTGTTCAAAGGGATATGAACACACTTCTCAAAAGAATTGCAAAGTATTCACAACCATGTAAAAGAATACTCCAAATCACTAATAATAAGAAAAATGGAAATCAAAACAATCCTCAAGTTTCACCTCACACCTTGCAAATTTGCAAAGATGACAAATGGTTGTGTGTTGTTAGAGGAATTATGGAAAGATAAGCACACTAATACATTGTTGGTGGAGCTATGAAATAATAACAGCCAATTTGGAAAGCAATTTGAAATTATGCAAATAAGTGACTAAATATCCATGCTCTTTGAATCAGAGACTTTTATTCAGCTTATACCACAAGGAAGCCATTGATAAAAAAGAAAGTCCCTGTATACACTAAAATATTCATAGCAGCACTTTTTGGAACAGTTGGAAACAAAGTAGATAACCATTTGTTGGGGAATGGCTAAACAAATTGAATGTAATGGAATATTACTTCACTATAAGAAATGGCCTGTGTGATGAATACAGAGAGATATGGAAAGATCTGTATGAACTGATGCAGAGTGAAGTAATTGGAGCCAAGGAAACAAAATACACAGTGACTATAACATAAATGAAAATACACACCAAAAAGTCACTGTTGCAAAATTATAAAGATCAAGCAAGTCTTGAATGAAGAGATATGAGAGGATACCTCTAACCTACCTACTTTGTGGAGGTGGGAGATCCACAGGTGTTATACATTGGATAATGTTTTTGGAGTTTTTCTATGTATCAGTTCTGCAGACTTTTTTCCTCTCTAAAAATAGTTTGTCATATGGAATGTTTTTTTGGGAGGGGTAGGGGAAAAGAGAGATACTTGGGAAACTATGATAATGAAAGAAACAGAAAACATAAATAAAAACTTTTTAAAAAGAGAAATTCTGAAGAACAGATTTGACCCCAAAGAAAAGAAAGGAAAAGACACCACTGGTTGCTCCTTTGTAGAGGTAGGTTGTGTGTGAAATATTGCATATGACATCAGATTATTTTGATATTTCATTTGGTTTTCCTGAATTTATTCATATTTTCTTTCTTTTAATTCTTTGTTTATAAGGGATAGTTCTTAGGTAGGGGGAAAGGAAGGGCATAAGGGGGAAACCTATATGATGTAAAAACAGAAGATCAGTAACATCTATTTAAGAAAGAGAAAAGATGGAACAAATATTCCCAAACCAGAATGAAAATCTAGCAGCTTTCGGGCATCACAGCAGAACAGGGAACTGTAGCGTCAAGTAGCCAGCCTAACAGATTATCATACTAGCCTCTGAGCCTGTGCAGAAGGAAGTAGAGCTGACACCATTGGGACAGGTCTTGGGGCTGCACACCTGATTGATCCTCCTGTGGAGGGTGAAAGTGAGGAAGAGGATGGTGTCGTGATATTGAACAGCCATTGACCCAGAAAATGTGGAACTGGTGAAGTGAGCAATAGCCGCATGGCCCAGCTTGGGCCAAGGGTATTTCAGATGCCTAATGAGAGGATGTGATACAGAAGACTGTGATCTTGCCAGGCAACTTTTATATGGAGGTGACTGTCGTTGGGAGCAGCCTTCTCTCCCCCCTTTCCAAATTCAGTCTGGGACATAATAAATGCTTAAATAACATTTGCTGGCTGATGGACTGTTCTTGTTGTTATATTATATTGCAGCAAAAATATATATACATATATATATGTATACATGCACACACATGCATATATTTCCATATATTAATGCTACTATGAATTTTTAAAAGCAGAAACCTTCCCTTTTTTTGCTTTTGATAACACAATCAAGCTAAATTTACAACAGGTTTATTGGGTAAAGGGGTATGTTTATTTTTGTAACTATTTGTACTGTCAGGTTTTCTCCAAAAGGATCCAATAAATTTCCAGTTTCACCAGCAAATGAATGAATATACCTGTTTTCTACAACCCCACTAGTATTGTTGCATTACTTTTAATTATTTTTGTCAATTTGGTGGGTGGGAGGTGGCACCACAAAATTGTTTTAATTTACATCTCTTTGATTATTATTAGTGAAAGTGATCATTCTTTTAGGTAATTTATTAATAATGTTTTCTCTCGAAAACATTATTCATATGTCCATATCATCTGACAATTTATACATCATTGCTAATTTACCGCTGTGACTTTTTAACAGATACTGTATGTTTTAGATATCAAATTTACGTGTCTTATTTGCTATAAATATCTCCAATTTATTTTTTTCTTTTGTTTTTGTTCAGAAATTTTTTATGTTGATTGTCATTAATCTTTCCTTAATGATTGTTTGTTGAATTGAAAAGGCTTATTTCCCTCCACAGTTAAAGCAATATTTTATTCTGTTTTCTTCTCTTTTTTTTTTTTGTTAACTTCCTTTTTATATGTTTGTCCATCATCCAACTGCAATTCATTGGGAGTATGTAGTGTAAGGTGGAGGTCTAAATCTATTTCCCACCAATTTACTGAACAATTTTCCCGAGTATATTGATTAGATAGAAGCTGGAGAAAGGATTCGTTACTTTATCTAATCTTTTTTTAGAAAGTCAGCAGGATGAGGTAGTGAATAGAAAGTTATTTATGAACCTAGAGAATCACTTATCAATATAATCTATGTTTTATTGTATTTTTATTTATTTTGTTAAATATTTCCCAGTTATATTTCAATCTGGTTGAGCCATCTTAGGGAGTGTGGTGGGCTGTGTTTGATATTTCTGGTTCTGATAATCCCTTTCGCAGTATGTTTCGAAATCTAGAGAACACAAGATCATCTCTATCAACTTTTTGCTTAATTTTGTCCATGATTTTCTTTTTCTTTTTTTGCCTTTTTTTTTGGGGGGGGCAGGGGTTAAGTGACTTGCCCAAGGTCACATGGCTAGACAGTGTTAAATGTTTGAGGCCAGATAGGAACTCAGGTCCTCCTGACTCTAGGGCCAGTGCTCTATTCACTGAGCCACCAAGGCCACCCCCATGATTTTCTTTTCTACTTATTTTTCCATATACATTTCAGTATGTTTTAGTTTAGTGGTATAAAAAAGCCATTTGGTGTTTTGATTGGTGTTACATTAAAAACATAAATTTATTTAGGAAGTATTGTCATTTTTACTATATTAATCTGACCTATTCATGAACATTGAGTTTATTTGTCTTCCCTTTTTGGTCATTGTAGTTTTAGAACTGTCCTTACAAAGGTAATTTTTATTTCTAGATAGGTTAATTCCCAAATATGTGATGGTTTTTGTTGTTGTAAGTGGGGTTTCTTTTCATTATTATTATTATTATTTTGCTTTTTGGAGGGGGGAAGACAGGGAAATTGGGGTTAAATGACTGGCCCAAGGTCACATAGTAAGTATTAAGTATCTGGGGTCAGATTTGAACTCAGGTCCTCCTGACTCCAGGGCTGGTGCTCTATTCACTGTGCTTCCTAGCTGCCCGTCACTATTATTTTTTAATCATTGCTAAGGGATACAGATGATTTTGTGGGCTAATTTCATATCCTCTGATTTTGCTGGACTCATCACTTTGAATTTTTTTTTGGTTGAAGCAGTTGATTTGCTATTTTTACCTCTTTATTTCTAATATTAATTTTTCTAATATTTTTCCTGTCTTGTTGCAATTGCTAGAATTTCCAATACTACAAAAGTGGTGCAAGTGGAGATCACATAGAGCTGTTAACTAGACTTTATTTTAATTTTGAAAGTGGAAACAAAGAAGGGTGACTTGAGGAATGAATCAGTAAGCATTTATTATTAATTGGTGTTGCAGTGAATAGAGCACTGGTCTTAGAGTAAGGAAGATCTGAGTTCAAATGCAGCCTCAAACACTGACTGTGACTCTGGGCAAGTCACTTAGCCCCTCTTTGCCCCAGTTCCTCATCTGTAAAATGGGTACACACTGGAGAAGGAAATGGCAAATCACTCCAGTATCTTTGCCAAGAAAACCCTATGGAAAAGAAGTCTGCAGGGTCACTTCAAGATGAACATGATTGAACAGTAACAACTACAACCACCACCACAACAACCTGTTGTATGTCATATACTGTGCTAAGTACTATACATACAAAGGGGGGGAAAAGGGAAGGCTCTTAAAAAAATGGTTCACTTGATAACATAAAGGCCTCAATTTGCATCTTCATTTTTTGGAACTAAGTTAAGACAGGAAAGAAAATGTGCAAAGTGGAGAGCCCTGGATTTGGAGTCAGAGGCCCTGGTCCATGTTAGTCAGCAAACCTTTGTTAAAAAATGCTTTTTGTGTGCTGGGCGGCTGGATGCTGAGGATATAGACCAAAGGGAGACAGATTTCCCTCCTCCCATGTCTTATATAGGAAAGCCAACCTCCCCATGTGTAGGTGCCTGGTTTGTAAAGAGCAGCGAATAGCTAACTAGTGGGGCTGGTCCTAGCAGCTGGAAGGATCCAGCCTATGCAGAATGTGATTTGAGTTGCCTTCTATGGTCAGTTAGCCTGTGAAGAAAGCTAATACAAGGATCAGGTTTTAGATGTGGTCCTCAGCTCTTTCTGACTGTGCTTATTACTTTGTGGCAGACAGATCATCCCCTCTTTTGGTGACTTAATTGGTAATCCATAAACTGAGGAACATACTTGTCTGAAAGTCTTTCATCAGGATTCTTGAGTAAGTACCTTTTAGCCCTCAGATAAAACTGGTAGGCTTGCTTTGCTTTTTGAATTTGATTAAAAGATGTCCATAATCTCTTGGGGAACAGATAATTTTAGGAATTAAGCATTCCTGAATATCAATAACTTAACAATCACTATCCTTATCATCTGTTAACACATATGTGGAACAGTGACATTTTACTAAGCACATAAGGATTTGATTATAAGACAAAATTAGCTATAAATCCTTCCTGCACTGGAGTAGTTTATAGTTAAGTTAAAAGTTGGGATTGTTGGGCTGGCTAGGTGGTGCAGTGAGTCAGCCCTTGAGTCAGGAGGACCTGAGTTCAAATCTGTCTTCTGACACTTAACACTTACTAGCCCTGTGACTTTGGGCAAGTTACTTAACCCCAATTGCTCTGCCCTCCCCACTCCAAAAAAAAAAAAGCAAAAAAAAGTTGGAATTGTAGAATTCTGGAATAGTCTTCTCCAAAGGAATTTGTATAATCTTTTGAGATTTTCAAGAATTGACTAGGTAATTGAATCAGGTTGTAGAACTAGATATTCTTACATGATCTTTAAGATAAAACTGTATCAAGGCCTGTTTACCAAGTTCTTGCTTATTACATGAAGTGTGACCACCAAGTAATGGGCCTGGCTTTTTGTAGAATATACCAGAAATTTAATGCCCAAATGAGCTATGTCTTTCAAAGTAAGTCATTTTGGGAGGTAATATACTTAACCATGTTACCACTACTCAAAACTTTTTAAACTTACAGAATTGTCTCCAGAGCTATTTTACAAGCCACACAAGAAAATAATTCTTATTATGTCATTTAAATTCAAGCATCTGTTGAGTTGCATGGCAGGCACTGAGTAGATCGGTGAAGTCTAGGAATTGGCACTTCAGCTTGAGGGAAAGGGATTTCAACAGGTCTCAAGGTGTGAGGAAGTCCATTCCAAGCACAAGGAATGAATGACCTTTGCAAATGCGGAGAACTGAGAGAGGACAAGACTAAATCAGAGAATGACTTGTAATGATATGGAGTAATTGTCGTTAATAGTGTGGAATAGGCTGGGAAGACTGGAACAGAACTGGGTTTTGGAGAACCTTAAATGACTGAAAACATCTGCATGTTTTTTGGGGCAGCCACTGAAGGCCTGTGAGCCAGGGACATGACTCAATTGGACCTGGATCTTAAGGAGATTCCTTTGGTAGTAGAATGAAGAGTGAATGGGAGAGACTGGAGGCAGGGAAACCAGTTAGGAGGCCCTCGTAATTGTCTAGAAAAGAGATGATTGAAGGTCTGCATTAAGGAGGTGGTCTGTGGAGTAGAAAGGAGAGAAGAGGCTTTGAGAGAGATTTCAGAATCAGAATTAATAGAACTTGGCAACTGATTGGGTGTGAGGAGTGAGGGAGAAGGAAGAGTCAAAGAGGATTCCAATTTCAAGCATTGGTAACCTGGAAAGTAGTGGTAATATCAAGAGTACAGAGAAGGTAAAAGGAGCAGATATAGGGGGGGATGTGGATTCAGTTTTGTGTGTGTTGAGTTTGAGCTGCCAGCATGACACTTTCTCATGGAGATGCCCAGCATAAAGTTGGGAATGTGGGAGTATATCTCTCATGGTAGATTTTGAAGGTCATGTGCATGGAGGATAATTGAAACTATGGAAGTAAAGGCAATCAGGAGATTAGAGGGAGAACATAGACCCAAGGGCAGACCAGTGTGAGTTGCCTTAATATTTATATATGTTTTTCCCTTAATATTCATTAAGGGAATAGGAGGGGAAGGAAGGGTTCCAAATGGGACAATCAGAAGTAGGAAGAGAACCTTGAAAAAGTACATGTATGACTAGTATGGAAAAGGTTGGACCACATGGTCTTTGAAGATGGTTCTGGCCCACCCCCCTAAGATTCTGTGAAGCCAAGAGATGAAAAAGAATAAAACAAAAAGAAGGTGGTCAAGCAGTATCAAATGTTGGGAAATGAAGACTGAGAAAAGATCACTGACGTAGGTTTTATTGTTGTGATTGGGACTGATCCCACATTGTAAAGGAATCAAAAGCCTACCCTTCATATAGAAAACACTGTTGGTGACTAGCACTAGGCAGGGTGGATGTAGCCAACACCAATCCAACCCTGACATAACTGCTTTTTGCTTTTATAATAAATGCATTTTCTTTTGCTTTCCTCTTACCAGGTGTACAATGTTTACATGGCGGGAAGGCAGCTGTGCTCTAAGCGGTACCGGGAATTTGCAATTCTGCACCAGAACCTTAAACGAGAGTTTGCCAACTTTACATTTCCTCGCCTGCCAGGGAAGTGGCCGTTCTCATTATCAGAGCAGCAGCTGGATGCTCGACGTCGTGGGTTGGAGGAGTACCTGGAGAAAGGTAGTTGATTGTCAGGGCACATGTCCAGAGCTTCTACATAGCTTACTTAGGGTCACCTTGGTGCTTCCACGCACCCCAGATGAGCTTTCTATAGCTAGCTCCCTAGTCTGTGGGCAGTGGCCTCCAGGGAAAATGAGCTTGTAGCACATTTTTTTAAAATAGTATTTAATTTTTTCCAATTATACATAAAGACAATTTTTAGCATTCCAGATTTTTCTCCCTCCCCTCCCCTCTTTCTAAAACAGTAAGCAATTTGATATAAGTTATATATGCTGTAGCATATTTCTGAACTAGATTTAACGATGGGAGCTTTGAAGTGTGACAGAGATGCCTGCTCAGTGTTGTGATTAACAGTGTCCTTTTATTAGCTTGCCAAATACTTAACAACAACACACACACAATTTGTTTTTAATGCATGAAGGACCTTTGTTATATTATTTGCCAACAAACACACACATATGCACGCAATCAGATACACAGTTTGGTTCTGCAAGGGGAAAGTGCTTTTCTTTGAGACACTGTGGATCTCCATTAGAGTAGCCCTTATTGCCCTCAGTCAACATTCCCTATAAAGCAATTCTTTGCCTTTTTTTTTTTTTAACATGTCCCTCCCTTTACTTCCTACTTCTGCCCTGTCCTGTGTCCCAGGCTGCTTCACCCCACCCCCACTGTGGTAGATAGAATTGCAGAGTTTGCTAGCTGTGTACTAGATTTTCCTCTTAAGCTTTAGTTAAAGAATTGCTAGAATAATGGTCTTATTTAGTAAATGGTAGTTTTTTTATCCTTGTACAAGAACTGACCTAGTTCGGATTTTTTCTTTTGGGGTTTTCTTTTTTTACTTCTACAGTGAATTGTTATCTTAGAGGAAAAATCTCTGTAGAAGGTGGTGAATCCCTTCCATCACCATTGTCATTTTTCTAAAATGGAAAAGCTTCCAAATGGGGCTCTTGGGAAACATGAAAGGGTTAAATTGAGGCATAGAATGAGGCCTTAGAATTGATAGAAAAGCCTCACAAATTCAGTTTCCTAATCGAATTGGAGTAAATCATCAGGGTAATTTTACCAGCCACATGAGAGTGAGTCAGGAAATTATCTTCTTTAGATCAAGGAGTGATTTTTCTTTGCTTTGAAGAGAAAGTCAGGTGCAAGGATGTGCTCGACAACACACTCAATTGGCTGGCATGCTTGTACAGAGCAGCTTTGAATGCCTGTGGTTCTCTGGCTGCAGCCTTGTTCACGGCTGAAATTGACTTTTGCTCCTCATTTTTTCAATTTTATCTTGGATTAGTTTTTCCCATTCTCTGAGCCCTCTTGTTTTAGCTCATTAATAGCTAACAAAGGATAGAAAAGTTAGACTTACCTCATTTCAATTTCTTTCTGTTCAGAACTTCTCTGAGCCATATAGATAGGCCTACATTTCTGCCAACTGAGAGCTCCACATTCATCCCTAATGTTCCCTGTGCCAGCCAGGGTGGGGCTCCCACCTCACGGCCTCACCTGCTAAAGCTGCCTCATAACAAAACCCAAGTGCCTTCTTGGTTGTTTTTACCGTTGAGATTCAGAGCCTCATACCAAGCTCTGTCTTTGTGTCCTATAGTGTGTTCCATACGAGTTATTGGTGAGAGTGACATCATGCAAGAGTTCCTCTCGGAGTCAGATGAGGTAGGTTGACAGCCTCCCCAGTGACTATCTGTCCTTTTTAAAAATTCATAACAGTTTTGGGTTATAATAATTGCCATAAAAATACTAGACTACTCCAGCCTCCTACTCCTGCTCGCTCTTTAAGGCTCACCTCAAGCCCCACACCCATGAAGCCTTCCTTGACAACTGTAGACCATATAGACCTTTCTTTTTGTCTGCATCACACCTTTAGTACCTCGTTTTATACTGTCCTCTTCACCGTACTGATTATTATTTGAATGTATTAGCAGCAACTGTGCATGTGTCTAGTACTTCAGCAGACCTGTAATTCTATTGGTGGGGGTATTCATCCAAGAAAATCTTAAGAGAGACAGTCATCATGAGTTTTTGTGACCCCCTCCCCCCCGTCTCCCCAGTTAATCATCAGGTGGCCAGTCTTCTGGTGACCTGCTTCTCTGAACTTTGCTGGGCTAGTCTTTGAATGACAAAAATGCAGTACCTTACCTGTCCCCTGCCGGAATCTTCTCCCCTTTGGTCATAGCTGCCACTCACTAAATGTGATAGAAACCAAAAAGGAATATTACAGTTAAAAAGAAAAACGCTCTACTGGCATTACCTTTAAGAAATGGAAATCAGTATCATACCTTTGTCATAATAAAGTTTTAGAGTAGGATTTTAGTGGAAAATATATATTCCATATTTTCTGATTATTTTATTAAGAGGCAGCTGTGGCATGGTAGATAAGAGAGCTGGTCTTGGAATCAGGAAGACCTGAGGTTCAAGTCCAGTCTCCGACACATGCTGGCAGTGTGACCCTGGGTAAGTCCCTTAACCTCTCCATGTCCACAGGCATATCTGAGGCTCCCCAGGGCAGAGCAGGTTCTGATCTGCACAGGTCGAGGGGTTTCCTCACTGAGACTTCCTTACAGTCACTCGTCTAGTGTTTCCCCCGCAGCCCTCTAAAAGTCCATACGTGTCTCATTTTTCCACCAAGATTGTTAGCTCTTGTTGATGAGTGTGGGTTGTACCTTGAGATTCCCTTTGACACCTCACACAAGAGTAGGCATATAGTCATGCTCTCTCTGTTTGATACAACTCCCCAGGGAGGTAGGTATACCTTCTTACTGAGGCAGGAGGCAAGTGACTTGCCCAAGATCCCCAGTTGGGTGGGTTTGAGTCCAGAACTCGATCCCTCCAAGACCAGAGCTCTTTCTGCTTCGCCATGATGCCTTTCATGTAATAATTGCTACATGGTCAGGTTGACAAAGTGCTTGCTGTCATTTGATGCTCACAGTGGTGTGTTAGGCAGATTCAGTCCTTTCTTCTATCTTTATAGATGAATGAATTGAGGCCCAGAGAGGTCACATAGCACGGTGAGGGCTTTCCATCCTTAGTAAGTGACCTGGCTTAGAATACTGAGACAGGTACTCATTAAATGTGATGGAAGCCAAAGCCAAAAAGGAATACAAAGGAAAAATGATTCCCAGCTGTTCATAGCTTTCCCTAGCTAGAGGTTACACTTTTGGGGGCCTGTGCCCCAGTTCTAAGGTGGGTATAGGGTCTTCAACTTCCTCTTTCCTGTGACTCCTCCCTTCCATGTATTAACTTTAGGAAGATTCAGACTTTCTTTAGTAAAAATAAATAAGAATAGGGGCACAACAGGGACCTTCCTGGGAAAATTTGAGAAGATCAGAAGAAAAATTCCAGGATGAGGTTTGGGCCCTGTGAAGAGTAATACCTCCAGGCTAGGGTTTGCTTTCACAACGGACAACAAGCGGCAAGCCCTAGGGTTAGCTAGGTTGGGAGGCTGCCTTGGCCCTAGCCACAGGAACTTTTACCCCCACATAGTGAGGGGAGTTGGTCATTTGAGCCCTGGAAGATGGAAGGAACCTCTGCTGAGAAGGAACGCCAGAGACAGCTGTGCTGTGAAGAGTGGTGGGGGCGGGAAGGAACCAGCACACGATCAGTGAATGCAGAAGCAGTGGGGCAGAAAGCCCCTGGCTGCGGGCACTTAGAGGAGGTTGGAGGTTTGGCTTTGGTTCCAGGCTAGAGGGGAGAACTGCAGATCTGGAGCAAGAGGCACCATCCCCCACACCCCAGGGCAAGAGGTGATTACAAAAATTAAGCTATTACCACAAAAGTGCACAGGCAAAGGAGAAGGAATCCAACCATAGAAAGCTATTATGGGAACAGAGAAGACCAGAGTTCACTTTCAGAGGAGAATATTGAAGCAAAGAAACCCCCCTTTACCTCAGAGAGTCATGTCAAATGGTCATCTGCCTAAAAAGAATTCATAGACAATCTTAACAAAAGTCTTTAAAAATGAAATGACAGAGATGGAGGAAAAACTAAAAAAAAAAAAATTAAAGAAAAAGAAAGGAAGGCAAAAGGTATGCAGAATGCAGAAATCTGAATGCAGAGATACAAAAACTTTTGAATTTAAAGGTTTTAGTTTCATTTTACCCATAGATTAATTTCTTTGGGATAGCTTAAAGAGCTTCCTACCCCTTTTCCTTACTTTATCTGAAAACTAGTGTTTTTTTCTTTCTATTCTCTATATCAGTTTTATTTTTCCATGTTTGGAAGGCTTTTACCGTTTGTATTTTGAAAGCCCAAATTAATGAGCATGGTGAGCTGTTATTGAAGTCACTAGTTTTGCCCTAAGTGACACCATCTTACTTTTTATTCTAAATACTCTGTGGGTTCCTTAACCCACCTTCTTTTCCTTTTATAGTGACTTGGGACAGCCCTTGTTGATATGCTAATCACATTGACAGGAAAGGGTAAGGGGCATCAGTGCATGGGGTTCATGGACCCAATGGGTGGATCCAGCAAAGGAGATCACAGTGTAAGTAAATCAGGTCAGTCCCTCTGCTTAAGTCTGGCTCTCCACTGTGGCATCCATGACATCCTCTTGTACCCAAATTTGTCTATAGCCTTGCAAACCATTAGCTTCCAAGAACTGCCTGATCACTTTACTGGGCTCTCTGGTGTCTTTGGACTGGTAGGTCCTTGTTGGCCAGTCATTGATGGGCTTCTCTTTTTCCCCTAAAGGCCTGGTACTCCCCATGGTGTGCTTGTGGGCCTCAGCATATTCTACTTCTTGCTGCTTCAAGCATTTTCTAGAAAGGGCTGGCCAACTTGCAGAGCTGGGGTTCTCTACAGCATCGTTACTTTTGTTAGGGGAAGAGGCCCAGAGAAGTATGAATCCTTTTGAGTGCTTTGGGAGAAGAGACTGGGATTTCCTGCCCTCTCTCTGCTGCCTCCTCCCAGCTCTCAGTGATCTTCCATCTTCCTCCCTGCTTCCTTCCCCCTCCTTCCCTCTGCTGTGTCCAGTACACCTGCCCCTCCCATTAGTTTTGTGTCCTCTTCCCCAGGTTCCTCCTTTGGAGGAAGAGTGAGACAGTGTGAATTCTGTCTAATCTACCTCTAGCATTATGATAGTAGACAAATATGGAGTTAATAGTTAATGAATCTCACTGGCCAACCTTAGGAAAATTAAGTGCTACAGAAAGCAGTGAGGAACTCATACCTTCTTTTTTTTTCCAAAAACAAACAAAAAACTAGAGGATGGAGTTGTAGAATAATTCGTTGATTATCATTAAAAGCTATAGTAGAGAAAGGCCCCTTTTGAATTTAGGAGGGCAAGAGAGCATACTTTGTCAGAACAAATGAATGTAAGGGCTTGGATCTTTGAGTGTTCATTCACCTTTTTGAAGCAATGTGGAATAGTAGATAGTGTTATGCTTGGAGTTGGAATGACCTGGGTTCAGAGCCTGCCTTTGACCTTTAATTTACTGGATGTCTATGAATAAGTCACTTAATCTCTTTAGTTTCTTCAAATTGAGATAACGATATTTGTAGTACCCATCTGTCTCACAGGGTTGTTTGTGAATCTTAAATGGGATAATGTGTACAAGAACAGTTTGGGAACTGTACAGTATTTTGTGATGTACAAATATCAGTTCTTAGTCCTTCAAAGGAACCACTGTTTAATGGTAAAGCATGGTCATATGGATAGCTCTTCATCAAGTCTAGCTTACCCAAGCAGTTTAAAAATATTTGTTGAAGCAACTCCCTCTGGAGGTTTTCTTACTTTAGTATTGGGCTCTGAACTGATTGGAAAAAGGAAACAGAAACCACCCTCTCCCTGCCCCACCCCAGGATGGCTGTGTGGTCCTGGAATGGGTCTGACTTAAGAGGGAGGAAGGCATGCTGTCTTACCTCATTAAGGTCCCCTCCTCCAAGGACCTTGAGATTGAATTTGGCCATAGTTTGAAGGGGACTTCTTCATGACCGGTCAGGTTACTGATTTGTAGCATGTCTTTGTTTCCTCTCTTTACAACTTCTTGTATTTCTATATCGGAGGATGGTGATTTACTTTTTCTATGTGTTCAGGTTATTGTTGAGCTTATGTGCTCCAGGCTGAGAGAGAGTTACAAGTTCAGCCCATGAGTTGTGCTGCCACACATTCTTTGTCCGTTTTCCCCCAGAACTACAACGGCGTGTCTGATGTCGAACTAAGAGTGGCTTTGCCAGACGCCACCACTGTGACTGTCCGAGTTAAAAAGAACAGCACCACAGACCAGGTGTATCAGGTAAATGGAGCTCACACTGTTACCGACATCAGTGCAAAAGCATCTGTGACCATCCTTGGGGAAGTATGAATGGGGCTGTTGTGCAGGACCTACCTCATTAGTGGCAGGGGCTTTGCCTCTGACACTGCCTGGGGGACCACACCATGGACAAGGGATGGCAACAAACTGTCTTATGCTTTCTTTCACTGTTTCTGCTGAAATGACCTTGTTTTCTGAGACCCCTTGCTTAGAGTCAGCCTTGGAAAAGAGAGGGAGGGAATACACATTCATAAAGCACCTGCTCTGTTCTGATGCTGAACATGTCACTAATACTGTCCAATTTGATCCTCCCAACAACCCTGGGAGGGAGACACTGTTGATAATTGAGGCAAACAGAGATGAAGGGGCGTTCCCAGGACCGCACAGATGGTTGTCTGGAGTCTGCAGGCCCATTGCCCTGTGCACTGTGGTGCCCCTGCTGTTTGTCCTGGAGTCCTGGATGTGAACAGTGTGAATGAATGTTGAAGTGAGTGGGGAAAGAGGCAACGTGTGTGACTGTCACGTCATTGGGGAGGCCGTGATGTGCAGTGTCCTCCCATTTAGTTTTCTACTCACATTCAGGTTGCCTGAGAAGGAGGCCTGCCCCTAGCATTTCACTGTTTTCATGAGGGTGCTTGGTGATGATTTCTTAGGGAACTTCACTGCCCAGTGACTTTGGCCAGGCCAGGCAGGTAAGGGAACTAGGGGAATCTGGGACACCTGGAAAACCAAGAAAGCAATTTAAGCAACACAATCACAATTGCCCAAAGGCGCTTTATGTTGAATGGCTAAAAAGTTGTGCTTGTGTTCACACAAAGCTTAACTATGTGACCTCAGTGTTTAGGAATTAAATTTTTCCGGCTGTGAATTTTTATGTTGGCCAGGGGCTTTTCCCCATCCCCATTCTAAGCCTTGTCAGGTTGAGCTTCCCTCATATTAACCTGGCCTTCCACTTGTGCTTTAGGCTATAGCAGCAAAGGTTGGCATGGACAGCACGACCGTGAATTACTTTGCCTTGTTCGAGGTGATTAATCACTCCTTTGGTAAGTGCCAGCAACTGATTTGAAGTGTTTTACTTTGAGATTAAAAACTTTTAGTAAATCATCAGGTTGGAATAACCCATCCAAAGAGGGGTACCCCAAAGAAAAGGGAATCCGGTCATTTGGAATCCCCTTTGTCAGGCAGAACAGATAGCCCTGGAGGCCTAGGCATTCTCCAGCCTCTGCACAGGTGTTAGGTCACTTCAGCTACTTGTGCTTTCTAAAGAGATTATTCTTCAGGGTCTCAGGGAAAATGAGTGATTTCTTTCTGGCACAGTGGCATGTTGTCTGCTATTCCTGATTGTATTAGGCACAGATTGTATCTCCTTTTTTTTTTCCAGACTAAAATTTAAATCTTTGTTCTTCTAGGGGAATAGTCCTGAGAGGAGATAGTAGGTTTTTAAATTTAATTGGTACTCTAAATGCTTTTTCCACAAAGTTTAATTGGGATGGGGGGGGGGATCTCTTTTCTTTCAGCAGAGGAGGGGAAAGTTGACTTAAAACACTCTTGATTTTGTTACACGTGTTCATATTCCTAAACTCCCTCCTAAGAAACTCTGCATGGTGGCATGAGAAGTTTCAAAAACATTCTTCCAGTAGGTAATGAATGAGGCATGATGGGGTGGGGATGGGGGTTTCCTAGTAACTCATTAGAAAGGAAGTCAGAGGACTCCCTCTTACTTAATGTTAATCTCTTGCTAAGTGTGGTCCTGTTCTCTGTCAGCCCTGAAGTTGCAGGAATAAGGTTAGGAAGAACATGGGTGTCGGTTGATTAGATCCTTCATCCTTCAATTAAATTGGCCTGTGGTGGCTGTCTCTAATCGTCCTGATCTCTTTGTGGCCATTGGACCCAGATGGCTCTGGAGGAGAAAGTGAGGCTGGTGATTTTGCTCAGCCCTCCCTCTCTTAAATCCAATTCTCTTACAAGTCATGGCATCATCTTCCCAGTCTTTGAGAACAAAGGACAAACAACAAATAGGGCCATGGTCTTGGACGTCTTAGAACTCGAGGGAATAAGTTTATTTTCCACCTGAAATATTTTGTTTCCTTTTTGTTCCTAGGTCAGTTTGCTCTATTGAACTACTTTTTTTTTTTGGCTTTTTGGAGGGCAGTTGGGGTTAAGTGACTTGCCCAAGGTCACACAGCTAGTTTTTGTGTTAAGTGTCTGAGGCCGGATTTGAACTCAGGTCCTCCTGACTCCAGGACCAGTGCTCTATTCACTGTGCCACCTAGCCACCCCTGTTGAACTTCTTATAGAGACACATGGGACTAAGATTACAAGGAACTTGATAGCTCATGGATTAATTATTTGAGCGGTTAGAAAGGAAGACAGAATGATTTGATGAAGACCCCCAAGGAGTGTAGTCAGGATGGTGGTGTGAGAGGAAGCATTTTAGCTTGGCTCCCTGACAAAGACCTTGAAAATGCATCAGACTAACTTCTTATTGGGAGAGTCAATATTCTAGCCTAGTGCAGCTTTGGAGGTGGACAGAAGGGGCCGGTGACCACTGGGGAGGAGGGTGTGGTGGCCATGGCTGCATTAGCAGCAGCAGGAAGCATTCCAGCACCTAGAGACTGAAAGAGGGTCAGCCCTCAGTAGGGTACCAGGGCAGGAAGAGGTCTCAAGAGGTACTAGGTCTGTACCCTAAAGAGATCAGAGAAAGGGGAAAAGAACCCATACAAGAAATACTTACAGTAGCTCTTTATGGTAGCAAAGATTTGGAAACTGAAGGGATACCTATTAATTGGGGAATGACTGAACATGTCATGGTAAATGAATGTGATGAAATACTAATGTGCTGTAAGAAATGATGAAGGGGATGGGTTCAAAGAAACCTGGGAAGACTTGTATGAATTAATGCAAAGTTCAGTGACCTGAAACAGGAGAATAATTTATATAACACCAATATTGTAAAGATAACCAGCTTTTTAAAACTTAGTAACTCTGACCAGCACAATGTCCAGCCACAATTCCAGATGACTTGTGATGAAACATTCTGCTCTCCTCCATGTAGAGAATTGATGGACTCCAAGTATAGATTAAAGGATCTTTTCTTTTTTTCTTTCTTTTCTCTTCATTTTTTCTTCCTTTCCTTTTTATTTTGGACACAACTAATGTAGGAATTTGTTGTGCATGGCTATACATATTTGTAATGGGTTTTGTTCCTTCTCAGTGGGAATAGGGGAGAGGGAAGAAGGAAGGAGAAAATTTGGAACTGAAAAGAAAATAAATGAATTGAAAGGGGGAAAAAAGACTCCCAAAGTGGACACCAGGATACTTCTATTCTAATCCCAACCTTGCTTCCATCCTGTAAGGCAAATTACTTTTCTTCTACAGATTTCAGTTTTTTATTTTGTCAGATGGAAAGGGTTAACTTCATTCTTCATCTTTTGATGAAAGCAAATCAAGAGGAGGAAGTTTTCTGGGCTATTCTTTAGAGAGGTATTGTAGACATTAAAAGTGATTTTTGTAGTGCTTACATTCAATCAGGCATGGGAAAGGAAGTAGCATTCCTCAGAAGATAAGTAATTTTGAAGAGTGCCTTTTGGGATCCACATTGGTGAAAGAACCTCTCACTCATCAATAGTGGAAATAACTTGTTAAGAATTGAAACCTGAGAGTCTGAAAATGCCTTAGCGGTATGAAAGAAAGGCTTTCTTTAAATATGTTCTGTAGACAGCAGCTGGATGTAATTTACCAAAGAGTCAGCCAGATATTCTAACTGAGAGGACTTGGAAGCAGTTATTGCTATTAGCATGTTAACTCTAGGTCCTATTGCTCAGGTGATGGGGACAGAAATGCCAGTCAGTTTGTGAAGAGTTGAAAAGGTAGGAGAAACAGTTTTGTCAGGGCAAATGCATATTTATGCTATTGAAGTGCCTCTTGATGGATCTGAGCTGGTCCCCTAATCTCATTTGGGTAAGAGCTTGCCATCCCCAGTTTGGCCTGTGCAGTCTGAATCAGGAAAATTTGTATCTTTTCCCCCTGGTTCTATAAGCTTCATGTCTTTGCTCTAACTTGTAGTACGTAAGTTGGCTCCCAATGAATTCCCCCACAAGCTCTATGTCCAGAACTACACATCAGCTGTGCCAGGCACCTGCCTGACTGTCCGCAAATGGCTCTTTACTACAGAAGAGGAGATTCTTCTGAATGACAATGACCTTGCAGTCACCTACTTCTTCCATCAGGTGGGTACACTGGCCTTCTTGACTGGCTCTTGCTTTCTTTTCACTTGCAGTTGGTAGAAAATAATTCCAATCTTTTGACTAGTTGACAGCCTGTTTATCACAATTGCAGATGACAAAGCTGAGAAGGATGTCTAATAACTAGGCTCTAAGTTCAGAGGGCCAGAACCATAGCTTATCTAAATTTTAGGTCTTCTCTATCAGCTAACACAGTGCTTTGCACATCTGTGCACCCTAGGTATTTAATAAATGTTGTGAATTGAGTGAATTTATTTAGTAATACTTTGCATGATAGAATAGGGTTTCAGGTCAGTCTCAGGTTAGAAAAATTGACATCAACTGTATGAGAAAAGAATGGATGGAAACATCACTATATGGCAGTTCATGTGAAAAAGGCTTAGTTGACTCCAAGTTCATTGAGTCAGCAGTGTGATGCTGCAGAGGCAAAACCAAACCCAACCCTGATTTTTGGCTATATTATTAGACTTTTAATGACTGGAATCCATTCCAATAAACATTTATTAAGCACCTACTATGTGCCAGGGACTGTGCTAAGCACTGGGGATACAATTAATTAAAAAAAGACGGTCTCTGCCCTCAAGGAGCTTAAAATCCAGTGGGGGAGACAATCACAAAAGGGGGCATGAAAGGTTATGTATTGGAGAACCGAGGACATCTTGTTCTGTGGAGTTGAGACCAAGCAGAGCAACAGGTGCAGAGTGGGAATTTTCTGCCATCTCTGAAGGAAGGCATTGGGAGGAGTTTGGTGTTCTGCTTTCCAAACCCTCTAATCAGAGGAGAGAAGAGGCGGAGGGAGGGAGTTAGCAGCATAGTGGTAAGATTAGGAGTGATGAACTTATCCTGGGAGGGGCATCTTGTTTGTGGAGTTGAGACCAGTTCCAGGCAGGGCTGCAGATGCAGAGATTCCAGTCATCACCTATATTTTGGGAGCCTCATTTAAGATGGTCTAGGACATCTAGTCTACAATATCCAATAGCCAATTGGTAATGAAGACTGAAGCTTGGCATCCGTGCTTTTATTAAAATCTTTGATAAAAGTGTTCAAGAGTACAGGGCTAAACATAATGTAGAATCTTGAATGCAAGGCAAAATGTTTGAAGTCTACTTGATAAGCAGTTGGAGGATGTTAAACAAAAGTGTGACAACCATATTTGTTCATAAGGAAGATTATTTTGGCAGCAGTAAGAAGGTAGGTGGGGAAATAAGTTTCCTGCTGAAAGAATTTTTACAAGGCTATTATAGTAGTCCAGATAGGTGATGATAAAGGCCTATATTATAAGGTTGTATCAGTGGGGGCAGAGAGGGGGTGGGTAGCAAGATGGTAGGTAGAGATATTGTGATTTGATAAAACTTAGTAACTGATAGTTTGTCACTAATGAGGGAGAGGAAGGAGTTGAAGCTATAATCCCCAGGTCTCAAGTGCTGGGACTAAATGGGATGTAGTGCTGTTGACATTGATATAATGTATGAAGTTATGATAAAGAGTAGATTTGTGGGGGAAGATTAATAAAGACCTGTTTGGACATGTTGAATTTTATTCAAGATGCTGGTGGGTAGGTAGGAATCTGGATGCCTTCTGGATTTGGATCTGGAGCACAAAAGAGCGATCAGAGATAAATACATAGTTGCCTACATAGATGATTCTGTGGTTGATGCTGTAGAACAAGAAAAGAGAAAGCAGGCAATGACAGGCCCTTAGAGAACACCTTAGTTAAATGTTTAGGAAGAGGAAATGAGGATTCAGGGGATCGGATGAAAAAGGAACAGTTCAGAAGAAAAGATGAAAGCTAGGAGAATGGTGACTCAGCTTCCTCAAATGTAAAATGAGGAAGATAGGTAAAGATGGTCCCTATGGTCCTTTCTAGCTCTGTCTATTATCCAGTGATCCTGTGACTGGTCCCCAAAAAGTATAGACTATCTAGTAGGGAGGTTGTGGTCACCAGTGTCGCCAGCTACAGAGAGGTCAAGGAGAATGAGGGCTGATGAAGGTTTTTTGATTTTTGACTGTGAGGCTACTGTTAATTTTAGAGCAGTTTCAGAACAGTAGTAGAATTGGAACCAGATTGCTTGAAGTTGACAAAGTGGATAGAGGAAAAGTGGAGGAAACTTTTCTGAGAAGTTTAGCAATGAAAGGGAGGAGAGATTGGATAGCAGTGGAGTTGTCACAGGAATTATCTGGATTGTCACAGGAAGACTTTAAAAATATTTGGGAGACTCTGATTATGTGTGAAGGCAATTGGAAAAGTCAGAGGAAAGAAATTCCGAAGGCACATGTGAGAAAAAGGTGGCTTCCAGACTAGGTTCTTGAAGGAGGATGGAGGTCTTAAGGGTTAGTCTTATACAGAGAATACCTTTTCCTTTTTTGATTGGAAGGAAACAAAGAAAATAGGTGATGATACAAAGAACATTTAAGAAATGAAGGAAGAGAGCTAAGAGACTTTTTGTCTTTTTTTTTTTTTTAATAAAGTAGGAGTGCAGATACTTGCAATAAGAGAGAAAAAAGATCTGGGACATTCACTCTGGGGAATGAGATGAGTTGATAGGATAGAATAAAAGTATTGTGCATCAGCAAGTCCCCAGCTGAGGTTATACACCACTGCTTTTTAGTGCATGAAATCAGCTTAATTTTGCAACTTTCTCCTGCTAAGCCCTGGAGAATTAGCAGAGAAATCATATAATGGGGGGTTACCTAGGGATATATGGATTCACAGGTTTAAAACAGTAGAAGGTCAGTGAGGATAAGGTAATTAGCTAGGAAAACAGTGGCAAAGTATAGGGTCGAGACTGACTATATTGGCAAGTGAAACTAGATTAGAGAAGGTAGATTAGATGAATGATAGGTCAGTGAACTGAAGGTACTTGGAGATAACTTTCAAGATATCTGTGAAAAGAATAGAAAAGATAGTTATTGCTAGTATTAATACCAAAATAAAGTTAAAATGAGAAGACATTTGTAGCCACTGACCCATGTGACTTTATCATCTACATAAACTTTGTGATAATGGTCTATTCACATATTGAGGGTATCCTTGATGAAGATATAAGAGAGAAGAAGCAGGTTTTCATAGCCAGTTTTCTACAGTAGACCAATTTTCATTCTCACAGTTGACTAAGTAGTGTAGATACTACTGTAACTATTGTTTCGTTACAGAAAAGTATTTGATTTGATAAATCTAAAACACAGTATTAAAGACTGTTCTCCACCAAGATGTCCTTCATATATGTTAAGACAATATAAGATATAATTTTAAAGATCATTTAGTTATCAATATTAAATGAGGTATAAACCAGGGAGAAACAGGCTTGGTAGGAGTGTTTTTCAGTGCTGTTGGGGATATCTTGAACAGTGTCTAAAAGGAAGAGGAATTTATTCTCAACAGTGAGATATTGCAGATGCTTCTTTGTGAATGACAGAGTACTGGAATACTACAAGTCTCTTTAACGAAACCCATAACCGTGCCATTTCAGTGATCCCAAGCTCTTCTCTGATGTAGAAGCCCATGTTTTCAGCATTAGTATTTGCTCAGTAATGCAGTCTGGTTGTGAATCATGCAACAATATGGTTCTGAATCAAAATTGCATGTCACCACCAAGAGTTGTGTGTCAGAACATAACTGGAAAAGCAGTTGGGTAATACAGCAAGAGATAACAACAGCATGGATAATCCTGGGCATTGCATCCACAACCATTTGTACCAATAAAATATTAAAGACTTAAGAGAGTCGGTCCTATATGGACAGAGGATTGGACTTAGAGTCATGAGGCTTGAATTTGGATCCTGGCTCTAATACTTCGTAACAGTAAAACCAGAGGCATGTGGTTTGTGAGCTTCAGTTTCCTCCATCTATGAGGTGAAGGAAATAAAACTTGTACTACCTACCTTGTACATTTATTTTGGAAGAAGAAACTTGGTAAAATTTGAGAAGTGCAATGGAAATGTGTTTATTTTGCATGTGGTTATCTGCAGGCTTGTTGTTTCTTCCCAGTAGAGTGTAAGTTCCTTGAAGACAAGGACTGTTTCATTCTTGTGTTGGCATTCCCATCAGCTAATTTTAATATGTTCTTAATAATATATGTTTGCTGAATTTAATTATTATTTCACACACACAGATAAATGAAATGAAGATTAGAATATGACAAATGTATCAGTAGCAGAGAGTTCTAGGAAAGCATATAATGAAGAGATCACTGGTAGGTGAGGGGATTGGGGAAGATTAAACATTTGAGAGGGGCATTGAAGAATGGCTATGATGCTGATAGACGGAGAAAGGAGACCAGGGAGAGAGGGAGGGACGTGCTCTTCGGAAGGTGAGTAGTAGCTCAGTTTGCCTGAAGCTTAGATAACATGATGGATGGTGGTGTGAGATAAAGCCAGAGAAGTAGACTGGGCTCAGATTAAGGATGGTCTTGAATGTTGAGAGTTTTTAATCTCGTAGCTGATGCTTATTGAATCCGGGTACCTGCAGATGATCACAATGGTGACAGTGGTCACAATGAATAAAATAACTCTGGAAATTCCTCTATGCCTCCATTTTTTAAAGACCTAATGTTACAATCATTTTTTCTTTCCTCTCTTCTTTGTTTATATTTGGATATCAGGCTGTTGATGATGTGAAAAAAGGTTACATCAAAGCAGAAGAAAAATCATACCAGTTACAGAAGCTGTGTGAACAGAGGAAGATGGTTATGGTAGGTTTGTGTTCCCCTTAATTCTGGGATTGAACTTCCCTCATGGCAAAGCCCCTCACACCAGTGCATTTGCAGGGGAGTAATGCAATCCTGGTGATGTGATACAGCTCAGACAAGGGAGTTGGAAGTTGGACTTTTGACTTGACCCTACTGCTAATTCATTGTAAGATTTGGAGTGGTTCATTGACTCCCTAGGTGTGCTTGGTTTTTCTCTCTACACAGTGGAGATATTCAGACTGCCAGGAAAAAAATAAACTTTGTGTAAGTGATGCTTCCTAGGTGTTGTAATGGGGGCCTTCCAGTCAGAGGTGTGGTTTTGAGACACTTTCCTAAAACTTATTGCATAAGGGGATCTCCAGAAACATAGAGAGGACTGCTCACATTCCTCCCAGGGTTTGCGTTAAAGTACACATTTGCTTTCCTGTCCCCTTCCTGTTCTCTGACTGAGTTGGATGAAATTTCAGTTTCTGTTGAAGGGAGAATGTAGGATAGTGCTCTGATTCCTGATTTGTACTCAAGAGATTGAAATCAAGTCTAAATGATATCTTCTCATGTCAGGGCTCTCCACAACCTAGTGTTCTTTTGCAGAGCTGTCAGATGAGGGATTTCCATGTAAGTTTCAAGAAGTTAGATGGGGGGAATGCACTTAGTGGGTACTTTTAGTATCTGATTTGACCCTTGGCAGGTTGTTTTGGGCATTTAAATTCCTCCAAAGTGGACCTTGACCTGCTCACTAGAAGTGTTCTGCTCTGTTAAGCCCAGAGTCCCTGCTTTAATAATTCCTCTAATTCTGTATTTGCCTCTCTTGATGAATATTGAACACTTTTAAAATGACCCTTACTATACTTTTCACCTTGAGCAAAGTGCTTTGTAAGCTGTAAAGTAACATATACACATGAGTTGC
Source organism: Petaurus breviceps papuanus (assembly GCF_028583685.1). Taxonomy (NCBI): domain Eukaryota; kingdom Metazoa; phylum Chordata; class Mammalia; order Diprotodontia; family Petauridae; genus Petaurus; species Petaurus breviceps. The sequence continues at coordinate 31,029,406 of NW_027185798.1, read as the reverse complement.
TATTCTTATTTGGTTTGATATGGGCACCTATTTAAATAGTGTTTAAGGCAAAGAATGTCACTCTCAGTGCCTTAGGCTGAAGCTTAATTCATAACACCCAAGAGGAAGATCATGTGTTGTAAAAGTATATCCATGACCCTTGCCTTCATAGAGTTATAAACAAAGTCCCAGTTTTGTCCTGTGGGAATTTTGAGTTTGTCTCATATGCTTTGACCAAACCCACATCCCTTTCCTCTCTAACTTTTATGAAAAATTCCATGCCATCAATTTCAGGTCACTCTCTCCCTATCCTCAAACATATATACACCCCATAAAATAGAGATTCAGCTCAATATGGTTGGGCTTGCTGGCCTTAAACTGACCTCTGAGACTTCCCCTCACCTCCTCACTGAATCCCAGGGTGTTCTTGGTTTTCTTCTAGGTTATGGTCTAAAATGTCTTCCTAAGTCCTATTATTTCCCAAAGGGATGTTGATGGTTATAACTCACCTTTCAATGAGTACTTTGAGGTTGAACAATCATTTTCCTAATAACAGCCCTGTGAAGTAGGGAGAACAAGGATTAACTTCACCCTTTTTTAGATGAGGAAATTGAAGTTGAGAGAGGTTATGGGACCTCCCGTGTTGACACAAGTAGGACATGGCCAAAGGGACTTTGGCCTCAGGTCTTTCTGGACTCTAGGGCTGTCCCTGTTTCTACTGTATTACATTGTTTTTCAGCGACAAAAGAACACTGGAAGAAGCAGCTTTAAGGCTCCAAAAATGCTCTGAGAATTGTAGAAGTGTTACCAAAGCATTTTTCTAGCTGAATCTGCTTTTTATTCAGCCCATGGAGAGCTTCCGATGAACATGCTGAGAAGCTGAATCTCTTTCTCCCGAGATTCAAGGCTAAGCTGTGTCTGTGGGTACCAGAGGAGGGAGGGGGGGCTAGGAAGAGAGTGACAACAAGAGCCAATACTGTAGCTGGAGTCCTCCTGGAGCCCTTTGCTTTGGGGGCTTCTTTTGCCTTCTGAGGCTGCCTTTGTGATTAATTTTTGCTTTTTCTTTTTTTTATCTGCATGGAAATGTTAAGTGAGGAAGGGAACACATTAGATGATTACTTGGGCTCTCCGATTCCTTAGGGGAAGCCCTGGTGGCATCTATTGTTGCCTCAGGTACTATTCATTGGCCTCAAAGTCCAGGAGTTTCCTTCTCCCATTCTAGAGGGTTGTGGCCCTATTTGTTGTTGTGCCCTCCTTGCCTTTGAACTGCCAACTTCACAGGGCATTCCACTCTTGTGAAGTTAGAAGGGGTGTGTATGTGGGGGGTGCTTTTATCTTTGGCTCTCTGTTACCCTCCCAATATTCCCTGTCTCCTTGATGACGTATAATTGAGGGTGTGAAGGCTCAAGGCTATCGAATTGTTTCCTGGAGGCCTCTTTCTTCAGGGGTTTCACACAGTGCTTCTTACCTTTCTCTGCAAACTCAAAGGACATTTAATTGGGAAAACACCTTTGGTAAGGATCCTGGGCTATACTTAACTGGAGGAGACCTTCCCTTGATTGGTGGCACCATGTGTGAATCTTGAGAAGCAGGGTAGTGGATAGTGAGAGGGCTTTGTCCTGTGTGAACTTTAAGAACTGCTGTCTAAATGTCAGTGATCATTATTGTCTGTAGACATCCCTTAAACTCTAATCCAAGCATTTTTAGGAAATTCCTATAGGAAAACCATAACTACCTACATCCTTAGGATTGAGATCATTATCATAATTGAGATTGCTAACTTCCCTGCAGTGGAAAGAAAGGAGAGAGAGGTGGCAAAACCCTCTTTGCTGGATGTCCTTAATAAGGAAGTTCTAGATTCCTGTTGGTGTGGGCTCGTGAAAGGAAGGAATGAAATTCAGTGAGTTGATGAGTCCTTTTTGAGTCCTAAGATTTTTGACAAGAGGCTTTCTGCTGTCTTCCCCAGCAGCCTTTTCAAGGCCTCTCACTGAGCCAAGGAAGAGGGGCTCCTTTCTCCCCTCTCTTAAGAGATGGAGATTCAGAAGTAGGATTGGATGGCCTCCAGGTGCTGGGGGTAGGGCATTCTTTCTCCCTAGAACCTTCTTTCTCTCTTGTGCTTTCTTTCCTCCTTGCTTCTCTGTAGGAAGTTGACTTCCGAGTGATTCAGCTTTTCCCCTTGCTCTCCCCAGTACCTCAACATGCTTAGGACCTGCGAGGGCTACAACGAGATTATCTTCCCCCACTGTTCCTGTGACTCTAGACGGAAGGGACATGTCATCACAGCCATCAGCATCACGCACTTTAAGCTGCACGCCTGCACGGAAGAGGGACAGCTTGAGGTGAGACCTTCTGTGAGAGTGAGGACGTGTGGTGTGGACGCGATGCCAAAGGCACTGGTCCTGCTTGGGGCCCCATCCAGCCTCTGCGCTGCTGCTCCCCTTCTCCATCCCCTCTCCCATTGTGGCCTGACCCAGACCCCGGCCAGCTCAGAATCGTCAGCCGTCCTGATTGTTTTGCTCTCTGATATGCAGAACCAGGTAATAGCATTTGAGTGGGAGGAGATGCAGCGGTGGGACACGGACGAAGAGGGGATGGCTTTCTGTTTTGAATATGCGCGAGGAGAGAAGAAGCCTCGATGGGTTAAAATCTTCACGCCGTATGTGAGTGGTCAGAGGGATTGCATGTTTTGGAAAAGCTCATCTAGCTGAGGAGGGAATAGTCTTGCCTTTGGTACCTGTCTGGGTCCCAGAACCCAGGCTTGCCCTGCAGAGTCAAGCTCCCTTTGCCCCTCTAGCTCAGAAAAGATGGTAGATGGACGCGGCAGGGAGTCAGCCACAGGGAGGAGCCAGAGACCCGGGGAGGAGCTGGGCAGTGATCCTCCCAGCCTCCCCAGGGGGTGCTCTCCACTGGCTTGTCCTGAGACACTTGGGGGTGGGGACACAGGCTCAGGGGGGTGGTGAATGCCGCTGCTTCTCTTTCAGTTCAATTACATGCATGAGTGCTTCGAGAGGGTCTTCTGCGAACTCAAGTGGAGGAAAGAGGTAACTCAGAGCTCTTCTCACTGGTCTTTGCTGCTTTGAACAGCAGATGGTTGGGGCAGTAGCCTGGCTCCCCATGCTTGCTCCCTCCTTTTCTTCCCACTGCCCCCCATGAGTTTACATTGCAGACAACACACAGCCCAGGGCAGCATTCCAAGAGACACTTTGGTATGTTCTGGGCAGGAACAGGCTAAGCCAGTGAAGCCCCGACCCAGCAAACAGTGGCAATCAAGACCCGATACTGTCTTGTCTTTTTCTGATCTCTTCTCTCCTCCCTCTGCCCTCCTGCCTCCCAATGTGGCCCATGCTCCCGAGAGCTGCCCTCAAGGGAGAGGGCTCTGATCAGGAACAGTCTCAGGATTTTCTGCCTGTGGGGCCGTGCAGGTGTTTAGTTGCCCTTCTGGCCGTCCTTGTCAGAGCTAGTGCTGGGCAGCCACTCTGGTTTCTGCTGGCCATGCACTCTCCAGAAAGAACTTAAAGGGTTTAGGAAGGACAGCTCAGCCTGTGGAGATGCCAGCCCTAGCCTTGGGTCTGGCCGTTTATGTGGATGGCATGGGGAGGAGACGTACTCTGTCCATCCCCCCGCACCCCTCACAATGTTACCTACACAGTTTCTGTGTCTTGGGTTTTCCACACTGGAAATGAGTGTGGGACTCCCAAGGCTCCCTCATAACCAGGCTTTTGTTTTTGTCTCTTTTTTTCCTTTCAGAACATTTTCCAGATGGCCAGGTCACAGCAGAGGGATATGGCCACCTAGCCCTCCACCCCCACTTCCTCCCCTCCTTCCCCTTCATACGTTCTTTCTCCCCCCTTCCATTCCCTATGTCAGAGTAACCATTAACACTTACAAAAGAGGAGAAAAGGAAAAAAAAAGAAAAGTCATTGTATTAAAAAGCCCTAAACTGAATATTAATAATCCCCTTTGTGAATTTCATGTCTATGGAATTGAGCTGGTAGAAAACATAGGATGGTCAGCACCAGAAGCCAACCAAGTGGTCATATGGAAAGCCAATACACCCCCCCCCCAAGCCGCCAGAGGGGCCTTTGTCTTTTGCCCAGGCCTCCCACCAACAGACTCTCCTTGGACTCTATTTTTAAAACTGGAACTACGGACTCCATCCATTTGCACTGTTCAAACGTATATATGTATGTATGTAAAAAAAATTATATATATATACACAAATTAGCTGCACGTATATACATATATATTTCTTTTTAAATTTCATATTGACGGCAGTACCTTTTTTAGCTTGCATTTTTACACACCTTTCACCAGGTTTCATTACTCTTGTCTCTCTCTCTTGTTCTTTTTTCCTTTGAAACAAACTTAAAAAAAAAAGAAAAAAATTTACAGGGAAAATACCTCTCCTCATGAAGGACTTGAAAAGTTTACAACCTGCTTGGGTTTTTTTTCTTCCTTTATTTGTGTTAGGTGTGGATTCTGACTAGAGGTTTGCCATGGAGTCTCAAAGTCAAGAAGCATGGTTCCTTTTGCCTTCTAAGAGGATGGAGGGCAGAAATGTTGGGGAGAGGAAAAGGGATAGCTACCTGACTAGTAGAGAAGATTGTTGTCTGGCAGGGAGAGTGTGCTTATTCAGAAGACTTGATCAAGGTTGCTTCTGGGCTCTGAGAAAGATGCCCCAGTTTCCATATCCTTTTTCCTCACCTTTCCCCAGCCATGTTCCATTTCACTTCTCTGAGGAGCTTTCCCAGGCTTCAGTGGGGTCCTGGGTTATAAACAGTACAGACATGGTGGGCACTAGAGATTGTTCTGTGTGACCTATTTCCTCCAGAAAACTTAGACATGCCTTGTGGTGGTCCAGGTTCCTCTATCTGCCTCTCAGAATCATTTTTCCCAGGACCAGCAATAAGGAATAGTTCTAGACTTGACAGCTTTGGACATGAAACTTGGCTTTGTATGGAGGAAGAAAAGGGAATTAATACCCTGTATATATAAGCACTTCACCCAAGCACAATACTGGCACCCTCTCCAAGTCACGAGTTTTAAAATAGCTTCCTGGGGCAGTGGTGTTAGGGAGGGATTTGCTTGTGGTTTTATGAATAATTGATGCCCTCAACCCTTTGCTCTGCCAACTGACCTGAACCTCCACCATTGAGATCAGTTGAGATCCAAGGCAGGAGCTCCATCAGACACATGGTGGATGACTGAAATTGAGAGATACAGTGAAAAGGGGCACCTTCCCCCCTCCCCTCCCCAGGCCCCGTTCTGACATGTTAGACCTTTGAGACAAACTAGCTGCTTTTGAAGGGGCTCTGTGTGGGCTGCATTAAAAAACACTAGGGTAGCATGGAACGCTGCAGTTAATACTTCCCATAGTTTCTCCTCCTCCCTAGGTCATGAGGGAGACTTGGTCAGCTTTATGGAAAGTAAGTCTAACTTGAGGCTATTAGTCTCTCTTGAGCAGGACTTGCCAAGAGTTTGAAATATATTTTTATGATCTGTATCTCAGAACCGGAAATGTATTTACAGAAAGTTGTGAGTCTGCTTTTCTTCCTCTCTTTCCTACCTTGTCTTCCTGGCATCTGCCCACCTGGTGATTTGGGTCTGCATAGAACGCCTCTCCATCTCTGCTAACTCAGGTGAACTTGGAATCAGACTTTGCAGAGCTCAAGAATGTGCTGAAAGTTTAAAGTTGCGGGAAGTGACTCCACATTTGAAGGCTTTTACACAAGATTGACTTTTTCATTTTGGTTTTTAACCAATTTAGGACTGAGCCAAAAGCTTTGGAAATAGAATATGCTGGTTTCCTCCTCCAAGCTGCTAGGAGGTTTTTGGCCAGTTTTGTTCACATTTCAAGATGATTGAAATCTTCCCCTCTCTGTCATGGGGAGGGACAGAACAACCAGAGAGTCCTCGATTAGCAAAATTGCTGGCCTCAGAATTGTGAGAGAGACATAGTTAATGTCATTTGGATTTGTCTGCATGGTGATAGAAAGACCAGCACTGAGGAGGAAGAGATGAGGGAACAATGCCTTCCAGATAATGTACTCTTGGTGTTCTTTTCTGTTTCCCCCATGTGAGTTCCACTGCCCCCCAGTCTCTATAGTATGCTGCAGCTGCCATAGGCCCTTCCTGACACCGTACGTCCCTTTATGCTTGGGCATTCAGGAGATGGAGCCCTATAGAAAGATGCCCAGAAGGCTGGATGTGATGGTGTGTGGGCAACCCCCTCTTGAAGCTGCATCATGAACAAAGCACCCCATTTGCAGCAGAGAGGAAGAGACCCTCCCACCTTGCCCCCTTGTCCCCATTCTCCCCATACCTCAGGCTTCTGGTGGCAGAGGTCATCATGGCCCCGGGGTCTTGCAGGTTAGGAAAAGGAGCCCATCTCTCCATGAGCCAGTGTTAGGTCTGACATGCTTCTCCCCCTCATTTGTAGTTCCCTCTATTCCTTTCCATCCTGGGGTTGGCACAGCCTAAACGTTTTCCCCTAGTAGAGCCAGCAGGGTCTTCCTGGCCCCTCCTCCTTCCTCCCACTGCCTTTGGCTCGGCTTTGTTTTTGTTCTCTGAGGCAAGTGCTGAGAGCTCTGGGGGACTGAGGAAGAGGGCAGACCTGAGCATGCTCCTGTATTTTAGGGAGGTGCCCTTTGGCCAGGTCTCCCATTTCCCAAGGCCCATAATCTCCAGCTAGTCTCCCTGACTATCCTTTGCATAAGCATTTGGTAATTTTTTAATGGTCTTATGCTTTTCTTTTCTCTACTCCTAAATCCCTTAGGGAATCAGCTCAGCTACGGTACAGATCTAAGGGTGCCCATGGAGAAATTAGAATCAAAGGTCCAAAGCCACAAGCCTGGCCTACTTAAGTAACTCTTCTGTTGACTGGTCCAGGTGAGCCCCTTCTCGGCTTACGTCATCCTCCTTTTAGGTCCGATTCAGCATCTGGAACAGCAGGCTCGGGTCCCCAGGAGGGCTTTCTTTTTCTGTTCCATTCCCTGAATCCATCAGCTTTGGGGCTTGGCTCCTGGGCAGCAGTTTTCCCCAGGGGTTCCCTGTCCTGGGTGTTTTGTAGACCTTCGGGAACTTTGCTGTGGCCACTCTTCTGTTCAGGAGATTGGCCCACCTAAGGCTGTGGGCTAGGTTGATTGTTAGTATTTGAGGGCCCCCCCCCCCCATTCAGTGGCACTTTATCTTGGGGGATGAGGAAGATGTGGTCTGCATAGAGGAAGAGGACATTTTTTACTTTAGCGGTGGGTGTTGGGGGATATGCTGAGCTCCCTTTTCCCCCCAGTCTTCCTGTGCCACTTTCTCTGTCTCTCCACACCTTCCTCCCCCAGATCCAAGCCTGTCATTGCAGGCCTCATTCATCCCAGGACAGCATTGGCTTGTTCTGCACAGTAATAATTTGGAATGCATGGACAGTTTAGAACTATGGAAAGGAAGGAACCCTAAAAGGAGAGAGGGAGAATGTAGGGTAGGAGGTTTAGGCCAACGGCTAACATGGAAACCAATGTTGTATCACGTTCCCCTTTTTGAACTTAGGATCTGGTTTCAGCTCTCCCCAGGCCATGCACTCTTTTAATTTATTTGAGAGAAACTCTAATTGTATTTTCACTGCAGTATCTTGTATTTTTTATTTGTGATTTAAGAAATGTGAAGAGAAAACACACAATGGCTAACAGTGTTTCTTTCATTCCTTGTTCTAGAGCTAACCACTCTAAAATTGTTTGGTAATGTCACTTAGTGTAATTAATTGTAACATATTCTTTTAAATAAATTGATTTATTGATGAAAGTGCTCAGCTTGCTGCTGCTTCTTGGAGTTGGGATATGGGCTAAACAACCTCAGAGCTAAATGCATGGGTGGAGACCCTTTGTGACTCTCACCTGCCCCTGATCAGGACTGACAGGGCACCATTTTGAATGCTGTGGGCCATCTAAAGTTCCTGACTTGTCTCCAGGGGAATTTTCTTTTGAGAATTCATTTTTCTCCATTGGAATTTACTAGAGCTAGTAGGGGAACTTATCTTTTTCAGGTTCTTGCCTGTAGGCAGATCTACATGGAAATCATGCCAGAAATTTAGTTTGAGATATCCAAAGATGGAAACAGATAAGAAAGGGGAGGAGATTTAAGTGGGGAAGAAAGGCTTAGGGTTCGCTTCAGTCTCACACAGTTTGAACCTAGGGGTGGCCCACAGAGAAGCAGTGGCAGCTCCCCTCTCATCACTGCCCCTAGTTCCCAACCCCTCGGGAATCCTGAGGCCTTTTCTCTAAGGGTGTCCTTTAATGCCTCCTAGAGTTCAGTGGGGACCTACCCAGGGTGATAGCCTCAGTGACAGCTCAAGATCATCCCCAGCCCAAAGAGCTTATGAGCAAAACAATCTTCCAGGGGCCTCCCCCTCTCTCTGCCCCCCCCCCCCAGTTTGCTTTTGCTGTTTAATGGGGAAAGGGACACTAGTTTTGTGTTTTGTTCATGCAATTGAAGGAGTGATTTCTGTATAGAAGAAATTCACTCAGACATCAGCATCATTTGTTTGAAATCTGAGGAGTATTGTCATTCTGGGGAAGTGGGGTGGGGAGATTTTATTTCAAAGATGGCTTCTGGGGCGCAGTGAGTAGAGTGCTGGCCCTGGAGTCAGGAGGACCTGAGTTTGGATCTGGCCTCAGACACAACACAGCACACACACACACACACACACACACACAGACACACACAAAACCTAGCTGTGTGACCTTGGGCAAGTTACTTAAATCCAATTGCCCTCCAAAAAGCAAAAAAAAAAAAAAAAGATGGCTTCAGCCAGAAGAGGAACACCGTGGGCAGTGGCACAGGGGAACATCAGGGCTGTAATTCCAGAGGGCTATGATTAGACACAAAGTAGTCTCTGATAAAACAATTAGGATTGTTAAGACCGAGGGAAGTCCCTTAGTCCAAAATTCAAGTGATGTGAGTCCTAGTGACATAGGGAAAAGAATCTTAGGGCAGCTAGGTGGTGTAGTGGTATAGAGCACTGGTCCTGGAGTCAGGAAGACCTGAGTTCAAATCCATCCTCACACTAGTTGTGTGACCCTGGGCAAGTCACTTAATCTCCATTGTCTCAAAAAAAAATCTTAGAATCATTTTAGAGCTGGATGGGATCTGAATAGCCTTTGTAGTCCAGCCCTTCTCCAAAAAGAGATCCATATAACAGCCTCTATCATCTGCCTGAAAATGTCCAGTGAGAGGGGAAGCCGCTATGTCCTGAAGCCTCCCATTTTTCAGCAGCTCTAAATGTTGGGTTATTCCTGACATCAAGCCTAAATTTGTCTCTGCAACATCGGCTTTGCTCCTACTTATTCCCTCCAGGGCAGATGAGAACAATCCCTCTCAACATCCTTTCAGATACTTGAAGACAGCTATCCTGCCCCCTGAGCCTTTTCTTCACCTGGTTAAACATCTCCAGTTACTCATTAAACATGGATCATGCCAAGCTCTGCTGCCAGAAGCCTGAATTGGGATGGAAAGGTGCAAGGTTCTCTCTTCTTCTGGACACTCTCCAGCCTTTCAGTGCCTGTTCCTAAACTGTGACCCTCAGGGCTGAACACAAGACACCAGATGTGGTCTGATGAGAGCACGGGAAGTCTACCAGGACTGCTGGCTAATTCCTGGAAGCTTTGCTTCTCAATGTAGCTCGGTCATACTGGTGACTCACTTATCTTGTAGTTAAAGCTGAGAGTTTTGGTCAAAGATGGCTTTAGCCAGAAAAGGAACACCATGGGCAGTGGCACGGGAGAATATCAAGGCTGTAATTCCAGAGAGCTGTGATTGGACACAAAGTAGTCTCTGACAATTAGGATCGTGAAGGCCAGGGGAAGTCCCTGGGTCCAAAATTCAAGTCTTCTCCATCGTGGACTCCTGAAAGCAATTCTTTAGAACCCAAGAGTGAGAGTTGATATTTATTCCAATCTGTTTCATCTTAACTGGATTTAGATGAGTGCTCAAACCTGTGGAGATTTTTTTTGGATCCTAATTGATCCTGTGTGTGAGCTATCCCTCCCAGTTTTGCGTATATGATCAATATGCCATTTTTTTTTCTTTATCTAAGGCTGATAAAAATGTTATTATGCAGAAAGCCATGCACAGATGGGGACCTCATTCCAAATAGACATCAAATCATTAATAGCTACTTTTTGAGACCAACCATTCAACCAATTCCAAATCATCTAATTGTGGCTAGTCCACATTTCTTCTTTTGCATAAGAAAAGCATAAGATACTTTATCATATACTTTGCTAAAATCTAGGAAAACTATATTTGCAACATTTTTCTGATATACCAGGTTTATAACCCTGTCCAAAAAAGGAAATAAAGTTCAGCATGACCTGTTCCCCCTCTCCCCTTTTCTGGGAGACAGTTGGAGTTAGGTGACTTGCCCGAGGTCACATAGCTAGTATCTGAAGTCAAGATTTGAACTCAGCTCCTCTTGCCTCCAGGGCCAGTGCTCTATACCATCTAGCTGCCCCTAGCATGACCTGTTCTTGATGAAGTCTCACTTGCTCTGTGATGATTGCTTCCTTTTATAAATTTTTATTAGTAATCTGTTTAATAATCTGTTCTGCAATCTCGCCAGGAATCAAAGACAAGCTCATTGCCCTATAAGGTACAGATTTTCTCTTACTTTTAAGTTGGGAAACATTTTCCTTTTTCCAGACCTGCAGTATTTCTCCCATTCTCTGAAGTCTTTTCAAATATCAGATACTAACAACCAGCAATAACATCCTCCAGCTACCTAAGGATGCAGTTCATATAGGGGCATTGACTTGAACTTATCAAGGGTGGCTAGGTACTCTCTTCCCATTCCTTTGTTTTGATCATCATTAGTTCCATAGGAAAACAATTACACATGACCCTACTAAAAAACACCTGAAACCAGTGTTTTTAACTCTGGTAAAACGAAAAACAATTTTATCAGTAGGTGCCAAAAAAGCCTTTACAAAGCACAGCACTCATTTGTGCTAAAAACAGACAAAGCATGGGACTAGAGGAACTGTTCTTAAAACAATGAAAATGTATACCTAGAATAAAAAACTAGTATTTAATGGGAAACACTAGAAGTTTTCCTAATAAATTCAGAGGAAAGCAGGATTATACTTCTTTTCCCTGCAGTTATTTGACAGTGTTCTAGAAATGCTGATAAAACAAAGGCATATAGAAATAAAGAAGAGAAAATAATTCCCATTTGCTGGTAATGTGATGGTTTGCCTAGAAAATCAGCAAAGAAACTAAGAAAATCCGTTCAGTAAAGAAGCAAAATTAACTCACAAAAAGCAACAGAATGTTTATGTATCAATAACATAGTCAAGAGGAAATAATAGAAAGTTCCAGACAAAATAACTATAAAATGCATAAAGCACCTAGGAGTTAGTCTACCAAGACACGCTCAAGGTACATTCACAAAGAACAATTTAAATAACTGGACATATTCAGAGCACATGGGCTAGGCTGCACCAAAGTAATAAAAGTGATTATGCTACTTAATTTATTGATACACAAATCTACCCAGGATCCATCCATACCTCTCCACCCTGGATACTCATTCATGCCTTCTTGCTGATTTGCTGCACTGGATTCACACCCCCCCCCCAATACAGTGACTTTCCTCGATTTCCCCAAATATTACAAAGACATTGGCTGTCTTGTTCTTGTCTTGTGACCAACCTATCTTTTATAGTCTTCCACCCCCATGTTTCCTTGTTTACTTCAGCCTTCCCACATGTGCCTCTCCAATGCCCTCTGACACAGCCACACAACACCATGGGTGGATTATTGGTATTAAAAACACGAGCTTTTGTTTCTGTGAGAAGTTTGGGTCATTAAAGGAGCTTTTCAATTTCTTCATGTAGTCTGCCAAACTCTTTCCTCCTGTTTAATGGTCCATTTGTAGTGTTGGTCATTATATATGTGTATGTATATATGTTGGTCATTATATATACACACACATATGTGTATATGTATATATGCTGGTATAGTTGTTGCTGTAATTTTCAGTCATGTCTGACTTTTTGTGATCTCATTTGGGGTTTTCTTGGCAAAGATACTGGAGTGGTTTGCCATTTCCTTCTCTGGCTGCTTTTACAGATGAGGAAACTGAGGCAAATGGGGGTAAGTGACTTGCCCAGGGTCACACAGTAAGTATCTGAGGCCAAATTTGAACTTCCAAGTCTTTCTGACTCCAGGCTCAGCACTCTATCCACTGTGGTATGCTCTCTTTCTCCATACATATATACACACATGCATACATACGTATGCATAAACATACACATATGTGTGTATATACAGAGAAGCAGATGAACAATGGATGGAGCTCATTCATCAATATATCATCTGTTCGTGTACTCGGAAGCAAGTTCTCTAGATTGTCCTTCTGCTTGCACGTCACAGTCTGCCTGTCTGGTCAGTCCAAGCTCTTTTGAATTGTTATGAGTTTCATCTAGAAAGTTCTTCGACGTTTTGAAGTGATGCACTAGCCCAGCGTCATCCACAGACAGAAGGATCTGGAGGCCTTACTAGATTCTGTAGAGAACCTCTCTTCAGTGTGCACTCTGCCCTGATTCTCCTCAATAATAGTGATGAACTGCCTTGGTTTCTTCACCTACAAAATGGACATAACACTTGTATCATGCACTTTTTAGGGCTGTCAGCAAAGTGCTTTGCAAAATGTAAAAGGCTCTATATAAAGACGATTATTATCTCAAATTACACAAGTATCTATCTGATCATCTCAATTTATAAAGCCCTTTAACTGGCAAAGTACTCTCCACTCCGCAATTCCGGGAGGTCGGTAGTACTGTTATTGTTAGGAAATTTATGTTAGTAACAGCAATATTGTTCTAAGAACAACTGTGAGCAACTAAGTCATTTTGAGTATTATAAATACTCAAATCAACTACTAAGGACCTATGAAGAAAGATTCTATATGTCTGTCTCCAGACAAAGAACTGATACGTACAAGCACGTGTAGTATGGGCTTTACATTTATATACATATTTGTATCTAGTGGTAGCCTTCTCTAGGGCAGGGTGGTGAGAGAGGGAGAAAAAGAAAGTGCACAGCAGAGAGCAAAAAAAACTTAGAAGGGAACACCGAAAAGCAGGGTAGCTTTGAAATTTATTACGTAGTTTCCCCCAAAAAAGTAAACCATGAAATGGAAATTCATGGTTTTATAGTGAATCCATAATCTTAAGTTGTGCTGTGTACATGGCAATGCTCCTCCTTTTTTGTCTTTAAGTTTGAAATGAATACATTTTTAAAAGAAATTTACCATGATGAAAAATGCTGTCCACTCTCAGAGAAAGAACCCATTGACTCTGAGTGCAAATTGAAGCACGCTTTTTTCACTATATATATATTTGCAACATGGCTAATATGGAGATGCTTTGCAGAACTTCACATATATAATAATTGTTATGTTGCTTGCCTTCTTGATGGGTGAGGATAGGGGGAGAGAGAATTTAGAACTCTAATTTTTTTTAAAGGATGTTAAAAATAATTTTAAAAATTTAGGAGAGGCGGCCAGGTGGCACAGTGAGTTAAAGCGCCGGCCCCGGAGTCAGGAGAACCCGAGTTCGGTTCTGGCCTCAGACACTTAACACCCACACAAAAATAAACTAGCCATGTAATCTTGGGCAAGTTACTTAACCCCAATTGCCCTCCAAAAGGCAAAAAAAAAAATAGGTTAAGTAAGGAGGCAGCTAGGTGGCTCAGTGTTGGGCGTAGGGTCAAGAAAACCTGAGTTCAAATCCAGCCTCAGACACTTACTAACTGTGTGACTCTGGACAAGTCACTTAACCCTGTTGACCTCAAGTTTTCCTCACCTGTCAAATGAGCTGGAGAAGGAAATGGCAAACCACTCCAGTAGCTTTGCTAAGGAAACCTCACAGATAGTATTAGTGTGCTGTGGTCCACAGGGTCACAAAGAGTTGGGAATTACTGAACAACTGGTCACACGCACTAAGTCTTTCAGGGAGGACCAAAGCAAGGATTCCTGAGGGGGTTGGATTTTATGACCTTGATGGTCCCTTCCAGCACCAAGTCTGTGATTCTAAGCCCTGTTCTCCTTTACTGAAAAGCTTCTGTGAATTATCATCCATTCAGTTACCTCAGTTCCAAGGAAGCTTCTCTTCCTACCCATCTATATCTACTACCATTGGCATTTATATTGTCTTAACTGGGCATTTCTCAGGTGATGGTATTCATTTTGAGCTCTCATCGGGCAAGGGCAACACAATATTTTTTCCTAGTGTACCCTTCCCACCCCCATTTCTTGAAATCTTTTATGCTTCTGGATGCAAGGGGTGTTAACAGTGACACTGTGACAGCTAAAGACAGCTTAAAAAAAAAATCAAGGTAATAGCCACTAGGTGGTGCCACAGTGCACAGAGCGCTGGAGCTGGAATCCTGAAGATCCCTGTTGAAATCTAACCTCAGATACTGGCAGTGTGACCCTAAGCAAGTCACTTAACGTCTTTCTGCCTCGTTCTTACTAAGGTCGTTGTGAGGATAAATTAAGCTATTTATAAAAAAGACTTTGTAGACCTTAAGGTGCTATATAAATGCTAGCTATAATTTTTGATAAATGGGTATTTGTAAATAAAAATTAATTTAAAAATCTAAAAAATTTAATTTTTAAATAAAAAATAAAAAATTTAATTTATTTAAAAATTTTAAAAGTTAAGAAATTTTAAAATGGATATTTATAACTAAAAAAATGATTTAATCCCTTTCTATCAAGCTTCCCTTCTCTGGAGTCAGAGCTGCCACAGGTCCAGAACTGGAAGGCCCAAAGGAGAGTCACTTCTCTAGATGCCCCCATCTCTCCTTCACACTACCACCCCTCATCACCTTTAGTCTGGACTATTGTAATAGTGTTGGGGGGTGGGTCCTCCCTCCAAGACATTCTCCACTTAGCTGCCAAAGTGATTTTCCGAAGTAAGGTACCTCCTCAGTAATCTCTGATGGTTCCCTGTCACCTCCAGGATCAAATGCACAGCCCTCTATTTGATGTTTAAAGTCCCTCCTAACCCAGCCAGGCCCTCTCATTTTCCTTCTTGCATCTAACCTCCCCCTTCCATCCAGAGACACTGGCTTCCTGGCTGCTCCATATGCCAACTCCAGGCCTATTCACTGGCTTTCCCCCATACCCAGAATATTCTCCTTGACTAGGCCTCCTGGTTTTTCCAATTTTCACCGGATCTTTAGCTAAAATTCTGCCTTCCACAGGCAGTCTGTCCCAGTCCTTCCAAATCCAGGCGCCTTTCCCCTGTTGTCCCGTAGGTAGCTTGCTTGTACAAATTTGTTTGCATGTTGTGTCCCCTGTTAGATTGTGGGCTCCTGATGAGCAGGGACTTTTGATCTTTGAATCCCTAATTCTTAGCACACAGTAGGTGTTCAATACTCATTTTTTTTGTTTGTTTGTTTGCTTTTTGGAGGGGGGATGGTAGGGCATTTGGGGCTAAGTGACTTGCCCAAGGTCACATGGCCAGTTTTATGTTAAGTGTCTGAGGTCGGATTTGAACTCAGGTCCTCCTGACTCCAGGGCCGGTGCACTATTTACTTAACCACCTCGCTGTCCTAATACTCATTTATTGACTGATCTCTATGGCCAGGTTTTTTCCCCAACAAATTGCCCTGTTCCTCTCCCACACTGTAGCCCACTCAGAGGAAAAAGTATGGTGTCTTGGCATCATTTGCTGCCTAGCAGAGAAGGCTGACGCGTTGTCAGTGCTCAGCAAATAACCAACCAAGAAGCAGCAACAGTGATGATTCGATATAGCTCTTTGAAGCCTTCAGAGGGCTTCCCATGCATGCATCATCTCAGCTAGTGTGAGGCAGGGACTTAGAGGGATTTTACATATATTGCTGAGTAAGTGATGAATTTCTCCAACCCATTCTTTCCTTGGGTAAGTTCTCCCTTTGGCTACAAGATTCAGTGATGCAGAGAAAGCAGCAGTGGGTGATGGGATGAAAAATCTCACTTTATCTGGTTGTGGGGACCAAGTGTTGGAAAGGGGTGTCTGATTCTTGTCAGAGCAAGGGATTTAAGCCTAGGGTGGGGAACCTGCAGCTTCGAGGCCACCTGTGGCCCTCTACGTCCTCAAGTTTGGTCCTTTGACTGAATCCAAACTTCACAGAACAAATCCCTTTAATAAAAGGATCTGTTCTATAAAACTTGGACTGAGTCAAGGGCAAGGATATAGAAAGATGCTCCTGTGTTATTGGGACGGGCAATACTGGAGAAGGGGACTCTCCCTTCTTCCTTGTCCCTTTCCATCCCCAATGAAGAACTCATCAGTCACTGATTCATCCCAAGAAATGCCTTTTGCCTCTAAAGCCAACATGTGCCCAGCTTTCCATCCCTAGCTGGGGCGGGGGGCAGGGATGGGCTGAGGGGGATGCTTTGGGATCTTAATGAGGCCATATAGCCAGATGCTCTATTTGATCATGTCTGACTCTATGACCCCATTGGGGTTTTCTTGGCAAAGATACTGGAGTGGTTTGTCATTTCCTTCTCCAGCTCATTTGCCAGATGAGGAAACTGAAGCAAACAGGAATAAATGACTTGCTCAAGATCACACAGCTACTAAGTATCTGAGACTGGATTTGAACTCAACTCTTCCCGAGTCCAAGCCTGGTACTCTGAGCACTATGGTTCCACCTAGTCATCTTAAGAGCCTTAGGACTCCCTGATCAGTTCCAGCTTCCGGTGGCTTCTGGCTCCTCAGGGGCGACTTGCTTTTGGCCTCTGAGCTTTCACTACTGTCTGAACCCTCTCTGGTCAGTGAACTCCAATTCAAGGTCCTGAGCCTTCTACATCTCCATGGCCCCCTGAACCAGCATGATTCCTTGGGTTTTGAATCTGCTCCACTTTGTGCCTAATTTGGTACAATGGATAGAGCACAAGTCAGGAAGACCCAAGTTCAAATCTGAACTTAGACACCTAATATCTGTGTGATCTGTGATACTTAACTGATGCCTGCCTCAGTTTCCCCATCTGTAAAACAAGGATAATAGTAGCACCTCCCTCTCAGAGTTGTTGTGAGGAACAAATGAGATAATTGGAGAGTGCTTAGCACAGTTCCTGGCCATAGCAAGTGCTATATAAATGTTAGCTATTATTACTGATTGCTTTTATGATAATAGCTGGTTTCCTCATTCTGGCATCAATAAATTTTCTCTTCCCCTTATAATTCTTGTCATAAGAAGATCGTAGATTTAGAGCCAGAAGAGACTGTAGAAACTAGATCCAGCCCCTTTATTTTACATTTGAGAAAACCGAGGCCCACAGATTTGCCTTGAGTCACCCAGGGATCGACTGCCTGGGATGGGATTGAAACATGTCTTTCTAATTCCAAGACAAGCATTCTGCCCACTAAGACATCATGCTGCCTGCTTCCTCGGGTTTATTTATAAGGGAAAAGAGAACATATAAGTTCAGAGAGAATTAAAAAATATATTTACCTAATATGATAGCCATTCTTTTTGTAGTAGCAAAGAACTGGAAGCTAAAGGGGGGTGCCAGTTGATTGGGGAATGTTTGAACAAATTATGGCGTATGACTCTAAGGGAGGAACACTGTGATGCTCTAAGACATGACAGTAGGGAAGGTTTTAGAGAAGACTGGGGAGACTTAAATGAACTGATGCAGAGTGAAGTGAATAGGAACAAAGAGAACAATTTATACCAGGACAGTAAAGGTAAATAACTTTGAAAAACGGAACTCTGATTACTTTGATACCCAAGCAGAAGCTCCTGGGGACAGATGAAGAAGCATTATACCCACCTCCTGATAGAGAGATGATGGCTACAAGATGTCATTCTGACACACATATTTTGGGACGTGGCCAATGGGGGAACCTTGTTTTGACTGAATATACATATTTGTTACAGTTGTTTTCCTTGTCTTTTTTCACCCCCATAGGGGAGGTGGGAGGGAGAGAAAATAAATGCTTATTAATTTTTTAAAAAAAGTTTAAAACAATCCAAAGGGTTAGGACAAGGTAATAAGAACTCCATGAGGGAGAAAATTACCCAGTCCATAGTAAATGACCAAGCCATTTTATCTAGATCATTTCCTAGCCTCAATTTGGAGACAGTGAAAATGCTTTCCTCCTGGCTTCCAGATAGGCAGGTACCTTCTTGCTCTGTATTTTAGGATTCACCCACAAGGGCTCTCTAGAATGAACTGCCCCTTCATGTCTAAACTCAGGCTCCTTCTCAGCTAATGACAAAGCTGCCTTCTTGTGGGGAGGCAAGACCTACTGGCTTGACCGACCCTCTCCCTACCCAGACACCCACCCCCCACATCATATACATCACTACGGAAGATGCCAGGAAATGCAAAGAGGTGGTATCCCCATCACCTCAGAACACCAGACGGTCTCTGGTCTCAAATATTATTGGATTTTTCACTCTAAAGAACTTAGAGATCATTCAGTCCACATGAGAAAACTGAAACCCATAGAAATGAGTTCCTCAGGATGGCTCAAGTGACTCGCATACAGGACTAAGAGTCTAGTCCTGTTTTCCCCCATTCCAATTGGGCGCTTTCTCCATGACACCATCGTTGAGTACAATTGTTCTCTGAGGCCAGCTCTGCCGTCCATTCACACAGTAGACTTTCCTCCCCCAGGGAACAAGGTTCTGGCTGAACACCAACACGGCCCATCTTCTCTTGGGACATAGCTGCATTTCCAAGAAGGGAAGCTCAAACAGGGAACCTCTCTGCACCCTTCTCAGGCTGCTGCCTCCCTGAAGCTTCTGTTCTCTTGGACACTTGGGGACCCCTGGCACGAGCAGCTGCTGAAGCCTGTGGCTGTGCCAAGCCATTCCTACTTCTTGGGTTAAGACAGACGTGATTAAGGCCCAGGGTAGTTCTTGGCCCATCCCCTCTGTCTTCTCTGCCCCAGACACATGGTCAGTGCCCACACCACCAGCCATCACTACACCCACCCACGTGCTTACCCACGAGTCTCGAGTCTCACACACCACAAAAATTCAGCAGATGCCTCATACACCTACACACACACTCATGTAGGTCATACACAGTCCAGACTCTAGGGTAGGCAGCTTTCCATCTCTGAATTTTCCCCTTGTCTAGCTCCTACCCCTCCATCTTGTCCTGATCCTCCTTCCCTCAAAAACAAACAAAAGACCCCTTCCCTCTCATTTGGAGTGTATCTAGAGTGGGGGAGATGGAAATTGTTCCCTCTGGGGCCTAAAGAATGACTCCCTTTGGACCCTGTTATATATACCAAGCCATACCCATGAACAAGTCCAGGGGAAAGAGGCTAGAGACTTAACTAGGCAAGGCCAGGAAGGTGGCTACCTTGGGACTGGGTCTGTGCACTGGGGGGAGAAGGACAGTGACGCTAGGTTTGAAGGCTTTCCTACCCGGAAGCCAGCTACTCCTGATGTCCCAGGTTATCCTTGGGGCTCAGCCATCCCGACTCCCACCCACTAATGCCACGATAGAAAGGAAACAGAACTGCTCTTCTGTTGAAGCATCATCCTTAGAATGAAACAGGGATCATTCATCCATCAGAAGGCAGGAAACAGAAGTCCAGAAAGGCCAAGGCCCCTGAGAATCCATTATGGTAGAAAAGAAATCACTGATATTTCTGGAGCCATTTTAAGGGCTGCAAAGTGTTTCTGGATAGCATCTCATCCGGTTGTCACAACAACCTTGTGGGCTAGCTGCTGCTATTACCCCCTTTACAGATGGGAAAACTGAGGCTGTCAGGCTAAGTCACTTACCTAAGGTCACACAGCTAACAAGTGTCTAAGGAGAGATTTGAACTCATGTCTCCTTGACTCCAAATCTCCAAGTGGACAGGAGTCTATTCACTCTGCCACACTCCTCCCTTCTTTCAGCTCTACAGAGAGCTCCATCTTTGAACCCTGACGAGAGGGGAATAGGGGAAAGAGGGAATACAAGTGGGAGAAGAGGCTGAAGGAGTCTTGACGGATCGAGAAGTCCCCAGATGGAAGGATCCCGGGGCCTGGGAGGCCTCCATTGACACTCCTCAATCTCCCTCATCTCCCCCACAGCTGACCTGCCAAGCACTACTCTTTTTTAACACTTAAAGTTTTTTTCTTTATTTAGACAGAAAAAAATCAACTTATTAAAAGTAAAACGCAATAAATAAATAAGTTAAGCATTGAGAACTGTTTGAAATTTAGACTCCCCAGGCTCCCCTTCCCATCCCCTCCCCAATCCATCCCATCCCTTCCCCTAAAACCTTTTCCTAAAGAAAATGACCAGGTAATAAACCCCTCCAGCCCTCCCCCTTTTCCCACCCCACACCCCTTCCCACCCCTAACCTTCAAACCAAAGAGAAAAAATTAAGAAAGAAAAAAATCCACGGGGAACATTGTCTAAACTCCCAGAAAGAGAGATGGCAGCGTCCGGGCCTGGCTGGCTACCGCACCAATGTGGTATTTACAGGAAAGGGATCAGCAGAGACTGTAAACATTATTTGGGGGAGGGGAGGTCTTTTCTCTTGGGGAAAGGTCTCTGTGGCTGAGCAGGAGATGGGCAGCCCCAGAGGGGGACTTGGGGAGGCAGTGAGCTTTAGGGCCTGACAGCCCAAGTACAGGAATGTCCTAGCTCTAGTAGGGGCAGAGGAGTGAGGAGAGAGAGCTGCTGGGAGGCCCCCAGAGTCGAGGAGAGGCTAGGAATGGGGGGATCAGAGTCCCTCGATCCCCTCCTGGGGGTCTGCACAGTTCAAGAGATAGAAGAAGTCCCCTAATGGGGAGAGGTGGGGGGGAGAAGGCTGGGCATTGGAGGCGCCGGGCACAAGTACCACTCCTTGGTATGAAAAAGAGATGCCCTACAACACTCGGAGCTGTGCCCCCTTGTTCCCACTCTGCAGCCTTTGTGAGGTCAAACGGGTGCCAGGGAGGAGGTGAGCACCCAAGTGAACCACAGGGTCTCAGTCATGTCATTCCCCTCAAGACTGTGGTGGACATCGGGGGAGAAGAAAGTTGGGTTTTGAGGAGGGGTGAGGCTAAGTAGAGATGTCTGTCCTGCTTCCCCAGGACTCATGAAGCAGCTGTCCCCAGAGGGCCCAGCCAAGGGCCAGAGCAGATGTGCACAGAGGTCTGGGGGTAGTCAATGGGGGAGGAGGGGATGGGGGAGTATCCCCTTCCTCTGGCATCTCCAGACCTGTGAATGAAGGAAACATAGGTGAGGGGGAAGAAACCTGGTGAGGGGATGAAGGGGGAGTGGTGAGGGGAGAGACATATGGGAGTGGATGAAGGGAGATCAAAATCTGTGGTACCCAAGGGAAGGAGGGAACTCTCAGTCCAAAGGGGTCTAGACTCAAGGAGAGGGCTTAGGTGGGGTGGAAGGAAGGAGACAAATGAAGGAAGAGAAGCTACAAGAAACCACAAGAGGTTAGTGAGAACACATTCAAACAGCAAATGGGGAAGACTGAGAGTCCGGGGCACAGAGACAGAGAGAGACAGAGA
>NW_027185798.1:30936273-30992923 GCF_028583685.1 Petaurus breviceps papuanus | reverse complement strand
GACTCCCACACCTCCTGGATATGCCCAGTTCTCACTCCCCAACCTCACGTCCTCCTTTCTTAGCCCCTGTGGCCCTCACTCTAGCTCCTCTTCACCGTCTTCAGATCTGACCCTTGTTCTCCCTGCTCCCCATACTCCAGGATTTGCCAGACTCTCAAGCTGCTTCTGTTCCCTCTCTCTCCATGAGTCTTCCTTTCCCCCACCCCCCAAACCAGATCTCATCCCAAATGGTCTTTATCCTCTTCCCCAACACCATTGCTCTTGTACCCTATCTTCTCAGCTCCCCAAACCCCCTCCCTAACTCTGATCCTGATTCTATGTCACCCTCCAGCCTCTCTCTCTGGCCCCCTGACCAGAGCTGAGCTTTTCTGGGCTACTTCATGCTTCTGTTTACAGTCTCTAGCCCCCAAGCCACCCCCTCCCCACCCTGTCTCATCACCACCTTTTTGGTCCCTCAATATTTTCAGCTTGGCACTCTCCCACCTTCCATCTTCCTTGACCCATCCCCCAGAGCTTTTCCAGCTCATCCCCCACATACTCCCTAGTTAATGCCTTCTCTTGAGGCTTGCCCCTCAGCCCCTCACCCTTGTGCAGCCCGGTGTACTTGTCCTTGATGACGGTCAACTCGAAGATGCGGCCAAACTGCTCGAAAATTGGCTTCAGGTCCTTCTCCTCCAGGTGCCTTGGGATCTGCCCCACAAACAGCTTGATGGCATCTGGCTCCTTCATCGGGGCGGCCCAGGAGGAGGGGCCGAGGGGGGCCAGGGAGAGAGGCCCAAAGGCCAGGGGTGCTTCCCAGTGAGGAGGGAGGTGGTGGGGGCCGGGGGCACAGCCGGGGCTGGCTTCCCCTTTGGCCCCCAACCACACTGCTGGGGAGGAGGGGGTGTTCTTCACACAAAGGAGGCTGGAGGGGCTGGGAATCCGGAGAGCCCAGGGGTCAGGGGTTCTGGGCTCACACAGCTATGCCAGGGGGCATAGCCCAAAGGATTGATCTCCCTCCTAGAGATTTTGGCAGATGTCCCAGGATTGGTGGTTGTAGTGGTGTTTGTGGGTCAGAACCTGGGAACTGAAACTGGACAGCAGGATGCTGAAACTGAGTGCTTGGGCTTGAGAGAGCTAGAAATTGGAGACTGAGACTAAGAGCTGGCTGTGGGAAGGAGGGTCTGAGGGGAGGGGGGCCCTCGAGCTCAAAGAGCTGGGGGCTGTTGGGTTGCCTGGAGTGTCAGTTGGGGAGACCCCCGGATTCCTGATTTGGGATAAGCAGGTCCTTCCTTAGCTTCCCCCCTGGCGGACAGCTCCCCTGTGGGCTGATCCTTCTGGTGGGTCCGATGATTCCTGATGCCCAATTCTTGATCTTTGATGGCGGCAGGACTCCAGGGCGTCACTTTGCCCTGTCCCTCCCCCCAGTCCTGCCCCTACCCCCCCACCCACCCCCACCCCCAGTCCCCGGGCCTAGGCGGGCTCCCGGCTGCTCCAGCCGCTGGGGTTGCCCGCTTTCCCAGTCACCTGGGTCCTGGAGCTCTGCTCCCCGGCTGTTCTCTCCTCAACAAAAACCTCCCCCTCCACACCCCCCACTCCCACCTCCCTTCCCCTGACATCAGTGATGTCAGCCTCAGGGGTGGACTACAAACTCTCTACTCTGGAGAGGAACGAATAATCAGCCATGAGCCACACCCTCCCTCTATCTCAAGTCTCTCTTATTCCCAACTACCCCCAGCAGAGCAGCTGGTCCTATTGACAATTACACCCTCCTTCTCCCTCCCCATCAGTAGTTAGATGTGTAACTAAGAAAGAGAGTTTGCAGAGGAACCCTAAGGTAGGGTCCATTGTTCCGGGGCTGGAGCTGTCCCTGGTGCTGGAAAGGAAGGCCCTGGAGAAGGGAGCTGGGGAGAGGGGCAGTGGGGAGCATGGAGTCTAGGGAACAGGAGAGAGGGGAATCAGAGAGGTGGCCAGAGAGGGAAATCTGTGAGAGAAAAGAAGGTCCGGGTAGCAGCAGCGTAGGCTGAAAGCCAAAGGGGAGTGGAAGGGGGAGGGGACAAGAGAGTAGAGTAGAAGGACTAGGGAAAATGGGAAGAAAATGAGGTTAAAGGGAAACACTAGGGGAAGGGAGAAGGTACAATCAGCAGAGACCAGAGAGCAGGAAGAGCACTGAATTTCACTAGTAAATGAGACAGAAGAACCCAAGTGATCTGGTATATAAGTGTCATTCTTGTAAGCTCCTTAAAGGATGGAATTATTTCATTCATCTTGGTATTTCCCACAGTGCCTAGCAAACACACACACACACACACACACGCATACACGCATGCATGCACGAACACACACACATCCCAAACATCTGTGGAGTGAATGAATGAATGATCTGGGGAGAAGCAGTTAGGTGAGGGGCAGTTGTTCTGAATGCCTTCAGGATCGGCTCCTTCTTTTCCTTTATCTTTTAGCTTTTGTGTATCCCCAGCATACAGCTGGTGCTTGATACATGCTTACTGATTGACTGACTTTATCCTTTTAAAAATTTCTTCTAGTGAGTTGAGTCAAAAAATAATAGCTACCATTTACATACCATTCTAAAATTTACAAAGTACTTCCCTCACAACAATACGAGGTGATGCAAATATAACTTTTCCATTTCACAGATCAGAAAACTAAAGTTCAGAGAGGTTGGGATTTCCCTGAGGTCCCACAGCTACAGGTCATCAGTCAGAAATCAGAATCCAGCTCTCCTGACCCTGAGCTAAGCCTCTTTGAATTTGCAGTTCTCTCCCACAAACAAATACGTGAGTGGGAGGTAAATCTGGGGCCAGCCCTCTCCCCCACAAACACTCGGACTGATTTATATATTTCAAGACTTTTCATTCGGAGAGGCAGCTTAGCTATAGTGGAAAGAACACTGGTCTTAGCTAATAAACAGTTATTAAGCACTTACTCACTACGCTAGTTGGTACAGTAGAAAGAGCACTGAGCCTGGACTTGGGAAGATCTGAGTTCAAATTCAGCCTCAGATATTTGCTAGCTGTGTGACCCTGGGCAAGTCACTTAACCTGTTTGCCTCAGTTTCCTCATCTGTAAAATGGGGACACATTAGAGAAGGAAATGACAAATCTATCCATTATCTTTGCCAAGACAACCTCATGAACAAGTCCATGGGTCACAGAGTCAGATTTGGCTGAACAAAAATCACCTACTATGTTCCAGGCACTGTGCGGAAAGCTGGAAATAAAAAGGCAAAAAGATAGTGCTTGCCCTCAAAGATTCGAGCTGAAAGTCCTGCTTCTTACTGCTATAATGAGCCATTTGATTCCTCTAAGCCTCAGTTTCTTTATAAAATGGGGAGAAGAATATTTGTACCACTTGCATCCCTGAATTATGAGGAAAATGCTAAGTGTATGTGAATCAGGTGCTGGGCCTGTGGTTTCACTGGTTCAGGAAACTTCCAGGTGAAGATGCTTCTACCATCGAAAACCCCAGCATCTTCTCTGAAACCCAACACTGGGGAGAACACTTTACTGGGGGCCCCACGGCCAGGAGCCAGCACAGACAGGATTGGAAACCTGGCTATTCCTGACTGCCGGGCCAGTTCTCTAGCTCTTAGGCCATACTACCTCTCCCTGTGTGAATTATTCAATTACACGAAACCTTAATTAAGCAGACAATGTGTTCAGAACATTGTGCCATGTGATGTGAAGACCAAGTCCCTGCCTTCTTGAGCTCCCGCTCTAGCAGAGGGATCAGACACACTTGTTAAGTGCACTGCAGGGAAGGGGAGGGGGGCTGTTGGCACAGGGCAGTTCCTCATTCTCCTCTGAAGAGCTCCCAGCTGCTCCTCCCCTAGCACCCCACAATCAGGAGGCCTGTGACCCCTAGCCCCTCAGCAGTGATTACCATTGCCTGCCTTCCACCAAGAGTCTAGCCAGTCCTCCTGGCTTTTGTTACACACATCCATCCTGCCCCCTGATCCCTACTCTGGGGTGGCACTGGTTCCCCCTTCCCTTTGGCTGCCAACCATGTTGGTAATTCTAGTAGCCTCTGCTCTTTCACTGACATGCCAAATGATTACCCATGCCACAGAGTGGGAAACCATGCTCTTTCCCTTTTTTTCTGACATCCAATCCTTGGAGCATGTGTTCTATGAACTGGAATCACGAGTTGGTATTTGGAATGGGTGTGTGTGTGTGTGTAGGGGAAGTGTTATAATCTAATTGCTTCGTTCTGCCTAAGACTCATTACCAGAGAGATGTCTTTGCCAAATACTCTGTGCCAGAGCTGGTGATTCAAGACGCCATGACTAGACAGAGGGCCAGGGGCACAAAGGCAGATGGAAAGTGCAAATAGGATAAGAAGGGAACTTTCCATTCTATCCCCCTCTCCATGCCCCCACCTCTACCTGTCTGGCCTTCTGACCTCCTTATTTATGGAGACATTAAACAGGTCACACCCCCCCAGGACAGAGTCAAGGAGGACCCCATGACTCTGCTGATCTCATTATTCCAGGTCTTGTTGACAGATAGGCCACTCTGATACCCTCTTAGGCTTTGTGCTAATCATCTTAAAGGAAATAGTAAACATTTCACCAAAAAAAAATGAATGATGATGATGATGAACGCTGCCCTCTTTGCCAGGAAAAGGAAAGGCAGTTCTAGACAAAATTCCCCTTGTCTCTAGTTTTGAGGTCCACAAAAGAGGTCACTGGATGCTCCAGTCTGTGGGGAAGGTTTCAGGAGAGAAAAGCTCAGAGCCAATGTAGCTTGGATTTAGTTCAGGATTGTCCTTATTTACTGGATGACCTTGAGGAAATCCCTGACCTTTCTTCTACCTCTTGTGAGCTGCTGACTAAAATACCTGTGTCATTTCCTTCTTTTTTTAATTTTTGGATGGGGGAGGGCAGGGCAATTGGGGTTAAGTGACTTGCCCAAGGTTACACAGCTAGTAAGTGTTAAGGTGTCTGAGGTTGGATTTGAACTCAGGTTCTCCTGACTCCAGGGCTGGTGCTCTATTCACTGCGCCACCTAGCCACCCCCTGTGTCATTTCCAAGGCATTCTGTGAAAGGTTTCTTTGCAAGGAAGACCAGGAGAGAGTTCTAGACAGATCTCTTAACTCCAGACTTTCATGTGGGCCATTCGGGCCTCATGCAGGGAAAGTCAAACAAAGTATTATGAGAAATCTGAGGAAGGAGAGACACCTTTCACCAGGGGGTGGTGGTGCTGGTGCTGGTGTGCTTAGGAAAGCAGGGAAGGCTTCTGGAAGAGATAACTGGCATATGCATTAGGTCTTGGAGGGAGGGAATTACTTCCTCCCTAGAGCAATTTTTAACCCTTTTTGCTTCACAGCCATCTTTGGGAGACTGGTGGAGACTTTGGACACCTGAGAATAATTTTTTAAAAAAATTAGTAAGTGAAGGGAATTCTAAATTTCAGCTAGAAGTCAGGCAGAATAAACATGTCAGCTTTTTCATCCAAGTTCATGGCTCCCCAGTTAGAGTTTTTCCTCTAAGGAACCTAAAGGGCTGTTAGAAAGCATAGGATTCCAGACTCACCACATTTTAGAATTGGAAGGGACCTTAGCAGCCAGTCAATCCATTCCCTACCTAGTGAGGAAGCCCCACTCTAACAAGCCCAACAAGTGGTCATTCAGCCTCTGCTGGAGAGCCACTGAAGGAGCCAGGAGGGAAGTTGTGTCTGGCATCAAGCCTACATTTTCCATTTCCCCCCTTAACTCCTATTGGTCCTGGCCCTGCCTTTTGGGTCCAGACAGAACAAGTGCAATGCTTCTTCCATAGGGCAACCTTTCATACCCAGAGATCATGTTCCCCTGGAGTCTTCTTTTCTCCAGGCTAAACTTGCCCAGTTCTTCCAAATATGATCTTCATGTGAGAAACACTCAAGAAGCTTCACCATCCTGGCTGCCCTCCTCTGGACACTTTCCAACTTTTTAGCATCCTCCCATGGCTCCCAGAATGGAATACAATGGTCTAGATATGGTTTGACCAAGGCAGAGGATGGCAGAACTATCAGCTCCTAATGCCTCTCTTAATGCAACCCAAAATTACATTAGCTTTTTTTTTGGTGGTCAAACTGCATTATGTTAGGCTTGCAGTACATTAAATAAACCTCCATATCTTTTTCAAGCAAACTGCTGACTAATGATGCCTCCTTTAGCCTAGAATAGTGAAGCCAATTTTTTGAACCCCAAAGATTTTACATTTATCCACCGGTAAATTTCATCTTGTTAATAAACTCATGTAGATGCTCAAGTCAGTGAAAATCTTTGTGGATCCTCACTGCCATCTACTATGTTAGCTATCCCAGATGGTTTTGTGTCAGATCCTAGGGTTACCTGTTTACCAGCTTCCAGGTCATTAGCTCTCTTTTCTCAAGGAATTTAGATTCTTGCTTAACTATCTCCTTCTCTATACCAACTTTTGCCCTTATACCAGGGACTTATGAATACTCATGTGTCCCTTCAAATATTCTAACCTCCTCCTCCACAACTTCAGCCATGTGTAGGGATCATCATGATTCTTTCATCAACCATCAGTGTTCCATTTCCATGACTGAAAAACTCTACAACTCCTTTATCAGGTCCTAACTTCCTATAATTCATTTCTTTTTATACCTTGAAATTTCTAAACCTATTCTTCATTCTCTCTGGGATTCTAATCCCTTCATTCCTTAAGACTCTCCTGGGCCACCACCCACTCTCTAACTTTACCTTCTTCCTTCCTGATCTCTATCCTTAAGTTAATGAATTAAATTTTCTTTTATAACAATTCTCTGACATTTTGCCAAACCCCAATCCTGGATAAAACAGACCTCATTCTGTAATTCTGGAGATGATACTCCCCTGTACTGATTTTCTCACTTTTATTGACTCCATTCCTTCTAAGAGATATTTGCCTATAGTGGTGTCTGTGGTGATCACCTGGACTAAGTTCATCCATTTAAGTTCACTGACACCCAGGATGTCTATGCTTACTTTTTCCATCACTTGCTTGACCACATCTAGCTCATATTGGCTTGTAGTTCTTACATTCTAGGTTCCTGTGCAACACTAACCAGACTTCCCTTTCATCACCAGACACACCCACCGCTGAGCATCCTTTCAGCTCTGGCCCAGCCATTTCATTAGTACTGGAGCTACTTGTAGGTGTCCTCTGCTCTTCCTCAGTAGTATACTGGACATCTTTGGACCAGAGGGGCTCCTCTGTCAATGTCATTTCTTTTATCATTTTAATACTGTCCATGTGATTTCCTTCTCCAGCGGATCATCTTTTGTCAGAGATTAAGAAGAAGAATACACAGAAGAACTCTACAAGAAAGATCTTAACATCACCAACATCCACAATGGGTATGGTTACTGATCTAGAGCCAGACATCCTGGAGAATGAAATCAAGTGATCCTTAGGAATCCTTATTAACAATAAGGCTAATGAAGTTGATGGAATTCTAGCTGAGCTATTTAAAATAAAAAAAGAGATGCCATTAAAGTGCTGCACTCAATATGCCAGCAAATTTGGAAAACTCGATAGTGACCACTGGATTGGAAAAGATCAGTTTATGTCTCAATTCTAAAGAAGGGCAATTCAAAGGAATATTCAAATTATCAAACAATTGCATTCATTTCACATGCCAGCAAAATTATGCTTAAGATTCTGTATGCTAGGCTTCAATAACATGTGAACTGGTTTTTGAAGAGGCAAAGGAACTAGAGACCAAATTGCCAACATTCATTGGCTTATGGAGAAAGCAAGGGAGTTCCAGAAAAACATCTACTTCTGCTTCATTAACCACACTAAGGCCATTGACTGTGTGGATTACAGCAAAATGTGGCAAGTCCTCAAAGAGATGAGAGGACCAAAGCATCTTTCTTGTCTCCTGAAGAATCTGTAAGTGGGTCAAGAAGCAACGGTTAGAACCAAGCTTAGAACAACTGATTGATTTAAGATTGGAAAAGGAGTATAACAAAACTGTATATTGTCACCTTATTTATTTAGCTTATATGCAGAGTACATCATGAAAAATGCCAGGATGGGTGAATCAAAAGCTGGAATTAAGGTTGCCAGGAGAAATATCAATATTTTCAGATATGCAGATGATACCACTCTGATGGCAGGAAGTAATGAGGAATTAAGAAGCCTCTTGATGAGGGTGAAAAAGGAGAGTGCAAAAGCTGGCTTGAAGCTTAACATAAAAAAAGAAACCTAAGATCTTGGCAACTGGTCCCATCACTTCCTGGCAAACAGAGGGAGAAGAAATGGAAGCAGTGTCAGATTTTATATTCTTGGGCTCAAAGATCAATGCAGATGGCAACTGCAGCCATGAAATTAAGAGACATTTGCTCCTTGGAAGGAATGCTATGGCAAATCTGGACAGCTTACTAAAAATCAGGGACATCACCTTGCTGACAAAGGTCCATATAGTCCAAATTATGGTTTTTCCAGTAGCAATATATGGCTGTGAGAGTTGGATTATAAGGAAAGATGAGTGCCACATCATCAACGTTTTCAAATTGTGGTACTAGAAAAGACTTTTCAGAGTCCCTTGAACAGTAAGGAGATCAAATCAGTTAGTACTTAAAGAAATTAATTCAGGCTGTTCACTGGGAGGTCAAATACTGAAGCTGAAGCTTAAATATTTTGGCCATATAATGAGAAGATGGAACTCATTGGAAAAGACCCTGATGTTGGGAAAGACTAAAGGCAAAGACGACAGAAGAGGATGAGATGATAGATACTGTCATAGAAACAATGAATATGAACTTGGACAGACTTTGAGAGATAGTGGAGGATAGAAGAGCCTGGTGTCCTGTAGTCCATGGGATAATGAAGAGTTGGACATGACTGAATGACAGAACAGCAACAACAAAAATCCTGGATTACTCTAACCATGTCTCCTCTGCTCCTACTCAAGTGCTGTTGAACAGAACTGGAGGAAGTCAGGCAACCAACTTGACTGGGTCATACATTACAAATTTATGTTAGCTAATCTCATCCTTGACCTCACTATCCTTCTATTTCTCCCTAAGTGATTCTTTAGTCCATTCCCTTCAGAGGCTGTTCCAAATCTCTTCTCTAAGTCTCCCATTCAAGATTCCCCCACCTTCTAAGCTGAAGAAGACCATACCTCATATTTTGCTGAGAAAATACAAACAATTTGCTCTGAGCTCCTTCTAATCCTTTCTACATCTCAAAACCCCTTGAAATCATCCTCCATTTTCTCCTTTACCTTAGTCTCTGATGAAAAGATGACACTTCTCATACCTTCAATATGTATGTTTGATCCCATCTCACTCTCTTTTCAAGCAGATTGCCCCTATAATTATCTCCCTTTTTTTCTCTGATCTTCAATATTTCCCTGTCCACTACTTCCTCCACTGATGGAAAGTTCTTCAAGAACACTAGTTAGATCCTGCTACATCCTGAGACTGTCTCTATGCTTGTTGCTTCCACTTACTGATACTGCTCACAGGTGGTTTTTCTGCCTTCTGGTCTGGGTCTGTTTTACTGGTTTCAGCATTATCTCCTCTCTCCTAACCACGGGTACCCCCAAGGTTCTGTCCCTGGGTCACTTTCCCTCCTCTTTCCACACTCTCTTATTTGATGACCTTATAAGCTCCCATGGGTTTAATTATCATCTCTGTGCATGACTTCTAGATCTAGATATCCATTCTAGACTCTGCTTTACTCCAAATTTGCACTTCCAACCACCCAGTGGACTTTTCAAGCTGTATGTGTCATTGGCATCTCAAAGTCAGCATGTTTCAAACAGAACTGATTCTCTTTCTCCCCATCTCCACCAAA
The DNA here is from genome assembly GCF_028583685.1 of Petaurus breviceps papuanus. Classification (NCBI taxonomy): domain Eukaryota; kingdom Metazoa; phylum Chordata; class Mammalia; order Diprotodontia; family Petauridae; genus Petaurus; species Petaurus breviceps. The sequence continues at coordinate 30,983,126 of NW_027185798.1, read as the reverse complement.
CTTCCTTGTTCCTATTAAGTGTGATTCCATCTTTCCAGTCACCCATGGTGCTTATTATCTTCAATGCTTCACTCTCCTTCACCCACACATTCACTCTTCTGACAAACCTGGACATTTCTCCCTCCACATCTTTCACAACCAACCCCTTCTCTCGACTCCCATGGCTACCATCTTCTTTTAGACCCTTTCTCCCTCTTTCCTGAACAGCTTCTTTATTGGTCTCCTCACTTGAATTCATTCTCCACAAGTTGGCAAAGTGTTTCCTAAAGCACAGGTCTGATTATGTCAAACACACACATGCCCAAGCAATACACTACAGTGTCTCCTTATTGCTTTTGAGATAAAAAAACAAAAAACAAATCCTCTAGTTCGGCATTTTAAGCACTCCTTAATCAGTTCATCCAATGGCTTTTAAGGACTTGTAAATTAATCAAGGACTTTTTTGAACTTATTTTAAGCCAATGATTGATTCATGTAATAGGTAAGTGCTCTTATAAGGTATCAGGGCATAGTATTGTGATACTTTAAGAGGAATGAGGTGATTCAATTGACTCAATCTTTCCTCACCCTTATAAAAAGGGAAAAAATGAAAACATTCCTTTACTCAGGGAGCTTACATTCTACTGGGGGAGACATGTGCATGAAGAAGAATATACACATAAAAATACAAGGCAGTTTTGGAAGAGGACAGCTAGGGGATGGAGTGGATAGAGTGCCTGGCCTGGAGTCATGAAGATTCTCCTTCTTGAGTTCAAATTTGGTGTTAGATCATTAGCTTCGTGACTCTGGGCAAGTCACTTCACCCTGTTTACCTCAGTTTCTTCATCTGTTAAATGAACTAGAGAAGGAAATAGCAAATCACTCCAGTATCTTTGCCAAGAAAACACCAAATGGGGTGATGAAGAATAGGACATTACTAAAAACAACGACAAAACAACAAAAAGGTTTGGAAGGGAGGGCTCTAGCAGCTGGAGGGATTAAGAAAGGTTTCATATAGAAAGCAGTGCTTGAGCTGTATTCTGAAGTTAAAAGAGGCACTCTTTTAGTGTGTTTTTTAGGCACTCTCAGAGGCAGAAGTGAGACAGGAAGGGAACAGCCAGAGCAAGGGCACAAGATGGGAGAGGGAGAGTCCCCTGTGAGGAGCAGCAAGGAGGCCTCGAAGTACAGGGAGGGAAATAATCCATAATAAGGCTAAAAGGGCTTTAGCTGCCCAACAGAGTTTATACTTTATCCTAGAGGCAAAGGGAACCACCGTAATGTACTGGGTAGGTAACATGGCTGGATCCATGCTTAGAACAAATCGTTTTGGGAGCTTTGTAGAGGACGCATTGAAATGGGAAGAGGCTTGAGACAGGGAGACCAATTAGGGAGACTGATAGCAGACTAGTGCTGTGGGGGATGAAAGGCGATGAGAGCTTGAACTAAAGTGGAGGTTGAGAAAGTGATGAGAAGGGGTCAGACTGGAGGCAGGCTACAGAGGTAGAAACATTTGGCATCTGTCTGGATATGGGAAGTCAGCAAGAGGAACCAACGAGAATTCCAAGGTTGCAGCCTGGGTTATCAGAAGTACGGCGGTGTCCTCGACTTCACAGGCCTCAGCTCATTATGAACTTTTGAAATCCTGATACTATTTTTCTTTTTTGTCTTTTTGGAGGGGGGAAAGGCAGGGCAATTGGGGTTAAGTGACTTGCCCAAGGTCACACAGCTAGTATGTATCAAGTGTCTGAGACCAGATTTGAACTCAGGTCCTTCAGGGTCAGTGCTGTATTCACTGTGCCATCTAGCTGCACCCGATACTATTTTTCTATGCCACATTCTTCTTATATTCATGTTCTATTACCTTCCCTTACTTCTATCTTATGTATGTGAGTATATATAGATGTATAAAGATCTTACACGTGTACGTATTATGTATATTCTTTTTATACACACATGCATTTCTCTTTTTTGGAGGTAAATGGAATTAAGTGACTTGCCCAGGGTCACACAGCTAGTAAATATCTGAGGACAGATTTGAACTCAGCTCCTGTGGACTCCAGGGCCAGTGTTCTATCCCCTATGCCATTTAGCTGCCTACACAAACCCTTTTATAAGCTTTTAGTTGGACAGTGATTTATTTCTCTGTGCATCTACATCGATCTCTTTAGGCAACTCCTGTTTTTCTTCTGTACTGTAATTTTCCTTTTGTGTCTTCACAATTTCATTCCTGAGAATTTCCTATCCCTTTTAGGATGACTTCTCTTGTAACATTTTAGGACATTGGATCTTATCTCCACTTCTCCGGAATCCTTTGAAATCTACTTTCCTAGACTATAATTTACATGTCAAACTATGCCTAGCTTTCCTTTCCTCTGCCACAAACTCTAAGAGGAGATGACCATTTCTCAGTATGCCTCTCACTTTCATCCTAGTAAACAATTCCTCCTTGTTAGTGAGAATCAGATCTAGAGTAGAATTTCCCTTCATTTTTCCCACATTTTTTTTTAAGGTTGAAATTTTCATTAAGACAAGTTAAGAAGTTATATGCCATTTTGTGTTTGGAAAGGAGTGGGAGACTCAGGAGAGGGAAAGGGACATTACTGCTAGATAATTAAAGATGCTGGGAAAATCGAAGCCCCCCCCCCATCACTACTGTGTCATGCCTTTGCACCAGGCTCGTAATTAGTTTCCCTAATTCCCCATCTCTTTCCTCTGTCTAGGTGGCTAGCAGTATACTTCAATGACATACATCTTTTTCTCCTTCGATTCCCCTTTACTTTATGCTTCCCCTGCTGGTTTCTGCGTTTTGCCACAGGTATGACTTCTGAACACAGAATGTTTTCCCCCACCTCCAGATAGTCCTCATCAAACCCCAAACTCCCACTCAGCAGGGATGCTTTCTCCTCCTTCTATCTTAAAAACTTACCTGCGCTTGGTGAGAATCGGCTGTCTCAATTGAACTTAACAGACACCCGCTGAATACCCACTATATTAGGCATTATGCTTGAAGCAAAGTGAGATTCAATGATAAGGAAGACAGTCACTTAAATGGGCCAAAAACATAGACAATGTTTAAAAGAGGAAACTCAAGTTATTAATAACTATTTGAAAAATATTTAATATGGCTAAATTAAAATTACCATGAGGTACTACCTCACATCAGGTTCTGGAATCAGGTAGACCCATTCCTTAGTTCAAATCTGTCTTCAGACACTTACTAACCATGTGTCCCTGGGCAAGTCACTTAAGCCTGTTTGCCTCAGTTTCCTCATCTATCAAATGAGCTGGAGAAGGAAATGGCAAACCACTTCAGTATCTTCGTTAAGAAAACCCCAAACTGGGGGCGGCCAGGTGGCTCAGCGAGTAAGAGTACCGGCTCCAGTGTTGGGACGACCTGGAGATCGAATCCCGGGCTCGGACACCCAGCACCACACCCAGAAATAACTGGACATGTAACCTTGAGCAAGTTACTTAACCCCGATTGCTTTAAAAAAAAAAAAAAGAAAAAAAAAGAAAACCCCAAATTGGGTACATGACTGAAGAACCACCACCACCACTTCATATCCATAAAGTTGTTAAAAAATTTTTTATAAGTGTGTGTGTGTAAAAATGATGAAACTCTATGCATGCGGCAACATGGAGGGATTACTGGTGGAACTGCAAGCTTGTAGAATCTTTCTGGAGAACTATCAAAGAATACACAGTAAAAATTACACACACTCTCCCATCCCCACTCCCGCCATCATACTCTTTAACCCAGTCATTTCAGTGTTGATCATATACTGTGAAACATAAAAGAACTATATATCCAAAGACTGTATATGTAATTACAAAAAACTGGAAACAACCTAAATGTCCAACAATAGGGGAACAGTTAAATAAGTTGTGGCATATTTATGTAAAGGAAGACAATACAAAATTAGGAATGACAAGGAAGGAGAATATAAGTAAGTATGGGAAATCCTCTATGAAATAATGCAAAATGAAAAAAAAAAGGAGAATGAGAATGATGGTGTGCATAGTATGACCACATAAGAAGAAAAACGAATGAGAAAAGAATCCTGATTAGGACTTGGAAAAACTGGAACAACTGTTCTAATACTTTATATTCTGAAGTTAATTTCATTTATATAAATGATTTGGAAGAAGAATGAGAAGTCCTTGAAAGCCATTGTATAAAATGAATACATGGTCTATAGGAGGTGTTTTTGGACTGCCTGAAGAAACCTATTCACGCCCTGGGGCTTGTGCATCAAGTAGCTGACTAATTTAGAGCTCAGGAAGATTCCAGTGGACATCAGCTCTAGTCAAGCCCCAGAAAGGGAATTAATTGCTGGGGAGGAGACAAATTTTCCAAAATAGAACGCATGATCCTTACCACCCAAACCCACTCCTCCTTCAAACTTTACTTATTTCTGTCACAAAGAACCACCATTTCCCAGGCTCTCTAATAGGGCTATAACCATGTCATTATCCTTAACTCTTCACTCTCACTCACCCCACGTATCAGTCAGTCGATAAACATTTATTAGGCACCTACTGTGAGCTAGGCACCTACTGTGAGCTAGGCACTGGGAATACAAATAAAAACAATGGCAGTTCCTGCCCTCAAGGAGCTTACAATCTAAGGGGGAAGGCAATACACCAAGGAAGCTGGGGTGTACCAGAGAGGCCCAGAAACAGTATAGTTGGGAAACGGGGGCTGTGCTAACCCCCCCTTTCAATAGAGGCCCTGGGGTCCATGACCCACCTCTCCCCAGCTGGAGCCACCTGTGGTCCTTGCCTTGCTCACCCTCAGGAAAGAGAGAGGTGGCTTTGGTCAGTTGCACACTTCCTCCTGGCTCAGCAGCTGAGTCCTTGGAAGTTTTTGACAACTTTATGGATATGAGGATCTTTTTTTTTTAATTTATTTTTTAGTATTCAACATTCATTTTCACAAGATTTTGAGTTACAAATTTTTTCCCCATCTCTTTCCTATCCCCCAGCCTAAGATGGCAAGCATACTGAATACCCCTTCCCCCAATCTATCCTCTCTTATATCCCTTCCCAACCCCTCCCCCTTATTTTCTTGTAGGGCAAGATGGATTTCTATACCCCATTGTCTGTATATCTTATTTACCAGTTGCAAGTAAAAACAATTTTTAACATTTGTGTTTTGGTTGTTTTTTTTTGCTTTTTGCTTTCTGGAGGAGTGGAGGTAGGGCAATTGGGGTTAAGTGACTTGCCCAAGGTCACATGGCTAGTTTCTGTGCTGTGTCTGAGGTCAGATTTGAACTCAGGTACTTCTGAATCCAGGGCCTGTGCTCTACTCACTGTGCCACCTAGCCACCCCTTAACATTTGTTTTTAAAACCCTGAGTTCCAGATTCTTTCCCTTCTTCCATACTCATCCACCCACATTGAGAAGACAAGTAATTCAATATATGTTATACACGTGTAGTTACACAAAACATTTCCACAGTAGTCATGTTGTGAAAGACTAATTATATTTCCCTCCATCCTATCCTGCCCATTTATTCTATTTTCTCTTTTGACAGTCCCTTTTCAAAAGTGTTTTCTTCTAACTGCCGTCTCCCCTAATCTGCCCTCACTTCTATCATCCCCCCTCTCATCCCTTTCCCCCTTACTTTCCTGTAGGGTAAGATACCCAATTGAGTGCATATGTTATTCCCTCCTTAAGTCAAACAGGGCCAATTCAATCTTGCAGCAAAGTGAAACACATCTAGTCAATTGCCAAGTCTCCTTGTTTCAATCTCCACATCTCTTGCTTCTGACCCCTTCTCTGTACTTATACAGCTACCACCTCGGCTCAGGCTCCCATTAACTCTAGGATACATTATCCCAACAGCCTTTTGATTGGTTTTCCACTCCTCCATCCTATGACTTGGCTGTCAAAATGATTTTTCTTAAAAGCAAATCTGACCACGTGATAAAGATCACTGCCCCTACCCCTTAAAAATCACCACCAGCACCAGCACCAGCACCACCAGCACCACTACCACCTTCTGTGCATCTCTGTTGCCTCTAGGACCCAATCTAGATGTTTTTGCTCAACTTTTAAAGTCCTCTATGGTCTGGCCACAAATCCATCTGGCCAACCTCACCATGCTCCTGAGTGCAGCCCTGCCAAGCTGGCCCTCTCTGGCTGTCCCACACAACGTGCCGGTTCCACGCCTTTAGGATACAGTTCTCCTTTGCCTCACAGAATTCTTTTCTTCCTTAAAGACTCAACTCAAGCCATACTTTCTACATGAAGACTTCCTTGATCCCCTGAATAGCTAGTGTTCTCCCTCTCAAACTATCTTGTGTTGCTTTATATTTGTTCTGTATGTTCTTGGGTGATGGAAGGCTGTCCAATTTGGAGCTTGGTCCTTCAAAGCTTGCATGGTACGCCTGAGCCTCCTCTACCGTGAGGTTGGGCAAGTCTGCTTCCAAGGACTCAGCTGCTGAGCCAGGAGGAAGTGTGCAACTGGCCATCTCTCTCTTTCCTGAGGGTGAGCAAGGCAAGGACCACAGGTGGCTCTAGCTGGGGAGAGGTGGGTCTAACAGCCTACCTGGCCAGGGTGTGGCCATGAGCACGGTGACACTGTCATTTGGGTTTTGATTTTTACCTTGTTTCTGTTTTATTGTGATCAGCACTGGAGAGGACTTCCACTGAAAGAATGAATCACCTGAGGTCCAGGAATGAGTCCACACCAGAGATGAATCTGGTGAGGCCTAGCCCAGCTGAGCAGCAGATGGACCCAGCAGCCCAGAGGCTGTGGCTGGAAGCAGGGGGAGTGACCCTAGTACAGTGAATACTTGCTGGCAAATGGCTTAAAGTATGAACTCATTCTCCCCAGGGATCAAGGGGATATAGGGGGAAATGTGCCCAATTTCAGGGGACTTTTTATACTTCAGATCTTTCTATTCTTTTCAGTAAGTCTCATTTTGTGAAAGTTAATTGTAGGCAGCTAGGTAGTGAAGTGGTTAGAGCAATCAGGCCTAGAGACAGGAAGATTCAAATTCAAATCTGACCTCAGACACTTATGGGCTGTGTGACCTTAAGCAACCATTTTTTTCTCATGAGCTGGGGAAGGAAATGGCAAACCATGCCAGGACATTTGCCAAGAAAACCCCAAATGGAGTCAAGAAAAATAGGATACAGTGGAAAAACAATAAAAAATAATTGAGGTATTAATTGGTTAAACTGATAGTGGGATGCTAATCACTGGGTGGAATGCCTGCTATGAGATAACTGGTAATTGCTATTGGGGGGAATCTTGCAGAATGGGGGCTGAGGCAATAGCATTAGAAAGATCTCCCGAAGTACCTAGCTTCCATTTACATCTCCGACTTTCCAATGGGTGGGAGCTGGATAATGAGAAAGATCCCTGGAATCTATATTGCTAAATTTACATAGGTGCTTGTTGTCTCCCCAAGTGTGTAAGCACCTTTTAAATAGGGATGGTTTAATTTATTATATTTCATTTCATTCAATTATTATCATATTTCATTTATTATATTTGTATTCTCGGTGGCTGACACATAGCAGATACCAAATACTGAATGACTGATTGAGGGGGAACATTATGATACTAAGATTAGAAAGATGTTGAATGGAGGAATGAAAAAACATTTATTAAGCACTTTTGAAGTACCAGGCACCTTAGGGGGTGCTTAAACCTCAGACCTCAAGGGTCTTCCACTTTAACCAGGGAAGACAGTAGGGGTGCTGTGCCAAGATTGAGGGACTTCAGTCTGGGCATCACAGGGAAGGCTAACCGAGCCATTTGAACGGCACACGCGGTCCAGAAGCAATGGGGGTGTCCACGGCTGTGGCCAGGCAGGGGGTAGAGAGGTGGGGGCTTCTGTGTGGCCGCGGGGCAATGGTCTGGGAAGTGAAACACGATCTGCTTGGGGTCCAGCTAAGCGAGTCTGCACTCACAGCACAATCCCAAAGCGGAGAATTCTCAAAATGATGGATCGATGGCCTCGGGGGCTGGGGCCCAGCTGCGGGGGACGGAGCCGCGTGTAAGATTTATTAAGAGCCTACTATGTGCCAGGTGCGGTCCTAAGGCCTGGGACGCGGCAGTGCCTGCCCTCGAGGAGCACACAGTCTAAGGGGGCGACACGATCCCCGGGGGGGAGGCACCAGAACCGGGCAGAGACACTTGGGAGCAGTGAGGGCGCCCAGGGCCACGCGGCCTATGGAGGCGCGAGCCCCCCAAGACGCTCAGAGGGGTGGGAGGGGCAGGGCTGTGAATGCCGGGCAGAGCTTTCCGTCCGGGGTCCCGGGGAGCCTGCCCAGCAGCAGAATCACCTTGGGGGCCGGGGAGGGGGGGCCCGGGGCAGGGCTCCACGGAGGGGGGGCGGGGGGAGCCCGGGGGACCCAGGTCAGGAGCAGAGCCGGGGTCACCTCGCTCAACCCTGCATTTCTGCAGCTTCGGACGGAGCCGGGAAAGGCCCCTGGGGAAACAGCCCCCTCCCCAGCCAGGATCTGGGTCACGCGTGTGTGTGTAGTCGCCAGACCGAGGGACAACTGGGCAGCGCTGGGGGGGGGGGGGAGGAGGCGGTGGATGAGGCTCCTGCTGGAGTCAGAGATCGCGCGTTCGAATCCTGCCTCCGACATATGGGAGGCGGGTTGGGGAAGTCACTTTAAAGCCAGGGCCTCAGTTTCCTCAAATGCAAAATGAAGGTAGGGGCTCTTGATCGACACTCCCCCTCCCCCTCCCGCAGGTACAGACTCGAGGTCGGGGGGCTGGGGGTCACCTTGGACCTCGGAGCCTAGCCCAGGCCCCTCGCTTCAGAGACCAGGGCTCTGAGGCCCGAGGGGGGAAGCGCTGCGGAAGACGGGATTCGAACGCAGGCCCTCTGCCTCGGAAGTCGGGGCTCTTCCCCTGGAACGCACCTGCTCGAGCGCTGTCGGGGTAACTGGGGGCTCCAAAGGCGCCTCCCGCAGAGTCTCCTAAAGACTGTGCCAGGGGCCGGAGGGGAGCGGGGAGAACACTGGCTCTGGAGTCAAGAGGTCCTGGATTCGAATCCTGCCGGCCTGGTGGGAGCGCTCCCTCCACTCTTACGCCACTTACCTCTCGGATCCTCCCCGCCTCATCGGTCAGGTGACTAGGCTGGACCGGGCGGCCTCCGAGCACCCGCCCTTCTCCACACTCGCGAGCCCGAGGGCCACCCACGAACCCCGCCTCGAGTGACCCCGCCCAGCCCCCGCCCCTCGGAGCCCCGTCCCCGCCCTCCGTGGGGAAGGGGCGGGGCCTCCCGGCGTCGCCATGGCGACCGCGACAAGATGGCTTCCTTGAGCTCCGGGTTAGAGGGTCCCGACTACGGGGCGCTGAGCATAGAGCAGCTCACTCGGCTGCGAAATTTCAAGGTGGGTGCAGCCCCAGCGTGGGGAGGGGTGTGTGGAGGGGTCCAGGGAGGGCAATCCCCTCCCTCCTCCACGCACGGAGCTGGGACTCGGCCTGGGGGGCGGGGCCAAGCTTCCCCTTCCCCGCCTCGTCCTCGCCCTCGCTGGGCGCCGGGACTCCAGGACGGTAAGCGAGGGCTCAGTCTGGGGGGTGAGGGGTGAGCAGTGCCTCCTCTCCCCCTCCCCCCCAGGAGGGAGCGGGGGCTGGGCAGGCGGGGGCGGGGCCTCCTCTCCTCTCCCCCAACGGTCCCCGGGGTGGGCGGGGCATCGGCCACGCCCTCCCCTTATCCCCGCCTCCCGCCCCGCCCAGATCAGCACGCGCATCGCAGACGAGCGGTACCTGCGCTCGCACAAGGAGGTGGAGCTGCTGCTGAGCGGCTTCTTCAGGTAGGCGCAGGGCTTCTGGCGCTGTGTTTGGGGGGGGGGGAGGGGGCGGGTGGCGCGACCTCGGAAGCCCCCTGCACACCAAGCAACAGCGACTTCCCGACAGCTGCGATGGTGGCCGGGGTCACTGCCCGGTAGCCCTGGTAAAACGGGTCCATTCCTCAGACTGCTCGGAAATGGGGACTCCCCCCATTAGGGCCTTCCATCTGGGGTCGGCCGGGAACGGCTGCTACCCCCCAGGGATGAAAGCACGTGAAGACATTGACTGTCTGCAAGGGCCCAATGGAACCGGGAGACATTACTGCAGAAGCCGACAGAGGAAGATCGGAAGGAGTGGGGGGCAAGGGCTCTTCCATTTATGCTTGAAACCGAAATGAGGGGCTCTCTCCGCTAGACCCCCTTGCCTTCCTTTTAGTCACTTTAGTCACTTAATTATTTGGGACCCTTAGGGGGTGAACAGAAATAGAATCAGATCTGTCCATGTTACTTTGCAAAAAGGATTTTTTTCATCCTTTTTGTTGAAGTTGTGAACCAGAGTTTTGAGGATTCATTGCCACCATCTCTACCCATTATCAAAAAGTTATCTAAAGGAGTGAAAATAACTTGTCTTTCTTCGAATAATCATGCAATCCAAGTCAACGATGGGTCCCACAAATGGAGACTGGATTTAAATTGGCATTAAAAATCTAGCCCTGCCAAGGGGTTGGACTCTTTGGGGGAGTCATAGTAACTGCATGCCAGGTGAGCTTTTCCCCTTTAGCCTGAAGAAAATCTGAGAATTGTCTGTGTCTGTAAATTAGGGGATACAGTAAGGACAGAGAATTCATGTATCCCTGCCCCCCTGGCCCTGAAGGCTGGAAGGACGGGTGGTGTCTAGAAAGCATGTTTGTCTGTAGATGACTCCCGATTGTGCCCTTAAAGCCTTCCCAACAACATTCTGTTTGGCCCCTTCTCTGTCCTTTTTCCTCTGTGCTTTCAGGGCAGGTAAGATGCGAGGCAGTGGAAAGGGAATATTTAGGCTTTGTCTGCTCTGGCTTTATGGGAGTGGGGGGGGGGGACAGAATGAAACATGTTCAGCTTCTTTTTTTAGATGCTTCAGATGGAGAGAGAGACACAGAGAGAGGGGGGCAGAGAGACAGAGAGACTGAGACTGACTTACTGACTGCAGAATCTCCACCCAAAATGCCTGCCCTTCAACACTCTTTGCAGGATTTATCTTGATAGTATTTAACTTTAGGACTGACCTAAGCTGTGAGATACTCTCACGCAGATTTCCCAGTCTTGCACTGGAGAAGAGGTTTTCCTACTTGGATCTTTTGAATCCTGCCGTGTTTTACTGATATTCATTTACAAACTTCATATATGTACTCTCATATATGTAAAATACATACTTATGTATATAAATACAATAGACAACTTCAAACTTAGAGATAAAAGAAGGGAACTAACTAATTTTACATAGCTTAAAAACTCAGTTTTAGTCTGAGGTACACAATGTATTAGATAGTAGTTTTCTGTCTCTTTTATTAAACAAAAAGAGGAGGGCAAAATCTGTATGTCTGTGGAGTTAAGGGGTCTGTCACCAGACATAAAAGTGCATTCATTACTTTAGTCAGTGCCTGAGACAGGGTGTGTGTGGTTGGTGCCTGAGGGGAAGTCCACAAACTGGGAAAGTAAGGAAAAATGAATTGCTATAACTCCTGGCTGATACAGCACCACCTGTATTCTGTAGCTCCCACATAAAACGGGGTGGGAAACCATGGTAACCTTTTCATTTTAGAGTACTTCACCCTAGTCTATTGGAAGATTTGTTTTCCATCTCCAATTTTATAATGTTAATCATTGAGAAAATGGAATTTTAAACCAACCTGGCCTATTCCATAAAGTGAGAGATACCCGCATGTTTCATTTGAGAGCAGGAGTTCTTAATCTGGGAGTCCAGGGGCCACAGGAGGTCTGTGGATAGATTTCAGGGGGCTTATGACCTCCGATGTGAGAAAAATTATATCTTTACTTCAATATAATTGGTTTCCTTTGTAATCCTAAGTATTTTATACATTTTGAAACATGATTCTGAGAAGATGCCTAGGACATAAACGAGATTCTAGGGGCTCTAGAGCCCAGAGGAGAAGACCATAAAAGCATTTTTTTTTTCTGTCAAGAACTGATTTCATTATGATTAAGTTGGAAGTAAAAAGGACTTCCGATAGTTATGCCATGGATTAACCTGCTTTTTCTTTCTGATGAGAATACCTAATGAAGTTAAGAACTGCTTGTTTTAAAGTCTTTTTTTACCTTTTTGTATTCTTCAGAGAAATGTTTTTGAAAAGGCCAGTAGATGTCCAAGAGTTTGCTGCAGGTGAGACTATCATTTTCTGGTATTTGAGCAAATCAGGGAAAAAGCTATTGCAGGTTTAGACTGACTAGCAGAGTCCCTGCAGTATGGGGTCTACTTGCTGGGATCCTGGAAAGTTGGGGCCCTTTTCTTTCACAGTCATTTCCTTAGACTATGGACAGGTGAGAGTTGAGGCAGACCCTCCCAGGGGAGGTATTTGTTAATGGTTGCACTGTGGCCTTTCTGCTCTCAATGTTCTGTCTCCTGTTTCTATGCTTTGAATGGGCACTCCATCTCTGGGATAGACCTCCACCTGTTATAATCCCTGTCTTTCTTCAGAGCCTGGTTCAGGTGCCACCTCCCGCAGAAAGCTGATCCAATATCACAGATGCTAATAACCCTATGCCTAGAAATTACTTTGCATTTAATTTTGTGTACATGTTGTTTTCTCTCATGAGTCTATAAGCTCTTTGTAGGGCAGGGACCTTTTTTATCTATCTCTGGAACCTAGCATGGTATCTGACACGTAATAGAGACTTAATGCTAGTTAAACAAGGTACAACACACTTCCAAGGGAGATCCTAGCATCTCTACCTCTGGAAGTCTTTAAGGGAAGCAGAGCTCTCCAGTACAGCCATATTTAGTTAGGAGGTAGAAGATGTACTGGCCAGATGGTATCTTGGGCCCTCTTCTAACCTGAAGAATTAGTAGTGGTTATCTTCAGTCTTATCTAAGCTGATCTGTGCTACTAAGCAGATATTGCCTGGCACTCTGCTCTCTGTGGAGAAAGAACCTTGCTTTGTTGTCTTCCTGAGATCTGGCTCTCCCCTGTGAGAGGATCTTTTCAGAAAGGGTATAAAATCTGAAATTCAGGAGCTGGCAAGCAGAGTTTGGACAAGAATAATTCTTGTTATTTGTATGCTTCAGAAATAGGACAGGGAGCTGAGAAGCCCAGATAACCCATCTTCAGAATGTTCCCTGGGCATCAGCAGGCAGACAAGCAAATAAGAGTTCACCCAAGGAAAGCTAGCTCTTTGGAGTAAGTCATGAGTGTTGTTGAGATTAGGCGTCCTGTCTTACAGTAATGTGAACTGTCGCACTGAATCCTTTTCCCCACTCAGATGACTTCCTCTCTTTTCTTCTTAACCCAGAGTATTTCACAGACCCAACACTTCCTGGGAAGATAGAGGCGCAGCTAATTGAAAAACAAAAGCAGTAGCAATTAGCAGAACTGTGATGTTCTGAAAGCACAGGTGAGAGAGAATGTAGTTTTTTTGGCTATCTGCACCCACTGAAGCTTCTTTACTTTTATTAATATATGCACTGTTGTGTCCAAGGCCTAAAAGAGTCTTGGCAGAAGACCCAAATTTAAAATATTTGATACTTCATTTTATTGAGGTTGTTGGTGGAGGGGAAGAGAGCAAGGGGAATTACTTAATGTGACGGGAGTGGGGAACCACATGTGGTCTTCTAGGTCCTTGGGTGAAGCCTTTTGACTGAGTCCAAGTTTTACAGAACAAATTTATTAAGGGGATTTGTTCTGTGAAGTTTGGATTCAGTCAAAGGGCTGCACATGAGGACCTAGAGGGCAACATATGGCCTCCAGGCCAAAGGTTCCCCACCTCTGTATTAGGAGAAGCAAAAAGTCTTTCTTAACCTAGTGAGATAGAAGCAACTGAAAGCATGAAGAGTAAGTGTAGGGAAAGGGAGACTGCTTTGGCAAGTATTGAATCTTGTGAATTTTGCTTTTCCTGCTCAATTCCAAACTTTTGCCATTTCCTTCTGTGCCTCCTTGGCAGGGAGAAGCTCGAGGGTTCTGTCCCATGCCCACCTAATGGTTCATCCTCTCATCTTCTGTGTTGGGATGGAATTCTCCATGGTACAAAGAATAAGGAGTGGGAGGAGCTCTTGATTTCTTTACTAACAAGATTATTTTCTAGTGTAAACACACCAGAGACACCAATTTAGTTTTGCTATTAGGGTTTAGTGCATGTTTTTTAACCCAAGGGATTTCTGAAGTAACACTTTTAAGATCGACCTTTTTGGAGGAATGGGGCAAACTCCATAGTGTAGCTAAACTTTTTCCTGTTTCACAGTGTGTGGGACAAGAACGACCCTTGCCCAAAATAAAATAAGCAGAGATAGCTCCAAGTAGACAGGAAGGATTTATTTATTTCTTCTTGCAATCTTCTTGCGATCTCCCTACTAGAGGCAGTCTAGTAGGAGAGGCAAAATACAAAATAACAAAGCTTGGTTATATACCCAAAGAGACCACCCCTTCCCCCCCTCCCTTGTTCTGTTCTGTTCCCGTTAATTAGGAACCAAGGCACACAATCTTAACCACAAAAATCTGCTGGTGTTTGCAGATATGTCAGTAATATCAAAAAGCAGAAGGTACATGTCTAGTGGACATGGAAACAGACAAAATATGTCATCAGTATCAACTTAGATATGGAAGCAGAAGATAAATGTTTTAACAATATCAATATAGATATAAAAGTAGACAATATTTTACGAATCATGGGGATTTTAGGACATGGTGACCTGCCCGGAGTTCTGCAACAGGAGTTCCAATTTTATATTTGTACAGGTCAGATGGCAGTCAGTGGAAACAAGTCTGGAACATTTGTGCCTGTGGTTAAAATTTGCAGGGTCTGTGCTTTCCCCTCCCACACTTAGCTAAGCTTAGCAAAAACTTCAACTTAAGACTAGGGAAGTAAGGCAAGGGTCCCAGGTTCCCAGCCCAGGTTACTAAGTCTTTGGTACTTTATTACAGTTCTGTTCAGGTTTCTGGAATGTTACCTGAGAAGTTTTCACTTTTATTTCATTCAACAGGGTCATATGAAGATAAGAAATTTGTTCCATCATCATGAGTTTGTAAGTTATCTAGGGCTTTGCCCTTGTGTTACAAAGCTTTGCATTAAAAACGGACTCCTTTACCCTACTTTATTTCATTGCAGTCATCTTCCTCCTGGACCCCTATTGTGTTTCTTTTTTACTGACAAGATTGGCAAACAGGTTATTCCGTCTCACTGAAGAATCCCAAATGACTTCCTCATTCTTGGGACCTGTGTACCTTCTGCACATTCAGTCCAGCACCTGGCCATAATACACTAGATGCTGGTTTTGTGGATTTCTTACTAGGACTTGGAGCAAAGTCAAGGCAAGTCCACGCTAGAATTGGCCGCTTTTTATTTTTTACTATTATCTGACAGGGAACCTTCTCCTCACAGTGGGGAGTGATGATCAGCTCTTTTGTCTCCAAAAAGGCAAGAAGAGGAGGACGTACCCGAGTGGGGAAGGCACAAGGAAGTAAGGCTAGACGTCAAGAAGCACTTCCATAGTGCTGAGTGTTCTGAGGCCAGGCACCAGGACGGATACCAGAGCTGAGGGCTTAAGTTCAACCCTGCCAAGACTGAAGGGATGGAGCAGATAACCCTTCAGGACCCTTTGCTGATCAAGAAGTCTTGCTTGTGTTGCCCCAGCCTCCCAAATTTATCCTGGTTAGTGGCTCTGTTACATATAAAACCCTCTACCTTGATTATCTTCCATCAGCATCAGCATCACCATAGCAACAGTTTAGAATAGGAGTTATGGTCACAGTCAAAGAATTTTAGAGCTGGAAAGGACCTCAGACACCACAAATCCCAGATTAAAGGCTGCAAGAGGCTCTCCAAGGTCACCTGGTCCAACCCCACATTTTAAATGTGAGGGGCCTGAAGCCCAAAGAAGTGACAAGAGACTTGTCCAGGGCTGGGCCCTGCCCTAGGCCTTCTGACTGGAAGTGGAGAGCTCTTCCCGCTGTTACACACCAGGCTGCCTCTCTTTGGAATCTTTCTCCTGTATCATGAAAGGAAGCAAAGTGGCGCATTCTGAGAACTACTCAGAGCTACATCATGACCTCTGGCTTGGGGTGGGAAGCATTTTAATCCCATCTCAGCCACAGCATCTCTGCACAGCAGGCAAGTAGCAGTTATGTCTTAAGAAGTTTCGAAGGGGTGGCTAGGGGGTGCAGTGAGTAGAGTGCCGGCCCCAGAGTCAGGAGGACCTGAGTTTGGATCTGGCCTCAGACACTTAACACACACACACACACACACACACACACACACACACTAGCCATGTGACCTTGGGCAAGTTACTTAACCCCAACTGCCCTCCAAAAAGCAAAAAAAAAAAAAGTTTCGAAGAGAGGGTTTTGGGAAGTTGGCAGAGTAGGCCAGAAAATTTCAATCTCTTAAGATTTTCCCCCACAAGTTAAAAACACCTTAGGGCAAACAAAGTGTGGGTGGAGATAAATAAGAATAGGGGCATAACTGGGGTCCTCCTGGTTTGGTCCCTGTGAAGAGCAAACACCTGTAGGTTAGGTTCTGTTTTAACAGTAAGCAGCAAGGCTCTTAAACAAGAGACAAACCAGGGGGTTAGGTGGTTTGAGAGGCTGCCTGGGCCCCAGCCACCTGAACTTTTATCCCTGGGATAGTGAGGGGAGTTGGGCATTTATTGGAGCCTGGGAAGCTCGAGGGAGCCTCTGCTGACCAGGAATGCCAAACCCTGCTGCGCTGCTGCTGAGCAGTGGCAGGGGTGAGAAGGAACCAGCACACACTCAGTGAATGCAGAAGCAGTGGGGCAGAAAGCCCCTGGCTGCGGGCACTTAGAGGAGGTTGGAGGTTTGGCTTTGGTTCCAGGCTAGAGGGGAGAACTGCAGATCTGGAGCAAGAGGCACCATCCCCCATACCCCAGGGCAAGAGGTGATTACAAAAATTAAGCTATTACCACAAAAGTGCACAGGCAAAGCGAAGGAATCCAACTACAAAAACCTATTATGAGAATGATGGGTTCATCTAAAGAGGAGGAAATTGACGTAAAGAAGCCCCCAAAGAGTAATGTCAAATGGTCACATACCCAAAAAGAATTTATAGAAGACCTTAAAAAAGACTCTAAAAATCAAATGACAGAGGAAAAACTAAAAAAGAAAATTAGAATAATCCAAGAAAAACAAGGGTATGAAAGGAAAGTCAACCAACTAGAAAAGGAAATCCAGAATCTTAAGGAAGAAAATGACACCTTAAAAATTAGAATTGGGGGCCCCTGTTAACATGGCGGCTCCTCTGGCCCTGGTGCTGGTGGCGGCCGTCACTGTGCGGGCTCTGCTCTTTCGCTCTAGCCTCGTCGACTTCATCAATGAGAGGGTGGAGGTGGTGTCCCCACTCAGTGCCTGGAAACAAGTGGTTGAAGGGCTCTCTCTATTGGATTTGGGAGTGTCTCCTTATTCTGGAGCAATTTTTCATGAAACACCACTAATAATCTCTTTTCCATTTCCTGACTGACTATGTGGAGTTGGTATTTATGCTTTAAATAATGCTGAAAACAAATTCTGGAGCAGCAGAACCCACAAAAGTGGGTTCCAGACCAAGACAACTCAGAAGGCTGGAAGAAAAGGTAACTGATGCACTTACTGCAGTTGCACTGTATTATGCAATCCAGGACTACAACAAGGTGGTGATTAAAAAGCAGAAACTCCTAGTTGAATTGGACCAATATGCCTCGGAGGTGGCTGAACTCATACGGACCCCTATGGAAATGCGTTACATCCCCCTCAAAGTAGCACTGTTCTATCTTTTAAATCCCTACACAGTGTTATCTTGTGTTGCTAAGTCCACTTATGCCATAAACAACACCATCTTGCTTTTTTCATCTTGGCTACAATAAAAGGTAGTGCCTTTCTTAGTGCCATTTTTCTGGCCTGAGCAATGTACCAATCTCTGTATCTAGTCACCTTGTTTGTACCAGGGCTGCTGTATCTTCTTCAGCGGCTGTACCTTCCTGTGAAACTGCAAAGCAAAGCCTTCTGGGTCTTCACAGGACAATACACTGATGTATGTGGGAAGCCTGGTGGTTATCATCTGCCTCTCATTCTTCCTCCTCAGTTCCTGGGATTTTATTCCTTCTGTTTATGGCTTCATACTTTGTTCCTGATCTCACTCCAAACATCGGTCTCTTCTGGTACTTCTTTGCAGAAATGTTTGAACACTTCAGCCTCTTCTTTGTCTGCGTGTTTCAGATCAGTGTCTTCTTCTACACCATTCCTTTAGCAGTGAAGTTGAAGGATCATCCCATGTTCTTCATGTTCATCCAGATTGCTGTGATCTCGATTTTCAAGTCCTACCCCACAGTGGGGGATGTTGCTCTGTACTTGGCTTTTCTTCCAGTGTGGAGCCATCTCTACAGATTCCTTCGGAACATCTTTTTCCTTTCCTGTGTGATGATTGTTTGCTCCCTGCTTTTTCCAGTTTTATGGCATCTTTGGATTTTTTGCAGGAAGTGCTAACTCCAATTTCTATAATGCCATCACCCTGCCATTCAATGTTGGGCATATCCTGTTCATCTCAGATTACTTTTATGCCTTCCTGCGGCGGGAGTACTACCTCACTCATGGCCTCCACCTGAAGTGCCAGGATGGGACCGAGGTCATGCTGGTGCTCAAGTAGGGAGGGGCCAGCTGGCCCTGCTGGAGATGGACTCCTCTGAGACCAAGTTGGGAGAGCTGGGGGTGGACTGGGCTGCTGCACCCCTTTCCCCTCCCTTCATCTTGGCCCTACTTTGGGGAGGGCTTGGTTTAGAGGTCAGGGGGAGCTCCTGATGCTTTCACAGACCTGGATCCTTGGAACTCAAAACAAGGTTACAGCTATAAAACAAAGGCCCCTTTGGGAAGTAAAACCTTCAGCAATGGAGGATAAAGAGTGGTCCCTGATTAGGGAATGGCTGGGTCTGCCTTGGGCCCCTCCTCCTTGGGGACCAGTGGAGAGCCTTGGGTGAGTTCTGTCTCTTCTCCCTGGAAATCATGGTTGCAGCAGGTCTTTCCCTCATCAACCCCCCAAATCCTAAACTGTGTTTTGTCTTCATGCTTTACATAGATTATTCCTCGTCCACCTCAGCAAGGTACAAGTTACCCATGGTCTTTATTCTCCCAGGCCAAAAGCTATTCCTACATACCCTTCCCTTGCCCTTGAACCTGGACTGCCCCTTTCCCTATGAACCTAAAAGTCAGGTAGAGCCTTGGTGTGTTGTTGATGCTGAATAAATGTCTTTTTCGTAGTAAAAAAAAAAAATAGAATTGGGCAAAGTTCACTTTGCCAGTGAAATTCTAAGAGATCAAGAAATGATTAAACACAATATGAATAATGAAAAAATAGAAGAGAAAGTGAAACATCTTATAAGAAAAACAACAGATTTGGAAAACAGATCAATTAGAGAAATGTAAAAATAATTGGACTAACTGAAAGTTATGATCAAAAAAAGAACCTTGAATAATAAAGAAATAATTAAGGAAAATTGTCCTGAAGCAATAATACAAGGGGGGAAAAGTAGAAATAGAAAAAAATTCATTGACCACTATGAGGAAAACTAATAGGAATATCAGTCAAATTCCAAAATCCTCAGCTCAAGGAAAAAATATTAAAAGTATCAAGATTAAAACAATTTAAATATGATGGTGCTACAATTAATATTACACAGGACCTAGCAGCAGAGACATTGAAGGACTGCTGGTTTTAGGACACAGCAAAAGAACTGGGGCTCTGGCCAAAAATATACCCTGCAAAGTTAACTATTATCTTGAATGGAAAAACAAAACAAAACGGACATTTGATAAACTCTCAGATTTTCAAGACTTTGTTAAAAAAAAATCTTGAACTTAACAGACAATTCGACATACTAATGTAAGGTACATATAAGTACAAAGACTGATTATAAGGGATCTATAAGGACAGACTGTTTACAAAATGTATGTCTAAGATTCTTATTAATAATTGGGTAATTCATAAGATTGGGGAAAACTTGAGCATGATATGAATTTAATAAGTAACCATTTAGGAACAGCTAAAAAGAGTAATTATACTGGGGGTGGCCAGGTAGCACAGCAAGTAAGAGCACCAGCCCCAGTGTCGGGATGACCTGGGGATCCAATCCGGGCTCAGACCCTTAGCACCCACCCAGAAACACCTGGCCGTGTAACCTTGAGCAAGTTACTTAACCCCAATTGCTTTTTTAAAAAAGTAATTATACAAAAGAGGTGCAAGAGGAAGAATTGATATATAGGAATTAGATGGGGAGGAGGGCTGGTAGTTCTAGTAATGTACTTTCATCAGGAATGGGTATAAGAGGGAACAATACATATATATTTAAAAGAGTATAAGTCTTCTAAATTCAGAAGTAAAACGGTAGGGGCATACGGAGGGGGAAGAGGACAAGGGAGGGATCTGTAGAGTGAACAGTGAGGGAATAGGTAAAATAGGGGTATAGAAGTGTGTTTAGATTTATGGTAATGGGTGTATAGGGGAGGGATCTTTGGAGGGGGGTAGGCAAGTCATAGGAAGGCAAAGTAGTGGGTAAAAGTAAAGTGGAGGCAGGAGGGATAGGAAATGAGATATGTGTATAGATAAAAACAAAGATCAGGAGTAGGTTTGGGGATGTATATGTCTATATATGTATGTATATATCTGTATACGTGTGTGTAAATATATACACACACACACACATATATATACACATACAGCTATATACATAAAGCTATGGAGAAACATCTAAACTTTATTGTGGCCTTCTGAGGGAGGCCTGGGGGTCTGGGAGGGGAAAAAAAAGTAAAAAAGTGCAGAGAACAAAACTCACAAGGAAGCAAAGAAAAGGTGGACAATTCTCAACACGAGTATTATTCATCATATAGGTTTTCTTGAAATAAAAATTTATTTTAACTTACTTTGAATCCTCTCATGTTCTGCTATGCATATGACATGCCTCTTTTTCTAACTTTGTATTTAAGTTCCAACATTTAAGTTTATGATGTTTTTGTTTCTTTTCTCTATTCATGTTCTGGCATTTGAGTCTAAAATAAAATTGTTTGGGGGAAAAAAAGTGAAACAAAGACCTAATTTTCAAACAACACACCAGTGACACTCACCTGTTACATAGAGAGCACTACAATGGGGACCGTAGGAACTTTACAAGATGGAAGATTTGGTTCCTTAATTTTAAAGTGTGTGGGGAGGCAATGATAGAGATGAGTGAGGCAGCATGGTAAGGTGGACATTTTCATGCTGGCCTTGTAATCAGAGACCTGGGGGTCAAACTGTGGCTCTGTTGTTCCCTGGGTAATAATTTAACCCTCTGGGCCTCAGTTTGTTTACCTATAGAATGAAGGGCTTGGACAAGATGACCTCAAAATCTAATCTATAGAACACCTAGGTACATCCAGGTGCAAATAGTATGTAATGAGAGCTCATACTAAAGGCCCTGGGCTGGCTTCTACAAATATGGGTTAAACTTTAAAGCTTTTCTTTTCTGCTCTTTCCTCTCCCACATTGGTAAAGACTTTCTAATCTTCCATGTTGTGAACGTAAGGGTGTAAGAGCTGAGAATATCCAGTAAAAAGTGAGAGGAAGTCCCTGCTGCCTGGCTCGGCTCTGTATGTAGCCAAGTAGAAGGACCAGGATAAAGAGGGGGAGCTGAGCTAGGAGTGCTGACTCAACATCCTTCCTTGGACTGACACCTTCTGATCCAGCTGCCTGTCTCCAGGTAGGACTGCATCATCTCTAGAACAGTTAACTGAAGGAGTGTGAGAGTGATTCTATTAGTCTTGAGAAAAGTGATTTCTTCATATCAGAGAAATTCAAAACAGACAGGAGTTGGGCAGCTACTGAGACCCATCTATCTCTGAAAAATGGTCCTGCAGCTTTTACTCGAAGACCTTTGGTACTTGCCAACGTGGCCTGTCCCACTTTCAGACGGTTCTAATCGACAGGTACTTTTCCCTGACAGACATCAAGCCTCTCGAAATTCTAACTCCTTGTTTCTAGTTCTGCCCCTTGGAATCAGGGTAATTCCCTTTCCACATGACAGCCTTTTCAGTTCCTAACACACGTGTGCCATAGCATGGCAGATTTAGAGATGGAGAGGACCTTGGGGGGTGAGTCAAATGCCTTTGTTTTACAGAGGAATAAATGGAAGCTGCACCTCACCAACTACTTGCAGGCTCTTATCTTCCCCTGCCTGTCTTAAAAAATTCTGTCCTCAGGGGCGGCCAGGTGGCTCAGCGAGTAAGAGCACCAGCTCCAGTGTCAGGATGACCTGGAGATCGAATCCCGGGCTCAGACACTCAGCACCACACCCAGAAATAACTGGCCGAGTAATCTTGAGCAAGTTACTTAACCCCGATTGCTTTAAAAAAAAAATTCTGTCCTTGCCATACCAGTCTACCAAAAAATTATCTTAAAGACTAAATAGTATTTAATTTACTTAACTATCTTATAGAATAAATAGTATAGAAAAAATAGTAACAGAATTCATTTGGAAGAACAAAAGGTCCAGAATATCAAGGGAATTAATGAAAAGAAATGCTCCATACCAGATCTTAATCTGTATTATAAAGCAGTAGTCATCAAAACTACTTGGTACTAGCTGAGGAATAGAGTAGCGGATCAATGGAATAGATTAGGTACATGAAACACAGCAGTCAATGACTATAGTAATCTACTGTTTGATAAACCCAAAGACTTCAGTTTCTGGGATAAAAACTCACTATTTGACAAAAACTGCTGGGAAAACTGGAATACAGTGTTGCAGAAACTGGGCATAGACCAATATCTTATACCATATACCAAAATTAAGTCTAAATGGGTGCACAATCTAGGTATAAAGGCTGATACTGTAAGCAATCTGGGAGAGCAAGGAATACAAAAATTACCTGTCAGACTTACGGAGAAGGGAAGATTTTATGACCAAACAACAGTTAGAGAGCAAGGATTTTTATAACCAGCATCTCTGATAAAGGCCTCATTTCTTTGTTTTTGCTTTTTGGAGGGTAATTGGGGTTAAGTGACTTGCCCAAAGTCACATGGCTAGTTTTTTGTGTTGTGTCTGAGGCTGGATTTGAACTCAGGGCCTCCTGACTCCAGGGCTGTTTTTTTTTTTCACAGCTGGTTTTTATTCACTGCACCACCTAGCCTCCCCAAAAGGCCTTATTTCTGAGAACTGAGTCAAATCTATAAGAATACAAGTCATTCCCCAATTGATAAATGGTCAAAGGACATGAACAGGCAGTTTTCAGAGGAAGAAATTAAAGCTATCTGTAAGAATATGAAAAAATGCTCTAAATCACTACTGATTAGAGAAATGCAAATCAAAACAACTCTGAGGTACCACATCTCATCAGTCAGATTGGCTAAGATGATAAAACAGAAAATGATAAATGCTGGAGAGGATGTGGAAAATTTAGAACACTAATGCATTGTTCTGAACTGATTCAACCATTCTGGAGAGCAATTTGGAACTATGGCCAAAGGGTTATAAATAAGTACATATCCTTTTACTCAGCAATACCACTTCTAGGGTTGTATCCTAAAGAGATCATAGAATTGGGAAAGGGACCAGTATGTACAAGAATATTTATAGCAGCTTTTTTTTGTGGTGGCAAAGAATTGGAAATCAAGGGGATGCCCATCAATTGGGGAATGGCTAAACAAGTTGTAATGGAATACTATTGTGCTATAAGAAAATGAGGAGCAGACAGACTTCATAATAACCTGGAGAGACTTATATAAACTGATGCTGAGTGAGAAAAGCAGAACCAGAAGAAATTTTTACACAGACGCAATGTATGTGTGACAACTAACTTTGATAGACTGGGCTCTTCTCAGTAATGCAAGGTTATAAGACAACTCCAAAAGACTCATGATGGAAAGAGATCTCCACATCCAGAGAAAGAGCTGTGGAATCTGAATGCAGACTCAAGCAAACTGCTTGCTCTCTCTTTTGTTTTGTTTCCTCTTTCTCATTGTTCACTCCATTGGTTATAATCCTTTACAACCTGACTAATGTTTAATGTGAAGGTATTTGTAGTGTCATATCTATTTCCAGTATCTAACACGTTGCCTCATACTTAGTGAGAACTGAATATACTGTCTGTTCGGTGCCTTAAGCTTTCCAAGTTCCTGGCACTTCCATGGGCTGCCCAGTATGCTGTGCTAAGGAAGAGTAGGCTACACTGGATCAGTATTAAGGCCCTTTTCTCTTTTCATTCATTTAGCACCTCCTATACCAGTATCTGTGTTAGGCATTTCAGATATATACAAAAAAATGAAAGGAGTTTACATTCTATTAGGAGGAAACAACATGTACAGCCACAGTTTCAATACACAATAGGTCCACAGTAATTTTAGCGAGGAGGGACAAGAGACATCTCCTGAGCTTCGAAGGGAGGGTTTGGGGGCTTCAAGGGGAAGAAGTGAGAAGAGTGTCTAGAGGCAGAAAAGAACTAGGGGATGACAAGAAGTGAGACTTGGAAGAACAGCTGAATCCAGACAAGGGGAACACGCAGGTGAGGAAACTTAACCAGTATAAGCGGATACCTTCTCTACAACTTATGGTTTCAAGAGATCCTTAGAGCATTTAGAGGTCAGAGGACTTGTCCACGGTCATACAGACCAGGGCTTCTGGAACGTTTTCCACTTGTGACCCTTTTGGCACTTATAGACAGTATGTGAAGAGCAGGACTCGAACTTAGGTCTTCCCAGTTTCTGACAGTAAACAGAAGGCTACTGGACCTTCTTCAGTTAAGGAGTGATATGGACAGACCTGTGCTTTAGGAACATCAATCTGGCAGCTTCGTGGAAGATGGAAGAGAGACTGGAAGGAGGATGACATCTAGAAAGCTACTACAGTAGTCCAGGTGAAAGCATGAACTAACTAGGGTGGTAGCTCTACAAGAAGAGAGAAAGGGACAGCAGGACGAGACCCAACAAAACCTGTCAACTAAGTAGATATGGGATGTAAGGGAGAGGGAAGAGATGAAAACAATCAACAGACCTGCTTAAGGAAATAATCCTTCCTAGAAGAAAAAATAGATGGGAAGAAAGTTATGTTAGAGGTGAGCCTTTGTGGGGAAACAAGGTCCAGTTAAGATCCTACCTGACCTCACCGGTGGGATTAAATGATTTCTTCCTTTTCCAAACAGGCTACCTCCCAATGCATCAGTCAACCTTGACTTAACGGATAGCCTTTCTCTTGCTCATGGGCTCTGAGCCATGCAGGACCATTTCCTCCCCTCAACTCTCATGAAAAACAAGTTAATGACTCTTTTGGCCCTTATTCCAGAATCTCTCAACCCCCAGCCCGTACACATTTTAAACCTAGAAGCAAAGGCAGCCCTCTCTAATCCTTAGCTCTTTTTAGTCTAGCAACCACTGTAGTAAAACTTGGGTCCTTCAGACAGATGCAGCACACAAAGAATTATAAATACAAGTCATACAATTAGTGTATTTGAGTGACACTGTGCTTACCTGTAGGCTTTAAAAAAATCTGTTTCATTTCCATCACCAGAAAATGAAACTGAGACACTAACTACTCCTTTCATCAGTCTGGCAAAGAACTTGTCCATGAAGAGCTGTAATATATGGCAATCTCATTTGTTTTCTCTTTTACTACCTAGGGTCAAAGCTTAGCACCTCAAGAATCTAGCGCAAATATTTCTCATTGTCACGTTCTTTCCCCAAGTAATCACACCTCCATAGAGCACAATCTTTATTGATGATCATGATGCAGGTGGTGGGCCATTCGTGGCCCACAAAGAACAGAGAGATCCTAGGGATGCTCGTTAGGACTTCCATTTCTATTCATTCAGAGTAGATCCGCCTGACTCTCAGTTTGGAAGATGCCCCATGGTAAATTCCAATTCTAAACACATCTACTGACTCCAGTGCTTCCTAAGCAGGTCCACAGTAAGGACAGTGGATGGAAAGTGAAAGGTGCCGGACACGTCTACCACATAAGTGGCAAACACAGGGAAAGTGATGTGGTGTTCTCCCTGATGCTCTTATACACTCAGACCCCAAATAAGTCACAGTAAGGGAAGCAAGATCAAGTGTTGATCTATCTTTGCTCCACTGATTCCAGAGCAGGGGCCTGGAGAGTTGTCTGGTTGCCACAGGTAGAAAGAAGTTCTTTACTGGTAGGGACCATTTATTTGGCAGCTTGCTGGGCTAACCAGTGCTTGTATCTTTTGGTCTTGGGCCTCTCAAAGTTCACCACAGACATGGGGACCCTCACTGTGTCAAGCCCATTCACCTGTAGAGAAACAGGACATCCAGGGATTGTAAATGACATCATTTAGCATTACTTCTTCAATTTGGTTTTCAAATAGAATAAGAAAAAGGATTCATGCAAGGGGGAAACTCACCGTCACTTCACACCAGTACTCGCCCCACCTTGTGATTGGTTCTTCAGGTAGCTTTAGGGCATGTGGGGATACTACCACTCCAAGCTGCAAGACAACGCTCAGTCTCATTTCTAATGTTACGGCATAGGTAAACCCTATCACAAAATTGCCATTAGAGAGAAGCCTCACCAAACTACTTCCAAAAATTTTCAGTCTTGTCCCATCCTGTGTAAAGATTTGACTAAAGCTAACTTTGTTACAGTTTCAATTTCCCAAGGGGAAAAACAAACAAACAGGGAAACTGAAGCACCAGGAGGTAGCAACCCAATCTTAGCATCATAGATTTAGATGGAAGGCCTTTAGAGGGCAGGGAGTCCAATACCTTCATTTCACAGAGAAGGAAAGAGGCCCACATGTGGCAAGTGAGTTACTGGAGCCCAACCAGAGATTAAAGAGCAGAGCCAGGGTTTGATTCTAGGACCTCTGGCTCCAAATCCATTACTCTCCACATAAAGATCACAGTGACAGCACACAATTACTATAAGGATCTCAGTAAAAACCAAACTCTTCCCCCAAATCTAGCTTTTTATAAAAAGTGATGGTTGGCATAACTAATGCTGGTTTTTTTTTCAGTGCTTATGGATTGTGGAAGGGAATCTTTCATACAGCATTTGGCATGCTTTCAAAATAATCAGCCAAAAGAGGGGTGGCCAGGTGGCGAAATGAATAGAACACAGGCCCTGGAGTCAGGAGGACCTGAGTTCAAATTTGGCCTCAGACACTTGACACACTTATTAGCCATGTGACTTTGGGCAAGTCACTTAACCCCAACTGCCCTCCAAAAAAAAAAAAAAAAGCAAAAAAAAAAATTCAGCCAAAAGTAAGTGTGAGTGTGTGAGTGAGTGTGTGTGTGTGTGAAGGAGGAGGAAATCTTGCATCTTCCATTTTTTCGGGCAATGGTGTACTACAGAATATCACTTGCAAATGCCTAGTTGTTTCCTTTCAATGATCTTTATGGTTGTTACAGCACTCTCATACACGTTATTGTTTGTCTTCAAAATGGTCCGAGGATGCAAACAGGTCCAATATCATTCTCACCTGACAGAGGAAGGCTGGAGGCCCATGCTGTGATCTGCCCAAAGGTCACACAGCCAGTAAGGAGCAGACAGGGGACTGAAACCTAAATGTCCTAACTCCAAGGCAATTTGGTTTTCCGTTCCATATCAACAATGAACCTGATCAGTATATTGCTGTTTTCCTAGCTTCTTTTTCTCCATCTAGAAAATAAAATCAGTTCTGCCCTCTATGCCCTCAAGCCTGAATGATGTCTTTCTGAGGCCTGTAACCTAAGGAATGCCTTATATTTATATTACCCCCTTCCCCACCTCTCCCTCAAACACTGATAACTACTGTGAAGCCTGCCTAACAGATGTGGTCAACACAAGGGATGAAAAACTCACATTTCTGAAGAAGTGGCGGCAGACAATTTCAGGGTTTAGCTCCCACTTCACATTATTCTTCATTCCCACTTCCAGGTGGCAGTTCTTCAAGAATTTCACTGTCTGAGAGGCAGTGGGAGTAGGTAGGTTAGGAATAGGTTTGGAAGGGTTGCATACATCCCAGCATGGAGGAGGTACAATTTATGCATTCCAGTCAACAGGCTGATGTATCAACTGGCTATCTTAAACTTATGATCCTAAAAGAGTAATCAATTCAGCTTTTCTGACATTATAGAAGGATGGCTTAGGAAAGCCATCCCTACCTAAGTGTGTGTGTGTGTGTGTATATATACATATATATAAAATTCCTGGATAAAGTTTAAGTTCCTTCTGCCTGAAATTCAAGGTATTTTATAATCTATCCCAATCATCTATGTATGTCTCAGAATTCTCCTGGAACATTTCCTACCTCCCAAGGTTGTTGTGAAGATCAAATAAGATAATAACTGTAAAGCACTCAGTATGGTGCCTTGCACAAAATAAGCTCTATATAAATGCTAGTTGTAATAATAATTATAAACTAGACTAAATAAGTTCCTTGAGGACAAGGGCTGTTACCATGTTTCCTTACAACTCTCCAAAGGACCCAGCACTCTATCAAGTCAAGGATTCCTCAATGGGAGATCTACCAACTGGATGCTGCTCCCTCTCTAATTCTGCCTCATTTCCTCCTCCACTTTCATACCCCTCTCAGTTAGTGATTATTAGGACTTTGGGGGATCGAGGAAAAAAACCCCAAAGTTGGTTCTCATTAGGAAAAGATTTGTAGGAGGCATTCAAATTGGGACCCATGGATTCCCACTCACCGTCACACCAGTCTTGGTCTGGAGCTTCTCCAGTTTTCCCTCTTGCCGCAACTGGATGAGATAAAGAGCCATGGGGGAGAAAAGAGTCCAGTGTAAATGATATTTCCTTCTTGCCTGAAGAGGCAATAAGTCTGAGCTTCTGGAGCCCATTCCTTTTGGTCACCTCTACATTTTCAGATTAAACCTCCAAATTGAACTCGATAAATATTCTTCCAGGAAGATCCCAAGGGTTCTAACTGCTGCTTCCTTTGCCTCTTCATCCCCCTGGAAGTGGCTCACCTCGTTCTCTGCCTCGAACATCTTCTTATTCTCTGGTGATGGGTACACAGCTAGACCCTCAGGAAGCAGTTTATTCCGCCCCAGTGACTTCTTCACTGTGACAGTCTCACCTCGAATTCCGAGGCCTGCCAAAGGGAACAACAAAATGCTAAATATTATGTCAGATAACCCCAAAGGGGAAGAGAGCAAACTAAAGAGATTCTCTCATTTGAACTAATCTTAGAAGGAAGAAATGCAGGGATATGTCAACTAAGGACACCCTTTGGTTTCTTTTATTACTACTTTTGAATATGATGTTTTCTATGCAGGTGTCTCCCTACTGAAAAATGAAAATATCTGTATTATGGTGAGATTGTTGGGATTCAGAATTAGGAAAACCTGAGTGTGAGTCCTGACTCTGCTTCTTATAAGAGGTGGCAAGTCATTTAATCTCACTGGGAGCATTTGTAAAGTGAGGATAATAATTAGGTACATTATTCGACATGCATATACTTTTTGTAGAAGTACTCTGTAGATATGAGACACTATAAAGTACGATTCTAAAATAAAATGAGAGAATTCACAGTCCAACCTAGACATCATGATTATACTAATACTGTGCTCTCACTTGTTATACTAAGTTTAATTCAGTCCTACAAACATTCATTACAAGTTACTATGCTAGGTACACAGTAGGAAGACCGTATGTATGTAATAATATGCAACACAGAACTTGTTCTCAAGGAATCTAATAGGAAGGAAATGTAGATTCACATATGACTCAAGGCAGTGAGGAAAAGTACAAAGGAGAATCCAGGTAAAGTGCTATAAAAGTGAAAGAGAAGGAGATCTTACTGTCCTTGGAGGAGTGAAAGCCCAGAAAGAAAGAGTTTTCTAAGTTCTTTCTTCTCAACAGCCCAGGAAACAGAAGTACATTATTAATTCCATTTTACAGTTGAAGAAACTGACCTCTGAGGTTTCTCTTAACTCTAAAAGTAGGAGCCTATGAAGCTAAAAAATGTCAAATAACTTGCTCAGAGAAAGTAAAAAGGAGAATCTCAGGAATTTAAGTTTAGAAGGAACTTCCAAGGTTGCCTGCCTAGTAGAGCAGATGCCTGATTTGAATCTTCTCCACAGAACCAACAAGTAATCACGAAGCCTTCTCCAGGAGGGAGGAACATGTGATCCCATCTCTGGAGGCAGTCCATGCTATTTATGGCAAATCCTCCTTTACACTGAGCCTAATGTGCCTCTTCCACTATACTAGTTCTAACCTCTGGGACTAAGAACACGCTCTCCACATTTTAATCAGTGGGCATTTCATGTGCTAGACCCTGGGGAAAGAAAGACAACAACGAAACAGTCCTTGCCCTCGAGGAGCTTATATTCTATTGGAGGAGACACCTACAGATACATAGACAAAATAAATATAGAACAGCCTGCCATCTATGTAGGAGATTGAGATGATACAAAGGTAATTCAAGCTGATGATTAAAGATTAGTATACTGAGCCAAATAAAATATAATTAAATAGAAATTAATCAAATAAGTATAAATCCTACACTTGCATTAAAAAAAATTATCTTTGAGATGGAAGACCAATCAGCCAGTCAATCACCAAGCCTTTGTTAAGCACTTACTATGTGCAGAGAACATGGGATACAAAAGAAAGGTGAAGCAGACCCTGCCTTCAAGGCGCTCACATTCTAATAGAGGAGACTGCATGTAAATAACTAGGTACATTCAAGATATCTACAGACTCAATGAAGGGTAACCTCAGAGGGGAAGTAATCAGTAGCTGGGGAGACCAGGAAAGGCCTCTTTAGGTGACATTTGACCTGAGGCTGGAAGGAAAAGAAGAGAAAGCATTCTTTCCCATGAGAGAGGGACACTGAGTGCAAAGGCAGACAGGAAATGAAGGGTTATGTGTGAGAAAAAGCAACTAAGCCAGTGTATCTGGCCTGCATGGAGGGGAGTAAGCTAAGAGTGGAAAGGTAAGAAGAGGCAGGTGGGAGGTGACGAGCACCTGAACTAAGGTGATGGCTATTAAATGTGGAGTAAAAAAGAGGATGCATCATATGATGTGAGGGTTAAAATGCCAAGGTTAGGCAACAGATCAGATATGTGGAGTGAGATGAAGACATGAAGATGACACTGAGGTTTTGATAAAGTCTGGGTGACTAGAAGAATGGTGGTGCCTTTGACTGTAACAGGAAAGTTCACAAGAAAGGAAGGGTTTGTGGAAAAAGAATGAGTACTGTTTTGAATATGTTGAGTTTGAGATGTCTAAGGGACATCCAGTTTAAGATATCCAAAAGAGTTTGACTGAAAAGTATCTGAAGATTTTCATGGACTGTAAGCTCAACAAAATGATAGCTAAAAGAAAAATTGATGTGATTTTTGGTTGGATGAAGGGAAGCCAGAGCATGGGAGGTGACAGTGCAACTGGTCAAACTGTGTTTAGAGAAATGTGTTCTGAGTACAGCATTTTAGGAAAGACAGTGATAAACTGAAGAGGATGAGTCCAGAGATGGAGGATCAGGATGGTAAGGGATTGGAGGTCATGCCATACAAGGATCAGTTAAAGGAACTCGAGATGTTTAAACTGGAGGCGACTTAGGAGGGAACATGACATCTTCAAGTACTTGAAGGGCTATCACACAGAAAAGAGCTATAAAGAAACTGATCTTTGGGGATTGTTAAGGTATGGCCAAGGCAGAAAAATCTTTCCTCAGCCAATTTTACTTTCTCGTGGACATCTCATACTCTGCTATTTTAAAAGCTTTTAAAAAGCCTATCTGGCCAACATAAAAGGAAAACCTCCGGAGGTGATTCAGAGTGAAGTCAGAAAACCACACATGTATCAGAGAATACAGTTACTAAACTGGAACAAAATCCTGGGTAAGGATGGTAAAATCTCAACGCCTTGCCCATAGGATCTCTCCTAATGGGGATTCTGTAGGATGTTTGTCCTGGAATTCACTTTCAGGCTCAGGCATACAACAGATATTGGAGACACCCACTCTTTTCAAAGAAAGAGGATTACCTTCTGGGGGTAAGAGTATAGAACAATGCCAGGGAAGGAGAGAATGTTGCTCTTTTCAAACACATTAACTAGTCATTTCACCCCAGCGCCCCTAAAAGACCTCAGGAAGGATCCCCTCCCCCTGAAGATTCTGTTAACTCCTTCAGGAGGCCCCTGTTGCAGAGCAGTCGGGCTGGGGAGAACGGAGCAAACCCGACCCTGCCTCCGGTGAGCCTCTGTCCAAGGCCGGACAGCGACCGCCCTAACGGGAGCCCAGCCCGCACGGGCCGGCTGCGGCCCCGGCTCGCTTACCCTCCATGGTCTGCGTCAGGATGAGCTCCATGGTCCCCTGCGGCTGATGCTGAGTGTCCTCCACCAGGCGGTAGACGCGGTGGCGGCGGCGCAGACGCGGGCTCTGGCCCTCGGCTGCCAGCGGGACCTTCCACCAGCGCTCCACGATCACGGTGTTCTGGCCCGACACGGGGGACAGAAGCGGGCTCAGTGAGCGTGCGAGGTCCGGGCCGACCCCTCACTCAGCCCTCTCTCCCAACCAACCCAAGGCCCACCCGAAGCCCAGAGCGCGGGGACCCCGACTCCTTCCCCCGCCACCGCCAGAACAAGCCCTCGGAGCCCTCACCCAGCTCTGAGAGAGGCCAAAATTACGCCCCAGGCCAGGAGTTCCAGCTCCTAGCCCGGGCAGCAGCCTTTCGGCTGCAGCCAACACTACCCGACCCAGTCGCAGCGCCATGGCCCAGGAGACCAAGGAGAGAAAGGCGCCGGCGACGGGCAGGGAGGAAAGACCCCAGAGCGGACCAGAAGGGCTCTAGAGACGCGCCTGAGCCAGAAGGTACTGCGCCTGCGCGGACAGGCATTCGACCTGGTCGCCCCCGGGTTTCTGTCTGGAAGGGTCCTTGGGAAGCTTGGAGCTCTATCTAAGATACAATTAGCCGGTTAAGCGCTTCCCAGCAAAGCCACGCTCTGGTTTGGGGGCCACAGTTCCAGCAAGATGAAGAAAAGCAGCCTGACGGAGCAAAACTCAAAGCAACACGACCCAGACCAAGCCCAGAGCCAGGAGGCAGGAGAGCTGGACTGCAGGCATCAGACCTCGGGGGCGCAGAGGTTGTCTCCAGCGACGAGCCCTGGGCACGGTCTGGGGCGAGAGAGCCGGCCCTCGGAGCTCCTCCACGGTCGTGGCCAGGCCCCGGCCGGCGGGTGCATGCGTTTTTGCAGCTGTCGTAGCCAGCAGCAGGTTCCAGAGGGGAGAGAGGAGCCCTGTACGGGGCTGGTGACTCCTGCACTTGCCGTTACCCGAGCCCTGCAGCAACAGGCTCAGGCATCTCACGTGAAACCCACAAAAGCCCTGGCCCGGCCATCCTCATGGTTAAAAACCAAGTGGATGAAGACAGCATGTTCCAGTGCTGATCTGTTCTGCACAGTAAGCACTTACTGCGTGTTAAATAGAATGAACATTGACCTTGGGGGAAAAGGAACCCTTAATCTACACCTCTCATCTGCCTGTTTATTGAAGGGAAGGACGAATTCTGGAGCTCCTGTTCTGCCACATTAATAGCCATAACCACAGCCAAAAAGAATTAAGCAAGGAGATAAACACATGCTAGGTTATAGGCCACAGAAAAGGAAATGGTAGCCTTGTTGAGATTTAGGGGTGCTGGGGCCTCGCAATAGCAACATGCAGGTCTTGCCCAAATGACTTCGACCCAAGCCTTCTTTGAGTCAAAGAAAAACAAAGTTTATTAAAAATCTGCCTTATGGGTCAGACTATTAAGAAGCTTCAGCATTGGCTAGACTCTAAAGAAATCTGAGCATTTGTGATGCTTATATTGACAAGCTGGCCAGATTGAATCTGAGCACCTTCATGGAAACAAGATGGACCTTTTATACAGAAGACTGTGGGAACAGAGAAGAGGTCTGTAAGGAATTAAGGAGTAGCAGTCCAGGGTGGGGCCAGGTGTAGACAATGAAAAGGCAGTTAATTAACTGGGAAAGTCCAGGGGCTTTTCATTTTTGGGGTCCAGATTCCATCCCCATTACCTTCATCAGTCTAGAAATGCCATGGCCAGAACATTTCTTCCCTTGGATTACAGCTTTGCAGTAAATACCTTTTAACCTTTCTCCCTTCAAAGCACCACTACCTAGAATGGGGAGAGGGACTACTCTTTGAGGGAGGATGGAATGACTTTCAAAGGTAATGTTGGAAAGCTGGTGTGTTGTCTCTGAGATAAATGGTACTTTTGAGCCACTGGGTAAAGTAGATGTGTAGCAACATTAAGGTCCTGAGATGGGTTAAGGCCAAGGCTTCTGTCCGTGTCACAATGGGACTGTCTCTGGCCTAAGCGGGTCACAATGGTGGTAGGGAGCAGAAGTCCCCAGCTCCTCTCTCCTCATCTCACTTTGCCGCTGGGTGGCACTGAATTAAGAAACTGCCTTGGCTGTGCCCTCCTATATATTCCCTTTCTTGTACCAAGAAAGGGAAAATACGGAACTGTTTGTACCCACTCTGCTCTCCTTTTGCCTACCTTAATTACTGTTACAAGTACAAGCTCAGTATTCGGGAGAAGATGCTGCCTTGTAACCCTTGTTTAAGAAGGTAATAGTTCTTTTAAACTATCCCTAGCTGCAGTTGCTCCTTTAAACTCTCTTCCTCCATCTGCATTTCAAATTTCAAAATAACTTAACCAACTGGCAAGAGGAGGGAAAATATTGAAATAGGGTGGGAGTTTGGGATGCCTCTTCTCTGGAGAGCTCTCAGTAATAAAGATGCTGGACTGGAGAACAGCAGAGGGGGGGAACTGATAGTGATATGGGGACAGGAGATGGTATACAGGGGTCCAATGCTCCACATCCCTCCCCACCATACACAGATGAGCTCCTAATTTAGGCCCCTGCTTCTTGACCAGCTTCATCGTAACTGAGACGAATTGCCTGACACTCCGACCTCGGTGCTGCCTCCAGTGCTCCTGAGTCCCTAGCAGGCCTCCAGGTGGGCAGAAGCACTGAGCAGGGAGACCACGAGCAGCTCAAAGAGCTGTACTCGGTAAGTGGACTCTAAGCAGGGACACCATCTCCACCCCTTGCTTTCCTTAGTGATGTCCTTGAGAAATAGCCAGAAACAGTCATGATTTTAGAATTGTAAGGGAATTTAGGGATTTAGTTGAAGCTCATTTTACAATTGAAAAAGCAGGTCCATGGAGAAGCACCCAAGGCAACAAAGCTAGAACTAGAAACTAGGTATTGACTTCCCATATTCTTTTTCCACTTTAGTATCTCCTTAGTGTGACATGCTCAGTTTTGATTTTCTTACTCTTAAGAGGGAAGAAAGGGATAGAACAAACCTAAATGATGAAAGGATTAGCAGAGTGGACAGTGGGCAGGAATTGGTATAATTGCCTTGAAAACAGGACAGTATTGCTTCCTTGAGAAAGATTTCTTCTGTTGGAATGATGGTAAAACAAGTCTTCAAGTTTCTAAACTTTACAGGGAAGGATGATGAGTATTTTCATTCTCCTGTAAGTGTGAGACCTCTAGAGGAAAGAGGATAAAATGTTAACAATTGAGGTTAGATAATATGCTGTCTAGATAATATGATTTCTGAGTGTTGTTAGGCTCTGGAATTAAGGGATACTGTGGAATCTCCAATAATGAGATCACTTCACTTCACTTCCCAAACTAAGATTCTGGTTTGTTTTCTTTTTTTTGGTGGGGAGTGGCAAGTTAGGATAGTTGCCATATCCAGTAAATAAAAACCTTTTTTAACTTTGGCATTTTTTTCTTTACAGGCTGGGAACCTGACGGTGCTAGCTAATGATTCCCTGCTCCACCAGGACCCAGTACAGTTAGATTTCTACTTCCGCCTCACCCCTCAGGCTTCTGCTCACTGGCACGGCCTCCTCTGTGACCACCGGCTCTTCCTGGACATTCCCTACCGGGCACTGGACCAAGGCAATAGGGAGAGGTAAGAGTAGATCCCTTCATTATCCCAAGTTGGATTCCTGTAATGGAATAGCTAGGGGAGTAGTCAGCAATCCCAGAAACAATGATGCTTTAGATGTGAAAGATCAAGGTACATGTAAGGATTAAATGAACACAAAGATACAATATGTATGGGAGATTAGTCATCTTGGAGGTGGGCTTAAGATGCACAAAAACATGAGGCCCTTAGAAATCAGGGTCATTGGTATGTTAGAATAATATTTTCTCTGTGGTGGGAAGAGTCAAAGGTATATTTATTTATACCATCAACTTAACAGACTTGGTCAGGCCTAGGTCAAGAGTGCCTGATGAATTTGATTACTTCTCTAAGCAGGCTGTTGTCACCTGTCTTTACTTAGTTATGCTCACTAGCTTCTCTCTTTCTTTGACTCCCAGTTTGACAGCGACACTGGAGTATGTGGAGGAGAAAACAGATGTGGACTCTGTGTTTGTGAACTTCCACAATGCTAGGAATGACCGAGGTACTGGGGTTGGGAAACTGCCCTGTCCGTAGTGCTGATGGAGGCTTTTGCTATTGTTCCTTTCCCTTTGCACTGTTGAGAACATGGGCTTGGGAAGTAATCCTTACTGGGACTTTTCTATGCGTATGAAATTTTCCTTGAGGGGAGTTGATAGATGAATTAAGGGTATGGAGAGGTGGAGGGAGAAGGAACTTTGTGAGCTTGAAAGGGCTTTTCTAATAACTTGTTTTCTTCTCCCTCATAGGTGCCTTGCTTCGGGCCTTCAGCTACATGGGCTTTGAGGTGGTTAGACCCGACCACCCCGCCCTCCCACCCTGGGACAATGTCATCTTTATGGTATACCCCCTTGAGAGGGATTGTGGCCACTTATCTAGTAAGCCTTCCTGAGTCCAGCCACATGCCCACTCAAGTGGGAGGGGTGGAGCTTTAATAATATGGCTCAGGCCCCAGGCACAGTGGGATCCAGAGTCCTAAGGTTTTTAGGATGTGATTCAGGGCACCTCCTCCCAACCCAGGAATAAAGGGTAGTAGAATCATCAATTCTTCGCTTTTGTCTTAGAGAGTAATGGAATAACAGCATAGGACTGTGCACGTATTCAATCCTGAAGCAAGGTGGTCTATGGCAGTAATGTCAAACTCAAATAGAAATGGGCCCCTAATTTGTACAAAAGGATTCCTGCCCACCACATACAGACTTAGTTTTAATATGTAATGTTACTTTTTATTGTTTTTTTAAATTTGTTTAAATATTTCCCAGTTATATTTTATTTTGATTCAGGTCTTACTTGGGAGTATGGGGTGGTCTAATGGGTATAGTTACTGCTGGACCTGGATTTTATCAGCCTTAAGCACCTGTGTGACCAAGTGCATACCGCAATCCGAGTCTATTTCCTTAGCCATTTAGGGGGATAATACCACCACCTACCTTCCAGGGCTGGTGGAAGGACCAAAGGATGCAAAATCTGTTGCAATCTTTAAAGCCTCATTTAAATGTGAGCTGTTAATATAAATTATCTTTGTCCCCTTTGTCCATCCACTGCTCATCACATGAATGATATTGTATCAAGGCAGTCAGCTTGACATTCAAAGTCATGAATTCTCTTCCTCCATCAACAAAACTCTCAGCAGAATGCCAAATATTGAGGGGTTTTAGTTTTAGCTCATGGCAATTGGTTCTGTCCCTTAAACTCCCTTGAAAGCTCCATTAGGAATAGGAAGCAAAGGGAATCTGGAGGTTGTCAATAGAGGGACCACAATCAATTTTGCAGAGAAGGGAAAAGGAAGAGATTAAGTGTTTCTATAGAACTTGCTATGTGCCAGAGACTGTGCTAAACACTTTGGAAATATCTCATTTGATCCTCACAACAACCCTCTGAAGGTGTTATTATCCCCATTTTACAGTTGAAGAAACCAAAGCAAACAACTAAATTGTTGTTTACTAGAGGGGAAATGTAGAAAGTGTTTCATTGACCTCCTGGTTCCTCTGGATCAGGCTCCATTTCTTCTAGGTCAGTACTGGAATTTTCTGAGGCAATAAAAACTTATTGTGGACATGGAAAGAGATACAATTTGCCCATGCGTAGTGTTCAACATCTAGGATCCTACTCAAGGTATTCTTTTAAGCTAGAAATGTTAGCTAATTTATTCCTATCTTAATCTCCCCCTAAAACAGGGGCTCTTAACTTCTAGGGTCTGTGAACATTTAAAAAGTATTTTGAAAACTACATTTCAACATAATTTGCTTCCTTTGTCACCCAATGTTATTTTATGCATTAAAAAATACTCTGAGGTCTGTGACACAAAAAAGATTAAGAACTTTTGTTGTAAAATATAAAAATAAATGAAATGACTGATTTCATTTCTATTAAAAATCACCACCTTGCATTTATGTACATGGATTCTTTCAAAGAACTTTCATATATTTCATCTAGATCTTCCCAATGTCATTCTTACTTGACAACTAAATGGAGGCCTGGAGAACAAATGGCTTCGTCAACCATGAAAACCCTATGTCAAAGTACACTATTATTGTGTGAGGTCACAGTGAGCACATGGGAAACCAGAACCCCAGGTCTCCAGTTCTGCAATTTTTCTGTCAGCAAGCATTTTTACTCACTGTTCTCAAAGTGGCAATTTTTCTCAAAGTCTTTTCAACACTACACTAAGGAATGTAAAATTCACAAGGGGACATCTCCCTTCCCTGGATGAGACCTCTCAAATTGATGTGAAATTAAGGCACCAAGGCAGAACTTGGTCCTCTAGCCTCTCCTTATGTCTACAGGACCGCCTCTATTGCTAATTCAATTGGAAGATTTTGGGGTCATTTTAAAAACAGAATTTTAGTTTAGCAATGATTCACCTCAGTGGCTTAGAGTTTTTATATACATACACATAGTAGGCACTGCACATGCCTAAATCATGGCATCTTAGAACATGTTCTTGGGCCGTCATTGTTTTCCTCCTTGCACCACAGCCTGGGTTCAAAAGGGAAACAGCTCTCAAAGCTCTTGTATTTGATAATAATGGCATTGCCTGAAGCTGGCAGGGGGGCATTACCTGCTTATTTCCTTGGGCTATTTGATTCAACCTGTTAACTTTATACCTGCCTCTTCCTTGACAGCTGTAAACACCCGGTGAGCTTGTAGAGGCTCAGAGCTTCCTCAACTCACAACTTAAGAATTTTCCTAGTAAGTCATCTCATAAAATGAGGCAGAATTCTGAATGATCCCTACTCTCAACTAGCAGAATCTTAATCAATGTTTTCCATCCCAGTTCCAACCAAATACCTAGCAGAGCAGGAAAGTGCTTTTATTGCTAGTGGTTCCAGGTAATGCTAAGGAAAGCCCTTCTAAGGCAGCATCTGACAAGACACATACACATGCACGCACACAGTCTTTTTCTGAAAAGTTCTTCATTCTGCTAGAAGAATAAGTTGTATTTGGTTCACAGCAGGCCAATTAGTAGGCAGCCCACAAAGGAGGAAATGTGGGGATATCTTCTGTGGAATTTGATTCTCTGTCCAGCCATAGGCTCCCCTGCCATACCTTGCCACTTCCTGAGCATGGACACAAATGAGAAAGGGTCAATATATGAGAGCAGTCAAACTTGGAGAATAACAGCCACAGAAAAGGAACATTAGGATCAGGGAGAAGGAAGAGAGAATGCAGTAGCTCCCCATCCTCACCCCTCACCGTTTTCCTGCTCCATAAGACACAAATCAGAGCCCCACTCACACAGCAGGCAGATGGCTGAGCCAGCCAGAGCACAGACATCAAAGCAAGTCATCTTCTGCAAGGACACCATCATCACCAGAAACTGAGGCAGCTTCTAAGCAAAGACAGGAGGGGAAATTAGGCAACAATCAACTTCAGCAGGCTGTTTCCAAAATACTGGGTTGGGCAGAATCAGGACCTCATTCACCTTTTCCAATTAATCTCCCAGTCTGGATCACAGAAAGGAAAGGCAGCAACCAAGGAGTTTCAGGAGGTAGGGTAGGAAATACTGTTGGTTACCTGATAAGCTGAGGCACGAGAGTGTGTGCGGCGTCTCTCCAGGGCTCTTCTTGGCCTCAGACAACAGGCTCTCTAGAGAGGCATCTGTCTCTGTGGCCTGAGGGAGTAACAGAAAAGAAGACAGTGTTAGTAAATGAGGTGAGGGAGAAGCAAACACATCACTGCCCCTACAATGTTAAATCTGAACTACAAAAGTCTATGGAAGCAGCAGCTAAGTTTGGTTCTGGAGAGTAAACTAAAGCACCTTTTGTCAGCTGGTAAAGCCATTTCGGCCCCAAGGAAGGCCCTCCACTACCAGGAGCCTAGGACAGAATTGCAGGCTGTGACCTGGGCTCCCCCAGGGGTACTACCCTACACCACCACTGGAGTTCACCCACCAATATATCATGCAGCATTTCAGGGACAGTATCTCCTTCTCCCACGTCTTGGGGGAGTTCAACTGCATAACCCTGGCGTACTAGTTCTAGCCCGATATCAAGATTCTGGAGGAAGAAAAAACAGAGATTAAGAAAAATGATTTTTTTCTATACTAGTCATAAAAATAGGGGAGAAAGGCTAGGATGAGGACTTTGGGGAAATGAGGAATAACTCAAAAAGTCTATAAAGACCAAGGAATAGGGTACTGAGTTCTGTGCCTCACCAAAATAATCCAATGATCCTCTAGGCCTCACCTGTCCATCGCTTGTGTCATAAAGGTGGATTTCTGGCCAAGTAGAAATCCCCGTTTGCACATAGCTGGAGATCTTGGCTACCAGAGGCTTCCAC
Organism: Petaurus breviceps papuanus; assembly: GCF_028583685.1. NCBI lineage: Eukaryota > Metazoa > Chordata > Mammalia > Diprotodontia > Petauridae > Petaurus > Petaurus breviceps. Next base: position 30,942,489 of record NW_027185798.1, on the reverse strand, counting down.
TCTGCACAATGAGTAAGGTGGTCAAACTCATCTAAGGCTTCTTCTTCCCACTGCTCACCTGATGAAACAGGCAAGGAAGTGAGTGGTAAGAACAGGAATAAAATCAGAAGACTGCCTATCTTCTTTAGAGAAGTGGTCTGAGCTCCTGGAAGTTCTGTTAAGTAGCCAGACAAAATATGAATTTTTCCAATGTGCTATGTGGGACTCATTCTACCCTGGGACCAAATCACATGGCTAACTTACCTGAGGGAACAATCCTTGCTAGACTACATTCTATTGCTTGGAATGGGAGGCTTAGGAAATCACTCCTGAAGTAAAAAAAAAATAGAAAACTGTAGTTAAGACTCTTATGACAAGTCATAAAAGTCATCTCTCTAGTCTCCCTACTTTTAGACTACATAAAATATATGGACAAATCTAACCCATTCTTAAAATTGGTTCCATTCCAAAGCTCCTAATTAATGAGCTCTCCATAATCTCTACAAGTGACAGAGATGAGTCTAACCTGCATTATACATCCAAATATGACTGACTCTCTACTGACCTGATAGCTCTCAAGTCCTTGAGTGGGCTCTCCCCATTATCTCCAAAGTCAACAAAGTAGAGATCCAGGTTCCCGTTCTCGAGGGTACCCAGGACCCGGGCCCGATACCAGGGTCCATCTGTAGGTAAAGGTGCTGCTACAATGTCACCCACATGCACGGTCAGATCTTCAGGCTACATGTCCAGGTCGGAGGTAAGGAAGGGGGGAGGGCAGCAATGACATAGATGGGTCAGACAAAAAAGTGAGAGAGAACAAATGACCATAGGAGCCATAGAAAACTGGTTCCCAAAGGGAAAAGAAGAAAATACACAAAAAGGGAAGGGTAGGAGATACTCCTTTCCCTCAAGCCCTATTATCCCCACCATCCCCTGGTCAATATGGCAACTCACTGACTGACTGTTCTCATAGTATTGGGTCATCTCGCTGACCAGCTTGTCCAGCTGTAAACTGCGGGAGCCAATAATCTGGATCCAGAAATGGTTGGGGTTTTCAGAGGCAGACACATAGACTTCTAGATACTCGTCAGCATGGAAACTGAAGTCAGGGCTGGGGACTAAACATATTGTAGGGTTGAGATTGGTGGTTATGACAAAACCATCCCTAGTTAGTAGAGAAGGTAAATGGGGTATGAAAGTGGCAGCTTTCAAATTACTCAAGAACAAAACAGTAATTCACTGAAGAAAAAAATGCTGAGGATTCTTATACTACTTTTGTTCCTTTTCCATTACAAAACCATGGCCATGACATAATTCAGATTCCCAGTCACATTTTACATCCCATCAGAATGTTGGTCTCCTTTGGAGATTGTTACAACTCCCACAGGGCTGATGTGACTTAAGACTGAGCAAGCAAGGCACTAGGTAGCAAGAGATTTGTATCCTAGTGTCCACCCTGCACTCAGACTCCCTCCATGGACCCACGGTTTCCTATTTACCACTCTATCCCACAACTTCCAGACCCTAGGACCTTCCTTTATAGGGATGTAAAGATATATATGTACATATAATATATGACTACAAAGTAACAAGACTGATTCCACAAACCATGTAAGAAAAAGTTTCATTCCTTTGTAATCACATATCATGCTGAATCAGAAGCGTTTAAATGAATACTCTCTACACACATTAAAAAATATATGTGTATATGTATATGTATACATGTGTGTATGTGTGTGTGTATATATATACACACACACACACACACACCCATATACACACACATATGAATGGGCTTCCAGCAAAAGAATTTTGATGTACCTTTTCTTGCCACCACTTTGTACTTTGGAAATGGACTGATGAAATATTATGAGCAAATATTATTAGCTTAGCAATTTGCTATTTTCAAAGACTCATGATTCATTTCCAAGACAAAGTCCTTTTGGTTATCTGTAACTTTCAATTATTCATGTGACTTGTCCCCCACTGGTTAGCATGGATAACCAAGCTGACATTGAAGACAACATACTTTCAAACTTTGGCATCTCTGGACTGGCCTGGGCCCCTGCATACTCCTGGCAGCTGTTGTCACTAAGCATTTCTTCATGGGAATGTTCCATTGGCTCTGGTCTCAGCCCAGATGTATCTCCTCCTCCTTGGCTAAGAGTAGCAGCCAGTGGAGGGACCAGCTTCTTGCTGGTGCTCATGTCCTTAGGAAAGGCTGGCTCCCCAGCTCCCCCAGGCCCAGCCACTTCTTCTCTTTTGACACTGATGGGTTGCTTGCGCTGTACTCTGGATTCTGCTGAATGCACAATCCTCTTCCTAAGTTCTTCATCTTCTGAAACTTTTTCTAGAATAAGATGCTTTCCAGAAAAAGAGAAGGAATACTCAGTTCAGGTCAAGTCATCAGGACAGGAAGAAAGGGGCTCTTCTCATTCAGATATACATGTCCAGCTCCACTCAATACCCACCTTGGCTGCTGCCACTTCCTTCTGTGTTCCTGAGATCTTTATGAGTCGTGTTAGTAGCAATGTACCTTCTGATTCCTTGTCACAGGTGATTTTGGCTCCAGAGCTCTTGCAGATGGCACGAATGGTCTCTCCACCTCTCCCTGCAGAAAGAAACGTATACAAATCCCTCTGCTTGTCTCCTTATACTTTGTAGTGACTAGAAAAATCGGTGGAAGTAAGAATAAATGTTCATTTCCAAACTGAGCCAAGCACCAGGAACTTAATAAATGTTTGAACACTAAAAGTTATGGAACTAACAGTTCCTAAAATCTTTCCTGCCAATTAATTTTTTTTCTTTTGATTTAAAAACTTGAGGTAGTTTCAATTCCTTTACTCCAAATATATTTCTAAACCATTCAGGGAGGCTACACACTTCAGTCCAGAATACTAGAGTGAGAAAGTAGAAAGAACACTGAACAAGTTGAGAAGAACTGCTTTCTAGTCCCTGCTGTGGGGGCACTCATAACTTCATGACTTGGAGATGTCAATACTGAGTATGTTTACTTGTCTATAACCCAGGGATAGTACTGACCCTGCCTACTTAACAGAGGAGTTATGAGGTGCATGGAAAATTAGCTTGCCAAAAGCAATCTGAAAACTATCAAGTACTATAAAATTTTAAGATCTCTTTTACAATAGCACAAAGAGATAATACTTGATGGAAAAGTATGTTTGCTCCTCAAAGGTTAAGGATATACAGGAACAGTCTTACCTTTTCTTTAATACTTTGTGAATCTACCACCTATGAATTTCTGTAAATCCTTTTTGAATCTATTTTGTATTTTGGGATCATGTTTGAGATAAATTGAGTAAAACTGTCTACCATCAACATCTTTTGAATCTCTCCCCTTATGGAGATGACACTGACCAAGAAAAACACTTATGATATTAAGATGCAAGATATAGAGGAAGCATTAAGAGTGAGACAAAAGTACCTATAATTCTGCCCACAGATCTCTGAGGTACTGAAAGCTGTTCATACACTGGGGTGTTCTCTGTCAGGATCTGGTGGATTGCCGCTTTGGCTTTGCACACCTGGACGGGAAAGCCACTGATGAGCAGCACCCGCTCCTCACCTACATCTTCTGTGTCCACATCAATACGGGCACCAGTCTGCTTCCTCAACTGCAGAGAGGACAGGGGAAGAAGGAAGAGAGGGAAAGTGTGTGCATCTATGTATGTGGTAGGGCTTAGGAAGAGACCCCATGGACATATTGTATGGACATGGCCAAAACGGGAATTTGTCTTGACTATACATATCTGTAACAAGAGCTTTGGATATTTTTTTTCTCTTTTCTTTTTAATAGGGAAGAAAAAAAATCTATATTGGTTAATTGAAAAAATATTTATTTATTTATTTAAAGCAATTGGGGTTAAGTAACTTGCTCAAGGTTACACAGCCAGGTGTTTCTGGGTGGGTGCTAAGTGTCTGAGCCCGGGATTCGATCTCCAGGTCTTCTCAACACTGGAGCCGGTGCTCTTACTTGCTGTGCTACCTGGCCGCCCCTATTTTTTTTTTTAAAAGAAGAGGCCTCATGAGAACTGGTTACTGATTCTTTAATCTAAACTATGGGTGCTCTCAGAAGATGGAAGGAGAGACAATGGCTATCTAGTCAACTCCCTCATCCAGCTCCTAACTGGAAACCCAATTAATCCTTACTTTATTTGCAATGATAGGCAATAAATGGCAAAGAAAAATTTAAAAAGCAGTCAACTTTTAAAAAAATTATTCAGGTTTGTAATATTTTTTTTTTAACCTTCAAGCAGATTTTTTTAAAAGTCTATTTTCTTTTCTTTTCAGGTCTATATTCTCCCATTTCCCCTGGCCCTCACAAAACTCCCATCCCAAACATGTATAGTTTGAACAAAATATATTCCCACAATTGGTCATGTAAAAAAAAAAGTCAATCTGTACTTGAGTTCTTCACCTCTCTATCAGGAGGTAAGCAGCATGATTCATTACTAGGATCTCTGGAATAGTGGTTGGTTATGGTTCTTAGCTGGAGCTCTGAAGTTTTTCAAAGTTGTTAGTCTTTATGATATTGTCTCTATTATATATAAATTGTTCTCCTTTTTAAACTCACTTTACATTGCATCAGTTCATACAAGTCTTCCCAGATTTCTCTGAACCATTCTTTTTATTATTTCTTACAGCATAACAGTACTACTCTACCACAATCATATATCATGACTTATTCAGCCATTCCAACTGATAGGCACCCTTCTAGGTTTCCATCTATAAATATTTTTGCACGTATGAGTCCTTTTCCTCTCTCAGTTCTCTTTGGGATATAGACCTAAATGATATATACAGGGTCAAAGGATATACATGATTTAAAAGATTCTGGGGATATTTATGACTTGCTTTTCAATCGGGTTGGATCAGTTGATAGTTCTACCAACAGTACATTAATGTAGGGGTGGCTAGGTGGTGCACTGAATGGAGCACTTGACCCTGGAGTCAGGAGGACCTGAGTTCAAATCCAGCCTCAGACACTTAACATTTATTAGCCATGTGACCTTGGGCAAGTCACTTAACCCCAACTACCCTGCTCTCTCCCCTCCAAAAAAGGGTACATTAATGTACCTGTTTACCCCATAATCCCTCCAGAATTTGTTGTTTTCCTTTTTTGGTCAACTCTGCCAATCTGACAGGCCTCAGAATAGTTTTAATTTGAGTTTTTGAGCATTTTTTCCATCATGATTATTTTTAGCTTGGATTTCTTCTTCTGAAAATTTCATTATCTTTTGACCACTTGTCAGCACATTATTCTTATCACAAATCAATTCCATGAAACCTTTCTAAAATGGTAAGTAGTATCTAACTAAAACTATCAGCAAGCATTATCTGTAATGGAGATAAGCTTCTATAAGATCAGAGGTGAAGAAAGGATGGTCGTTATCACAGTTATTCAAAAGTATACTAGAAATTATAGCTATAACAATAAGAGAAGGGGCAGAGTCAAGATGGCAGAGTAGAAACAGGACCTCCCCGCTGCTCCTGCTTCCACCTTCCCCAATCCATGTAAAAAGGGGACTCCGAACAAACTCTGGAGCTGCAGAACACACAAAATGACACAGAGAAGCTAACCTCCCACCGAGGACAGCCTGGCAGGAATCGGCCAGCGAAGGGCTCTGGGAGCCAAGCCCAGCCCCACAACGAGGCTTTAGCCCCAGGGCGGGCCTGACCAGCTGCGGCTGGATGGACTACAGATCAGCAGCAGCTGTGGCCTTTTCCAAAATTATCAACACATAGATGCGAAGGACATAGAAGTGAGAGGTCAGTGCAGTCTGGACTTTGGGACCCAGTAAGTGGGAGTGCGTGGCTTTTGCTCCTGGGGTGAGAAGCTGCTGAGATGCTGGCACAGCCACCCAGCACCACGTGGCAGCTTCAGCTCCTGGCCTGCAGAGTGTAGGGGGACCAAGCACCAGTCTGAGGGGTAATCACTCTTGCTTTAACCTTCTTGGATCTGGATTGCAGTCTAGGGTGGAGGTCCTGGGATGTGTGTCCAGCTTGCCAGAACGTGTGGAGACCTCAGAGAGGGCACCCATCTAATACCTTGTGATAGTAATGGCATTTAAAGTTCCCCTGTATTGGCTTGTTTTCAAATTGATTGTGTTAAAACCCAGAGTTTGTTAATCCCACCTGTGGGATGGGCTTGTTGATGTGAAAAGAAAGACCTGAACTGGGAGGAGCTGGTGATGTAGATTTGGAGAGACACTAGAG
>NW_027185798.1:30915385-30935873 GCF_028583685.1 Petaurus breviceps papuanus | reverse complement strand
TCTCTGTTCTTGGTTTGTCACTGAATAAAATAGAGAGCACCTATGCTGGTATTTTGAACCTGGGAAGTTGCCTTTCCTTGGCATTACATTACATACCTCCAGCAACTGAGAAAACCCCAGCGTTTGGGATGAAAGCTCCCCTGTCTGCTGGCAGAGTCCTACTGTGGCAAAAAGCCCAGGGGTCAAGTGACTGAGGGGTGACATGACCAGGCAAAGGAAACAAAGCAGACAAAAGATTCCAACCAAATTAGACTCCTATTTTGGGGACAAAAAGGAGCAAAGCATGGAACAGGAGGAAGACAGTGAAGTCAGAACTCCTGCACCAAAAGCTTCAAACGAAAATACAAGCTGATTTCAGGCCATAGAGGACCTTAAGAAGCAGATAAGAGAAGTGGAGGAAAAATTGAAAAGAGAAATGAGAACAATGCAAGAAAATTACGAAATGAGAGTCAACAGCCTGATTGAGGAAAATCACAGCTCAAAAAATAGACTAATTCAAATGGCAAAAGAGGCTCAAAAAGGCAATGAGGAGAAGAATGCCTTAAAAAGCCGAATTTGCCAGATGGAAAAAGAATCTCAAAAGCTCAATGAGGAGAATCATTGCTTCAGAATTAGATTGGAGCAAATGGAAGCTAATGACTTTATGAGAAATCAAGATGCTGTTCAACAGATCCAAACAAATGAAAGAATAGAAGGAAATGTGAAATATCTAATTGTGAAAACCACTGACCTGGAAAATAGATCCAGGAGAGATAATTTAAAAATTATTGGACTACCTGAAAGCCATGATCAAAGTAAGAACCTAGAAATCATCCTCCAGGAAGTTCTCAAAGAAAACTGCCCTGATGTTTTAGAACCAGAGGGCAAAATAGAGGTTGAAAGAATCCACCAATCACCTCCTGAAAAAGATCCCGAAAAGAAAACTCCTAGGAATATTACAGCCAGGTTCCAGAATTCCCACATTAAGGAGAGAATATTACAAGCAGCCAGGAAGAAACAATTTGAATATTGTGGAAACACAATCAGGATAACCCAGGATCTGGCAGCTTCTACACTGAGGGCTTGGAATATGATATTCCGGAGGTCAAAGGAGCTGGGATTAAAACCAAGAGTCACCTACCCAGCAAAACTGAGTATCATGTTTCAGGGGAAAATATGGTCATTCAGCGGAATAGAGGACTTTCAAGCATTCTTAATGAAAAAACCAGAGTTGAATAGAAAATTTGACATTCAGATACAAGAAGCAAGAGAAACATGAGAAAGTAAACAGGGAAAAGAAATCAGGATAAGGAACTTATCAAAGTTGAACTATTAATATTCCTACATGGAAAAGCAATAATTGTAATTGATGAAACCTTTCTCACTAGTTGAAGGGAATAGAAATATATATATATACATATATATATAGACATATATATATGTCTATATATGAGGGCTTATGGGCATATGTTTACAGGTATACATAGACAGAGGGCACAGGACCAATTTAACAGGAAGGGATGATACCTAAAACGTGAAATTAAGAGGTGAGAGGGGAATATAATGAGACAAGATGGGGAGAGACAGAATGGGGTAAATTATCTCATATAGAAGAGGCAGGGAAGACTTACAATGGAGGGGAAGAGCAGGAAGGCAAAAGGGAATGGATTACTTATTTCCATTGAATTTGGCTCAGGGAGGGAATGAAATACACACTAAATAGGGTATCTTACCCTACAGGAGAGTAGGGGAAAAGGGGATGAGAGGGGGGATGATGGAAAGGAGGGCAGGCTGGAGGGGAGGGAAGTTGGAAGCACCCACTTTTGAAAAGGGATGGGATCAAAGTAGAGAACAGAACAAGTGGGAGGTGGGATAGGAGAGAGGGAAATATAGTCAGTTTTTTACAATATATCTACTATGTTATTGTTTTGCATTAGCCACACATGTACAACCTATACTGAACTGCTTATCTTCCCAGTAAGGGTGGGTGACAAGGGAGGAAGGGAATGAATCTGGAATTCAAAGTTTTAAAATGAAATGTTTAAATATATATATATATATACATACACACTATTATTAATACTATTTTACATGTAATTGGGAAATAAGATATACAGGCACTGGGGCATAGAGATCCACTGGAAAAGTCAAAAGGGGTATGGGAGAAAATATGGGAGAAAGAAGATTGGAGGAGGGAATATCCTGTGGGACTGCTATTTTGGCGGGGTGGGTAGGGGAAAAACAGGGAGAAAATTTGTAACTCAAAATCTTGCTGAAATGAATGATGTAAATCAGAAGTTAATAAAGCATTTGAAAAAAATAAAAATTAAAACAATAAGAGAAGAAAAATAAAGAACTTTAGCAAAGTTGAAGGATATAAAATCCAACCCACATTAACCATCAGCATTTCTATATATTACCAAAAAAGTCTAGCAGCAAGAGATAGAAAGAAAAATTATACTTAAAATAACTTTTATCAACTGTGGATGATAAAAAATACCTGGGAGTCTACCCAACAAGATAAACCCAGGAACTATATGAACACAATTACAAAATATTTTTCACACAAATAAAATCAGATCTTAACAATGAAAAATATACTAATTTCTCATGGACAGGCTGAGTCAATATAATAAAAATAACAATTCTACCTAAATTAATTCATTCAGTGCCACGCCAAACTACCCAAAAATTACTTTATAGTGCTAGAAACAAATACAAAATTCGTCCGGAAGAATAAAAGGTCAAGAATATTAAGTGAATAAATGGAAAAAGTGTCAAGGAAGGTAGCTTATCTGTATCAGATCTCAAGCTGTATTACATAACAGTAATCATCAAAACAATCTGCTACTGGCTAAGAAATCAGATTGGTAGATCAGCGGAATAGATTAGGTACACAATACACAGTAGTTAATGACCAGAGTAATCTAGTGTTTGGTAAACCCAAAGATCCAAGCTTTTAGGACAAGAACTTGCTCTCTGACAACATTTCTGGGAAAACTAGAAAGCATTTTGGCAAAAACTAGTCATAGACCAACATCTCACACTGTATAACAAGTTAAGGTCAAAATAGGCCCATGATTTAGACATAAAGAGTGACAGCATAAGTAAATTAGGGGAGCATGGGATAATTTATCTGTCAGATCTGTAGATAAGGGAAGAATTTATGACCACACAAGAGATAAGAGAACATTATAAGATATAGAATACATAATTTTGATTACATTAAAAAAAAAAGGTTTTGCACAATAAAACCAATGCAGCCAAGATTAGAAGGAAAGCAAAAAACTGGGGGAAAATTTTATAGTCAGTTTCTCTGCTGCATACTTCATTTCTCAAATATATAGAGAACTGAGTCAAATTTATAAGAATCACAAATCATTCCCCAATTGATAAATGATCAGAAGATATGAAGTGGCAGTTCTCAGATGAAGAAATCATAGGTATTTATAATCATATGAAAAAAATGCTCTAAATCACTACTGATTAGAGAAAAGCAAATTGAAACAACTCTGAGGTACCAACTCATACCTATAGGATTGGCTATTGTGATAGAAAAGGAAAATGATAAATGTCGGAGATGTGGGAAAACTGGGACATTAAAGCACTGCTGGTAGAGCTGTGAACTGATCCAATCATTCTGGCGAACAATTTCAAAATATACCCAAAATCTGACCCAGCAATACCACTATTAGCTCTGTATCCCAAAGAGATTAAAAAAAAAAAAGAACCTCTATGTACAAAGATATTTATAGTAGCTCTTTTTGTGGTGGCAAAGAATTAGACATTCAGGGAATTCCCATCAACTGAGTTGGGGTATATGATTGTGATGGAATACTATTGTGCTATAAGAAATGATGAGCTTTCAGAAAAACCTGGAAAGACTTACATGAACTGATACAAAGTGAAGTGAGCAGAACCAGGACTGTACACAGTAACACCACTACTGTATGATGATCACCTGTGAATGACTTGTTATTCTCAGCAATACAATGATCTAAGACAATGCTAAGGGACTCATGATGAAAAATGCTACCCACTTCCTGAGAAAGAATTGATGGAGTCTGAATGCAAACATTTCCCAATATTTTCAAAATTTTTCTTGTTTTTTTTGGGGGATGTGTGTGTGTGTGTGTGTAGAGTCTTATGTTTTCTTTCACAACAATGACTAAGATGGAAATATTTTGCATGAATACACATGTATAACCTATGTCAAACTGTTGGCCTTCTCAATAAGGGGGGAGAAGAGGAAGGGAGAAAATTTGGAACTTGAAATTAAAAATAAATGAGTATTAAAGTTTTCTACATGTAATTGGAAAAAACCCAAAATCTTAATCAGAGAAACTTACTTACACACATTCCCCACCCCTCCCATCTGTGAAGCCATTTTATTTTCCTAATTATTACTTGGATTAGGGAGATGGTAAATTGCTTTCCCAATTTTCTAACTGACAAAAGAGGAAGGTGACTGAGATATATGCTGAGTAGTAGGGCATCCAGTCGAGAATTTAATATTTATGGTAAATGATCAAGTAAATTTCTGAGTAATCGAGCAGTCCTTTTCTTGAATGTAAGAGCCTTATATAGTGAAATAATGGCTAGAATGAAAGTCATCTGTCATCTAAAGGGAGCAATTTAGCTCAGCAAAGGTGCTTTTCGCTGAAGGCAACTTATTTTATTATGTATGTGCATGTGGTGTTTGAGGGGACGGGGTAAAATTTACAAACATAAAATACCCACCAAACCCAACATACTTACCTGTTTAATATTGGCTCCTTGCCGGCCAATAATCAGTTTTACAGCCTCTTGTGGGACCCGCATCTCCACCTCAATATCATCTTCCCCAACAAATGTCAGCCGCTCTTCTATAAAGTGACCATCAGATAAGTCCTACTGCCAAAGACTTAATATAATACCCCCTGCTCCCTGACTTCTGCCCCAAAACTCTGTCAAAAACAAGAGGAACCAAAGGAGAAAAAAAACCCAGTAACAGCAACAAACGAAGGTGCTTTCTGAATGGGAACTTAAAGATTATAGAAGATATGACTGACAGATAAGATAGCTCTGTGGAATGCTGCTTCACAGATGTTAAAGGAGGAAAAGCTCTCTAGTCCTACAAGGAAGGCGTGCTGAGCTTCAGAGGGGCTTCTAATTCCAACCTGTTTTCAATGTTACCAGGAGAGAATCCTAGAAGACAGTGACCTAGGAGTCCACACTTATCTGGATTTTCTGTTCAGATTTGGAGTTTATCCCACCAAATTTTTACAATCCATTTAAACCCTGAAACACAGTCCATTAGTGGTGAATGAGAAAAGATTGACCTTTCCTCAAGGCTGAATAGGAAGGTACATATAAAAAGAATGGGGCAATTTTATTTACATGAACAGATATAAGACCAAAAGCCATTCCCCAAAAGATAAGTGGTCCAAGGATATAAACAAACATATCTCAAAAGAAGAATTGTAAACCACTAACAATCACAAAGAAGAATGCTCCAAATCACTAATAATAAGACAAATGCAAATCAAAACAACCATAACAATAAAAAATAAAACCAAGGTTTTATTTTCTATCCAGTATATTGGCAAAGATGAGAAGATGGGAATACTTAATCTTCAAGGGGTTGTGGAAAGATAGGCACCCTAGTGCATGACTAGTGGAGCTGTGAATTGGTACAACTGTTTTAGAAAACAATTTGGGAGTATACAAATAAGAGTGACTAAAAATGTCCACATCCTTGAACCTAGAGATTCTAGTAATAGGCTTATACCCCAAGGAGGTCACTGATATTAAGTTCCCACATGCACCAAAATATTTATAGTAGCATTTTTTTTTTGTGGTAGCAAAGAATTCAAAACAAAGTACATACTCATCAACTGGGGAATGGCTAAAAAAAATGTGATATATGAATGTAATGGACATAAGTAAGAATGTAAGAAATTGTATACCATATATATTATGTAAGAGTGTAAGAAATTGTGTGTGTAATGAATATAGAAAAGCATGGAAAGATCTACATGAGCTGATGCAGAGTGAAGTAAGCAGAGCCAAGAAAACAATATACCCAGAGACTATAATAGAAATGGAAAGAATGACCAAAAAAAATTCAAAAGTGAATGTTGCAAAATTACAAAAAACAAACATGACTTGAAAGAAGAGACAGGAAGTTCAGAAGTATTGTACATTGAACATATTTTCAGACTTTTTCAACGTATCAAGCAATTATGCTGGGTTTTCCATCCTCTTTCTTTTTTTGTCTTTAAAAAAAATCGTTAGTTGTATGGGTTAGCTCTCTGGGGCAGGGAGACATACTAGGGGAAATTATAGTGATGTGAAAAAAAAGACCTCAATAAAAATTTATTTTAAAAAAAGAACCCACTGCAATTTTAATGCTGGTTCTCTACTTAAATCAATAGAGCTCTCATAAAAGGGCAGATGAATTGGTATTGAAGTCTACAGACTAGCTGCTAAGGGAAGAGTTGTGGTAACAAAAAGAAACAGTGACTCTGTGCTACTGGAAGTACAGCCAGTTGCAAAGACCCCTTATGTTGTTCTAGTTGTAATACAATAAATGATCAAGTCTAAAATATTTATTTTACTTCAGGCAAATGAAGCATGTCAGTTTCTAAACCTTTCCATCATCTACATGAATATACACAAAAATACATACCTCGGCTTTCTCTATACCTTCGGTAGAGGATATAGGCAACAGTCAGACTGGCTGGAATTCCAAGGCCCAGTGCTATTTTCTGAATGGTTGACAGGTTTGTCCAAGAAGACCATTCAGTGGACATTTTCTCTGGAGTTCTAACCTGCATTCTGAAGCATGGGAAGGGAAACAAAAGGAGCTTTCAACCAAAACTTATGTGCATGTAGCAACATTTTTGCCCAAATTCCAAGTACCAACTTCAAGGTGAGAAACCTGACTCACTGGACAAGCAACTGAAGGCCACAAGTAAAAAGAAACTTAAGTCTTTTTGCTGCCTAACCCTAGAAAAATACACATTCAAACTCATGAGATGTAAATATAATGAACAAACCAGCTTAGCTGGAGCTTAGATAATAAAAACAAAAGTAACAGGAGTTAAAGTAGGATGGGGATCAGATTATAGAGGACTTTGAAAGTCATGCTAAGGAGTTTAATTTGCAGCAGTAGTGAACCAATAAAAGGTTACTGAATAAGAGTATCAGGGTAACAATAATATTTATGAAGTTTGCAAAGCGCTTTACATCTAGAGATGATTATCATTTGCCCTTCACAATTGTTAAGTGCTACAGATAATATCTTTATTTTATAAAGGAAGAAACTGAAACTAAGAAAGTTTAAATGACTTGCCGAGGATCACACAACTGTTTAAGTGTCTGAGATGGGATGCAAGCTCAGGTCTTGGCTCCAAGTCCATGGCTTTTCCAACTGTGCCATACTGACATCAGGGTTAAGATTTAGGAAATCTGCTCTGCATCAATATACAGAAGGGACTGTATAGCAAAGTTTGGTATGGAGCTTCTAACCTTACCATTCAACTAAAACTGTTCTCTCCAAGGTTACAATTTCTCTAGTCATTAAATCAAATGGCCTTTCCTCAGCCATTGTCCTTCTTGAAGTCTTAGAAGTATTTGAAATTACCCACTACTTCCAGCTGGTTATTTCTGTTCCTGAGGGGTTTTTCTCCTACCTGCCTAACTCCTCTCAGTTCCATGGCAAGATCATCTACACCCTAGCCCTTATGTATGGGTATACCTTGGGGCTCTGTCCTGGATTCCCTTCTCTCGTCTGTCTCCACCACCTCGGTGATTCCATCAGTTCCCACCATTTCAACTATCACTTTTCTGCAGATCACTCCCAAGCAAACCTTTCCAACTAGACATCACTACCTAGAAGTCTTCTTTCTTCCTAAACCTATGCCTCCCAAATTCCCTATTTCTATCAAGAACACCACTCTTCCAATCACTTCAGCTTTGCAATCCCAAAATTATATTGGAGTATTCTCTACTCTTAGTTGCAGCTGGTGGTAGAACGCGGGGAGAGAGCTGGGACTGGAGTCAGGAAGATCTGAGTTCAAATCTTGACTTAGGTATCAATTGTGTGGCAATGAACACAAATCACTTGACCTCTGTCAGCCTCAGTTTTCCTCAAGTATAAAATGGGAATAATCGCATCTACCTAGCAGGTTTTGAGGATCAAAGGAGATAATATATGTCAAATGCTTAAAACAGTGTCTGGCACATAATAGGTGCTATATAAAAATGCCTGTTCCCTTCCCTTTTTCAACCCACATCCATTACGTTGCCAAGTCTGGCTGAATCTAACTCCAGAACACCTCTCATATCTTTCCCCTTTACTCTTGAACCACTCTAGTTTAGACCCTCACCACTTCTCACCTGGACAACGGCTACAGCAGTCAACTGATATCCCTGACTCTAGGCTCACCTTTCTCTTATCCATTCTCTGCACAGCTACCACAGCGACAGTCCTAAGGCACAGGTTTGACCAAGTTCCCTAGCTCAAGGATATTCAGTGACTCTTTACTGCCTTTGGGTTAAAAGGCAAATTTTTCTCTTCAGCATTTGAAGTCCTTCACAATCAGATTTATTTCCCCAGGATGATCTTATTATTCCCTTTGGTTCACCATGTATTCACAAAAACTAAAGAACCTTATAAAAAAAAAAAAGCTATATTGTTTTTGGTTCTTGGACAGGCAGTAAAAGGGAGAGAGGGAAGAGGCTTTACATGTGATGTGCTTTCATGTTTCTGTGTTAGGAAGATCATATTCAAGGTTGTTCTATTAACTTAAATAGTTAAAGACAATCCAAATCAATCAGACAATTGAAAAGCCTTCTACCAATTCAGGAAGCTTTGTGAGACTGCAAACTGAAATTTGTGCTTTATTATTACCAGCAAATCAAAAGTTTGTTTTCCCATTGGGTTTGCTCAGGTACGGGAAGAAAACCCTTTAGTTTGTATGACTACTGGCACAACATTGTAATTTAAATGATTACTGGAAAAAGAAATCTGATTCAATCCCAGTGATGCTAGAAATATGGATGAAAACAAAATCTACTCTGAAATAAAATGTCAGTTTTAAATGTACTTTTCTCTGAAAGAGAAGCTGTACTGCTACTGCAACAACCAAGATGGAATTAAATCTGGAAGACCAGACAAAGCACTGGACTTGGGAGTTGTAGAACCTGGATTCAAGTCCTCAATCCAGTTTTATGTAAGCGACCTTTTAGGTCAGCCTGGGTCTGTTTCCTGATCTATAAAATGAGGGGGCTGGTCTACCTCCCTGATTTCCAATTTCCCTTTTAGCTACAGATGTATGATTCTACAATTAGATGTTTCTCACTTCTGCTCTTTGGAATAAGCCTTAGTTTAAAATTACATGCAGGCTTTCATATTTTTGGCAATTCACTTGAAGAGTTTGTAAAACTGTAGTGTATTCATAAAGCTTTTAACAATAACATTATACACTCTTGCCCAACCTGACTCCCACTCCTCCCTCCCACCAAAAAATACCCCAAACCTTTACTACTGTCTACTGAGCTTGCAGCTTTTTCCTATTGTAAATTTGCAAGCCCACTCTTACCTTGTAGGATCCAAGTAATTTCTGGTAAACTGTCTTTGGCAAGGAGACCTTGACTGGACTGAGGTTTGTGTGTATATAATATATAAAATACTGATTCGGTTAAAATGGCTTTATTCACAGATTCTAAATGCTTAGTCAAAGCAGTAGCTTGGAACAACAGTATACTAAGATTTCTTTCTTAGTTTTGTACTTTAAACAACAAATGTTATATTTTCCATTTGTGTTGTCACTCCTCTCTTCTTCCAAATTTAAATTTTAAGACAAGCAATCTACCATATGTACACAAACTAGCTCAATCAGCACCCTAGCAACAGTTTGATCTAAATACCAGTCCACTTTTGGTTGCATTCTAAAATTTGCAGTTGTGGGTTTTTACATAACTGGCTACTATGCTCAATATATCTTGTTTGGGTGTTTTGTGTTATCTCCCCCATTAGACTGTGAACTCTGAGAGGAGGGACTATTTTGTGCCTTGCTTTGTATTCCCAGTGCTTACTTAGCACAGTGTTTAATAAATGCTAGCTAAGGAAGGACATGCCAATTCTAAGGGTCAATTACAGTTATCTATCTCAGACAGTCCAGAGGAGAATGCACCCCTCTCATCAGAAAAAATCTGGACCCAAGTCAAAGGTTCTGTATATAGCCAAATTCCTGGTACTGTGTATAGGGTATGATGACAAAGGTAAGCTACAGAGTCTGGCATTTTTGTAACTTAATATACACTGTCAGTGTATAAACAGTAATGGACATGTAATTGGGTACTTAAAAAGTGTTTTTAAAATTGAACTGAGGGCACAAGAAAGTATTTTCAGAAAATTATCTGAGCTTCCAAATAGCCCTTTGGTGGTCAGTATTCTCATTTCCTATTCACATCCAAGTGTATGAAAAAAGAGGAAACAGAAACTATATTTGACTTTAGCATTGAATTAAAATTAAATATGTGTTACATAAAAGGAAGGAATCTTATAATCTAATAAAGGGGATATAAGGCACAAGGAAATGTATGATGAACATGTTAGAGAGGTCACATGAGGAGGCCTCTCAGATGCCTTCATGGAAGAAGTAGTACCTACGAATCCGAATGCTCCCCTTCCAAAGCAGAGAGAAGGTAGAATACATAAGATACCAATCAATCCCATTGTTTTCAGTAAGATCATGATTGCAGTGATACAAATAGTTTTATTTCCATGGGTCTTGAGTCCTATCTGGAAAGAATACATTCCAAATTTGAGGAACTCAAAGCAATATGAGCAAGGGAAGGTAGATGTAGCCAAGGAGGTTTGAAGTAATTATAAATGAAAGCCATAAAGCCAATAATTCAAGGGCAGGGTACCATTAAATCTTGCTCAGATCAAAGACACCATTTGGGAAGTGTCAACATTTGCTGATATAAATGGATTTACATGACAAGCCCATCTGTACTAAAGACCATATTTAAATAATCTCTGTAACTACCAAATCAAAAGCAAGGCCAATTAAAGTTTTGCTGGGGGGGAGGAGAAAGGGAGGGAGAAGGGGAGGGAGGGAGAGGGAGAGAGAGAGGGTGTATATACATATATATGTATACACACATACATATACATACAAAACTTGTTTATTGCTAAATTGAAGGCTTATTTATAATTTAGATATACACATACTCTGTTATGAACACCACTGGATAAAAAGTTTAAAAGTGAAAGATAAAATAAAAGGAATGGAAATAAATTACTATTACTAGATGCTTGATTGATTTTATTACTTAAAATGGAATGGGAGAGCAATATATGGACAAGAGAGAATACCAGAATCTGACCATTGTACAAAGATCCAAGAATACAGCATAGGCATACAATTCAACTCAAAGCAGTTAATTCTGCCCAAGGATGATCATATCCTCCTTTGAAAATGCAACATTTGAGATCTATGAACCCAACTCTGGCAATGATAAATGATACAGTACTTGAAAAGGCAATTCACACTATAGCTAAAATAAGACAAGAGTTGAGAGTTCAAAGTACTCAAAATGGGAAAATTTACCTCTCTCCCTCCCCCAATTAAATATTCTGCATTACTCTACTCAACTTTCCTCCTTGGCATATGAGAAGTGTGTAAAAATAAAATTAAAGAAAAAAAAAGCACTAACCTTCAAATCAGATGGAAACTGACACTAGCTGGGTGACCCTGGGCAAAGCACTTACCTCTTTTGAGTGTCCCTTTCCTCATTTGTACAAAGGGACTAGAAAGGCATTGTGGTCTAGTAGTTTTATATAAAGGGAAGTCTTCTGAGTCAGAAGGATAGAGTTCTAAATACTAGCTGTATGACCCTGGACAAGTCAATTAACCTCTCAATGCCCCAAGCAACTTTCTTAGACTTTAAGTTGCAAATCATTTTTGGTAGAAGGTGTTTTCTTACCAGGCTCTTCTTAATGCAGATGAAATCTCAGATCCAGACAGAAAAACATGAGGTACTTGCTTACTCAGAGAGCTGATGTGAGGAAAATGTTTTTAAATCTTAAATTGATATGTACAAGTGTTTGTTCCCGTTGTAAACAAGTTGATAACTAATAGACATTTTTGTATCAAATTTCCTTTTAAAAGTCAATGAAATAAAGCCAAATAACTGCTTCTAAACAGAGCTTTAACAAACCAAGAATTAGTGCTCCTCAAAACAATCAGAGCATTTTTAGATCCACCTGTGGCTAAAGATCCAGTCTTCTTTTCACGTGCTAAAAACCCATGGGATAGAAAACCCTCAAACCCTTCACTTAAGAAAAGGGCAGGGACTAAAAACAGAGGCTTTGAAGACAAAGTCAGTTTTCAGTCAAGTCCAAAATAATGCTAACTGAACCAGGAGGGTGGCAGAGAGAGGGTTCAAATAAATGAGTTTAGTAATAAAGGCAAAGACTAGGTGGCAAGTGATAAAAAAAAAAAAAAGGGCAATTAAAGGAAAAAAAAACCCTAAGAAAGGCAAAGTGACAAGTATCCTCCTCCACCCCAGGGGCCCGATCTTTTTTAGACAGCTCAGGACTGATATGATCAGTGAAGCAATGTAGCTGGCTCTGGAGTTGAAAGACCTGGGTTCAAATTTTGTTTTCTTACCTGTGTGATCTTGGGCAAATCACTTAACCTCTCAGGGGATCAGTTTTCTCATCTGTAGAATTAGGGGTTTATAAAACTCTATGGTCCCTTCTAGCTCAAAATATATTATTCCAAGATTGAGTGGAACCCTGATAAGACTAAAAACCAGCCTCTCCAACTTATTCCTGCATCGCTAAATCCTAAATTATTCTGAGGGAAAAGTCTTTTCAGCCAATGCTTTTTGTAGTTCACGAGGCTATGAAAACAGTACTACAGTGTCTACACCGATGGCTTAAGGACTGCTGCACTAACGCTGACAAAAGACTCCGTTACGCATCCTCACCTACTCGGCGCCCCCCCCCCCCCCCCCTTTTCTTCCCCCCCCCCTCTATTTCCTCAGCCCTTCTTATCTTCCTCCTCTTCCTCAGGCCTCCTCGTCCATCCCCCCCGCCCTTCCAAACTCAGGCCCCTGGACTCGTCATCTCGGCTCCCTCCCCAGGCTCCTACTCCCCGTCCTTCCCTTTGCCTCCCCGCCCTCGCCCGCGTCCAAGCCTCCTCCTTTTTTCTTCTCCTCAAAGGAACCGTTTAACAAATGCTTCTTGACTCAACTCCTCAACCCCCTCCCCATCAGGTCCGGGTCCTCCATCTTCCCCAAACCCCCTCTCCCTATCCCCTCCGCCCCCAGACTCTTGGCCTCTTTCCAGCCCCTTCGCTCTTCCTAACTCCATTCCATCTACTCACACGCTCTTGGACCCAGCTCTAAACTCCCTCTTCCGACCCGGAACCCGACTTATACCGCTTCTCTGAGAATAGCCGTCGTACCCTCGGCTCCCCAGTCGCTGTCTCCTCACACCCTGACTAGGGGAGCGCTGGCCTCGCTTCAGCCAATCAGCAGCTGCCCACGTGACCCACCCCAGCCAATCCTCCGTCACCTTCCTCTCCGGCGGATCCGCTTCCATTGCTCCCCCGCCCCCACCTCTTATTTTCTTCCCAAACCAATCACCCCGCGAGCTTTTGGAGAACTACGTACCTGCCGCGTGCGGTTGCCCAATAACGGGGATGAGTTTCAAAGTTGGTCCTCCGCGATTGCCAATAGGAGAAGTAAGCTAGGGAGGGACAGCCCTTTCATCCATTGGACCGGCACCTGCCTGAGAATAAACAGCCAATCGGAAGCTTCAAGGAGCTCGAGCCGCGTAGCGTTTGACCAATCATTGAACGGGACCTCTGCTGCTTCGGTTTTGGCCGAAAATCCGGCGTCCCGCTAGCCTGGAAGGCTACTCATAGGAGTTTGGCCCGAGGGGGAGGGATAAGGTCCCCCGCCGCGTTGCGATAAAATGTTGCGATAGAGTGTCACGATTGGGGTGTCCTCTGCACATTGACCACGTGGTGTCTTGTCAATTGCGAAAGGTCGCGGGGGAGACACGTCGCGGTCAGAGCCCTTTGTGTAAGTGACAGGGTCTCCACGTCGTGACCACAGTCTAGGAACCTCGGGACTCTTAGGCAGAGTGTCGGAGCACGTGGAGAAGCGGGAGCAAACCTGAAGACTGGGGTCCCTCCTCCTCGGCCGAGGAAGAAACCAGGCGGATTGAATGAAACGGCAGGAAGGATGGAGATCAGACCTCGGAAAAGGGTTCCGACCCTTCCCGAGAGGTGGGAGGCTTGGTAAGGGCAAGTGAGAGTTGGGGGGCGGGGGAGAGAAGGCATGTTTTCCTTCTTCCCTGTGGGAAACATCTCAGCGCAGAAATAACTCTCGTGATAGCTGGAGCCACTTGAGGTCTGCAAAGCACTTTCCATCGCTCTGTTTCATCCGAGCTTCATCAAATGCTTTTACAGATGCGAAAACTGAGGCTCAGAGATCAGCCGTCTTGCCCAGCCTCACACAGCCAGGTAGTGCCTAAAACTGGATTTCAACCCACTTCCTCCGGCGCAGCTGGCTGGGAGGGAAGAGATGCCCTTTGGAGAGCGGGGAGCGATCCTTTTGTTCCTCATCAGTCACCTGGACCTCGCTGAAGGGCTGAGTACCGCATCACCACCTCCCGGGAGAAGGTAGCCCTGCCCCAGCCTTTGCCTCTCCCTCTCTTCCCTATTTCCTTGCCTCAGGGACAGTTTTTGAGGACTGGTAGTAGCCACAGCTGGAAACAAGGAAAGTGTTGGTCCTAACCTAAGATTTTTGCTCAACCTTCAGAAGTCAACTCCTTAATCCATCAGTCAGCTCAGTGCCACGCTATCATCTATACTTGACATTTTCTCTGGTTGCCCCCAAAGCCTGGAACACGCTCCTTCCTTATCTCCAAACTCTGGCTTCTTTGACTTTTTCCTTCAGCTCACAACGAAAATCCCCCTCTCTATAGGAAACCTCTTCCGGTCCCACATCATGCTACTGCTTTCCCCTCTGAGATTATGTCCAATTTATCCTCTACATATCGTTTGTATATCAGTGTTTTCTTGTTGCCTTCACTGTTAGACTTGAAAGCAGAGACTATTTTTGCTTTTCTTTGTATTTCTACTGCTTAGTACAATGTCTGATGTGTAACAGGGGCTTAATAAAGTCTTGTTTACTTGACTTTTGGACGTCTAAAACTGAATTACTATAGGGCATCAAGAGACACCTTGATGGTTCAGTAGGTAGAGAATTGGGTTTATTGTAAAAAAAAAAACCAGTTTAAATCCTTCCTCATTTTCTAGCTTTGTGATCCTGAATAAGTCACTTAAACCTCACTCATTCTCAGTTTCCTCTTCTGTAAAATTGGGTTGGTAATAGAGGTCATTGTAAAGATCAAATGAGATAGCATATGTAAAGCAATTGGCAAATCTTATAGTGCTACATAAATGCTAACTATTATTATTATTCTTTCAAACTCAATGGGTTCCAAACAGAACTTGGAATCATTTCCTCCAAACCCTCTCCCGCCTTTGAATATTCCTATTACTGTCAAAGGCACTGCCACCTTCCCCTCATCCAGGCTCAAAACCTCAGTGTTATTCTCAGCTGTTTCCTTTCACTTGGTCCACACATCAATTTGTTCCTTAATCTCCTCATTTCTATCTTTATGGCATCTTTCGTATATAAGTCCTTTTCTCTCCATTTATACACCCGTCCCTCCCAAGTTCAGGCTCTCATCCTTTCTCCTGTACTATTATAATAACCTTATAATTGTCTCCATGCCCCTGTCCTCTCCCCATGCCAATCCATCCTCCACTCATTTGCCAAAGGGATTTTCCTAAAGTATAGGTCTGATGATTTTCCCTCTACTCCCCATCCAATAAAATCTGGTGGCTCACTGATTCCTCTACAATCAAACCTAAAGGCCTGTTTGGTATTTAAATCTCTTCATAATCTTGCCCTTTCCTGCCTTTCCAGTCTTCTTACACTTTACTGCCCTCTACACACTCTATGATCTAGCTCTCTACCCTCTCCTGTTTGCTGTTCCTCACAAACAACACTCCATTCTCCATCTCTATGCCTTTAAGCCAACCTTGTACTCCCATGCCTGGAACGCTCATCTTCCTCCTCTCTCTCTCTTAGCTTCCTTAAAAGACTTAGCTCAAATTCTGTCTTCTGCAAGAGCCCTTTTCTGGTCCCCCTAGCCATTAGTAACTTCCTTGCTGAGATGACCTCTCATCTATGCTGTCTCTGTCTCTCATATATATATACACACATATATGTATGTATATCTATCTATCTATCTTGTATGTACCTAGTTATATGTGCTGTCTCAGCCATTAGAGTTTCTTCAGGACAAAGACTGCTTTAGACTTTCTTTATATTTCTAACAGTTTACTTACTTACAGTGCCTGGTACAGGGTTAGTACTAAATAAATGCTCATTGACTGACTGACTGCTAGCTCCAGCCCATGAAGACTGGACTCAATCTCCATTGAAAAAAAACAAGGGAGAGAGAGATAAGTTGCAAAACATATTGTAATTCTAAGGGCCTCTCTACTCTAGGGTCGTGATATGTTGTGGTTTTTTTAAAACCTAAATCTATTTTTTTATTGAACAAAAATCTGTTTTTTTTCTCTCCCACCTCTTCCCCATTGGAAAAAAGAAAAGAAAGAAAAAGAAAACCCTTGTAACAAATATGCATGGTCAAGCAAAACAAATTCCTGCATTAGCCAAGTCCAAAAAAATGTCCCATTCTGCATAGGGTGATGAGTTTTTGAGCTTTTTGAAGTTGTAGTTTAAAATATCTGGGTTTTTCTGCCTCCCCCTCCCAATTTTTGTCTCTTTGGCACTTAACAGAAAATGAAGGGGAAAATCCCTGGCACCTGTGACTTTCAGAAGGTGACTTCAGCCAGTGCTATAGACTATGGTAAGTGTTTTTTTTTTAAAGCAATTGGGGTTAAGTAACTTGCTCAAGGTTACACAGCCAGTTATTTCTGGGTGTGGTGGTAAGTATCTGAGCCCAGATTCAATCGCAGGTCATCCCGACTCTGGGGCCGGTGCTCTTACTCACTGTGCTACCTGGCCACCCCAGACTATGGTAAGTATTGACTAGGTGGGATGACCAATTATTCACTATTATTAAATGTCGTGTGGTGTAAAGAATACTGCTTTTGGAGTTAGAAGACCTTGGTATAAGACCAAGTTTTGCCTCTTTCCACCTGTTTGATCTTGGCAGTTATTGTTCCACTTTGGGCCTCACTTGTCTCATCTGTAAAATGGTGGGGGGTGGGGAGTGGTGTTAGACTAGATGATACCTTAAGTCTCTGATAGCTCTTGGTCTCTATGATCCTCTGTGGGAGGAGGGGCTCTGGGTGGCCTGGGGGCTTCTGAGGTATCTTTAACTCAAATTCTGTGACTTTGTGATAGCATCCTTCTATTGTGCAATATCTTAAAGGAGCTGTCCAGAACATGGCCTGATAGGAGTGCAGTGAGCAGAGCAAGTAGGAACACATGCTGGGTTTTGAACTTTTTTTTAAGCATCTGATATCAACTTTACTGTTGCTAGGGATGTAGGCAAGTACAAGAGTCATTTAGGGAATGGGGAAAACTAGGTGGAATAAGGGGAAAAACAACATTGGCCATCTCCAACTCATACACTAAGACATGGGGAGTAAGCTAAATGATTCTGACTTGGCCTGAGCCTTTCCCCTAGGACTCACCCCTTTGGTATCTCCTCTCCATACCCACTCAGACCACCACCATATTCCAAGCCTGATTCCCTAATATCTTATAAAACTCCTTCTCTCCCTCCCCTTTTCCCACCAGTGAGGTAAGAGACAGAATTATATGTGGCTTATTTATATCTCTACCCTCTGATTCTAGGCTTCGGAGACAAATAAAGACAGAGGGAGGTCTTAGAGTCTACAAGGGGCATCAGGGCCCAGAGACCCTTGAGGATTGGGAACTAGGAACAGATATTTCTCTGCTCCTTAGAATTTCCCCCATATTCCCATTCTAGCCCACCATCTCCTGGGATAAGACCATGCTTTCTAACTGCCTAGCCCTGATGCAAGGAATTTGGGGTCCCAGCCACAGGAAGAGTCACAGTCCAGGTCCAATTGATTTAGACAAGCATGACATTTTAGATACAGATGTGTAGAAAGAAAACATGGTATGGGAAGGGAATAACCTATGGCTATCAAAAAAAATCAGTGTGATCTTAGGTTACATTAAGAGTGACACAGTATCCAGGACTGGGGAATATGTTATAGTGGTAGCCCTGCTGTGATGTCTGTGACTGGACTCCGGTCAGATCACGTCTGGAGTGTTGTGTTTAGTTCTAGGTGCTAAATTTTAGGAGGAATATTGATAAATGTAGAGTATTCAGAGGAAATTGATCTGGAATGGTGAAGGGCTTCAAGATGATGCCCAGGGGTGTCTAGGTGGTGCAGTGAATAGAGCACTGGCCCTGGAGTCAGGAGAACCTGAGTTCAAATCCGGCCTCAGACACTTAACACAAAAAAAACTAGCCATGTGACCTTGGACAAGTCACTTAACCCCAATTGCCCTCCAAAAAAGAAAAAAACAACAACCCCAAAAGACCATGCCCAGTCAGGATCAATTGAAGGAACAGGAAATGTTTATCCTGAAAAAGAGACTTAGAGAAAATATGATGCCAGTCCTCAGGTATTTCAAGGATTGTTGAGTGGAAAGAGGAATTCAACTTTTTTTTTCTTGACCTCAGAATGAGGATCCAGGAGCCATGGATGAGTGAAAGTTACAGAGGGGAAACATTTGACTTGATATAAGGAAAACCATTCCCAATAATCAGATCAAAGGTGTTGTGGGCTGCCTTGGGAGGTAGTGGTTCCCCCTCACTTGACATCTTCATTTGGAGGCTTGTTCAGTTTGGACTAGATGACCTTCATGGTCCCTTCTAGTGCTGAGATTTGGTGATTTTATGACTAGGGAAAATTGAAAGCAGGACTTCCAATAAGGCCAGGAATATTGAGGTCAGACCTAATAGTAGTTTTTAGTGTTGGGTCAGCCCAACCTTGGAACGTTTAGACTATTGAACTTCTCATTGTTGATGGTTGCATTTATCCCTTTGGAGCTAGCTAGAAGGAAGATCCCTTTGGAAATTGGGATGCATGAAACTGCCTATTGAACATTTGAAACTGGATATCCCAGGCAAACCCTCAGCAAACATAACTTATTATCTCTCCCCCCAAACCCGTTCCTCTTCCAGACTTCTCTAATACTGTAGAGGGTCCCCCATAGTACCAGTTGCCTAGGTTTGTGACCTTGGTGTTACCTCTGACTCTTCATTCTCCCTCACCCCACATACCTCATCTGTTGCCAAGTATTTCATAGCTGATCTTTTCTCTCCACTCAACCATCCATCACCTTAGTTCAGGTGTTTCCCATCTCTCCCCTGTATTATTGCAATGGTTTCCTAACTGGTTGTTCTGTTTCAGTTTTCTCCCCTCCAGAGTGACTTTTCATGAGCATAAATCTGACCACTTAGATCACTCTTCTATTCCAGTGGTTCCCTATTGCCTTTAGAACCAATTGTTAACTCCTCCATTAAACTTTTAAGCATTGTCACAGTATCTTGCAGCCCTGTCATACACTAATTCCTCTCCTCCACTCTGCAATCTAGCCAAAGTGGCTTGTTCTCTGTCCTTGGGTTATATGGTTTCTCTCATCACTGTGCCTTTGCACTGGGCGAGCCCTATGCCTGCAGTATGTTTCCTCATCTTTGCCTCAGAGAATTCTCCTTTCTTTGCAGACACAGCTCACCCACCACTTTCTATGTCAGGGCTTCATCACTTGTTTTGTGTCATAGACCCCTTTCAGAAGTCTGGTGAAACCTACAGACTCCTCAGAATCATGTTTTTAATGCATAAAAGACATAGTATTACAAAGGAAATCAATTATATTGAAATATAGTTATAAAAACCTTATTTCAAAAATGAGTTCATAGACTTAAGGTTAAGGTAACAGGCTGCAGGACTGGTCAACTTGCAGCCTTGAGGCCACATGTGGCCCTCTAGGTCCTCAAGTGCAGCCTGTTGACTGAATCCAAACTTCATAGAACAAATCCCCTTAATAAAAGTATTTGTTCTGTAAAACTTGGACTCAGTCAGAAGGCCACACCCAAAGCCCTAGAAGGCCACATGTGGCCTTGAGGCTGCACCCTTAGTTAAGGAATTGAGAGTGGGGATTTTTTTCATTCTTTGCACAGTGCCTGGCATATAGGACTCAATAAATGCTTATTGCTTGATTCTTTGATTGATTCATTTTTGATGTATCCAGATTGTGATGGGCACCACCTGGTGGACGGGATGAATTTCTGCTTACTCTGTAGATAATAAATTGCACATGTGACATTAAAAAAAATCCTCCTTGTCTGTACTTCCTTCTTATGCATTTTAAAACATGCTTCAATGCCTCACTCTCTCTTTTTTTTTTT
>NW_027185798.1:30865059-30910385 GCF_028583685.1 Petaurus breviceps papuanus | reverse complement strand
AGAGAGAGAGAGAGAGAGAGAGAGAGAGAGTTGGAGGGAGGGAGGGAAAGAGAGAGAGAGAGAGAATATATCATACTTGGAACAAATAAGCCATGCAGTGGCTTGTCCAAATAAAGTATGTCTCTTTTATGTCTTGAATCCTACCCCTCTCTGAGGAGGTACTTCATCATAGGTCTTAGAGAGAGATGGTTGGTTATTGCATTGATTAGAGTTCTTAAGTCTTTCAGAATTATTTTTCTTTACGTTGTTGTTGTTCTCATATAAATTGTTCTCCTGGTTCTGCTTACTTCACTTTGCATCAGTTCACACTACCCAGGATTCTTTGAAATTGTCTCTTTTATCATTTCATACAGTACTGTAATAATCCATTACATTCATATACCACACTTTGTTCAGCCATTCCTAGTTGATGGATGCCCCTTATATTCTAATTCTTTCCTTTTTTTGACTCCCAATTTAGGATTAGGAAGTTTGTTTTGCTCTCAACTGTTCCCTCTCTGATGTTATCTTCCCTCTTGATTCCTTGATACCCCCTTGGTTCCTTTCTAAGCTTGTTGTATTTTCTACACCAAACTATCAGCATTTCTTTTTCTGTTCCAGGTAAGAATAAAGTTCATCTACTGCCCATTTCCCTACTCTTTCCATATTTGTGTATTCTTCTCATATACCCTAATGGTAAGAAATAACAAGTCTACTTCTTCCTCCTTTCTGTTCCTTTTATCTTCCCTTCTTTTCACCCTCTTAAAATCCCCAGACCAGAACCAACCATCCCCTACCCAGATCCACTGTTTCTCTAATTTTATTCCCTCAATACTTTTTGAAGACATTCAGGTTCTGAAGGTACACTTTTTTCTTTTCCCTTTATTTGAATAATATATCATCATATAGCCCTTTCCAATTTACTCAAATAAATGTACCTTTCTAGGTTTCTCTTCTGTTTTCATTTCATAGTATTCATGCAGCTCTGGTCTTTTCATTAGAAATATACTATTCCATTATTCCATCTTTTCCTCCTATATGATTATACTCAGTTTTGGAGGATTAATTACTCTTGATTATAAACCTGGGTCTTTTGTAATATCATATTTCAAGATATCCTCTAATTATAGTAGAATCTGCCTGATCTTATGTGGTCCTGTTGTTTCTTGACATTTAAACTGGTTGGTTTGGGTTTTTTTTTGGATGCTTGCGGTGTTTTTTCTTTGATGTGTGAGCTTTTGATTTTGGCTATGCCATTCCTGGGATTTGTTTTGGGGGAGTTCCTTTTAGAAAGTGATTGATATATTTTATCTTCACTTTGCACTCTGATTCTAATAGATATGGGCAATTTCCATTTATGACTTCTTAAAATGTTGTATCCAAGTTTTTTAAATTATAGTTTTTACATTGTCCAATTATCTCTCCCTAAACTGTTTTTAATATCAGTTGTTCTGATATCAGATGTCTTATATTTTCTTCTAATTTTTTCAGTCTTTTGGTTTTGTTTTAATATTTCTTCCTGTCTTTCAGATTCACTGATTTCTGTTTGGGGTATTTTATTTTAAGAATAATATTACTTGGGGCGGCTAAGTGGCTCAGTGAGTAAGAGCACCGGCCCCAGAGTTGGGAGGACCTGGGATCGGTTCCAGCCTCAGATACTTAACACCCACACAAAATAACTGGCTGTGTAACCTTGGGCAAGTTACTTAACCCCAATTGCTTTATTTTATTTTTTAAAGCAATTGGGGTAAAGTAACTTTCTCAAGGTTACACGGCCAGTTATTTCTGGGTGTGGTGCTAAGTATCAGAGCCTGGATTCAATCCCAGGTCATCCCGCTCTGGGGCTGGTGCTCTTACTCACTGTGCTACCTGGCCACCCTACCCTAAATGCTTTAAAAAAAAAAGAAGAATATTACTTGGGTAAGGCTTATCATTTTGTTTTGTAAGCTATTTATTCTAATTCTTTTCTCCAGAGCTTTTGTTTCAATTTTTCTGTCTTGATTCATTTTTTCCAGATATTCATATAGGCCTTGTAGAAAGTTCTTTTTCTTCCCTTTAAAAATGAATTATTTTTGCAGTTGTAATAGAGGTACTTGATCCTTCTTTTGGGGAAATCTCTAGATCTATAATAATTTTTGTATGGGTCAGTGTTTTATTTTGCTTACTTACCTCTCCTTAGTTCTTAAACTGAGGCTTTGCATTGAAGAAGGGAGGGAGCAACATTTATGAAGGCCCAGCTTTGCCCCCAGCTAAGCTTTGGGTTGGGGTGGTTGGTCTCACTCTAGGTTACCTGGGTTCCTGTGATGACCTCTACTTCTTGGGGTTAGGCTCCCCGCAGGGATCTCTGGGATTCAGAGTATTGGATCTTCAGGGCTCTTTGTGGCCTCTCAGGACAAAGACTAGGGACTGTAGTCCTTAGGTCCCTGAACTTCTGCACTATCTTGGTTGCTGCTGTTCTCTGAGATTTCCAGCGTTCTCGCCCCTTTTTTTCTGGAGATTTGGGAGCAGATGTGGAAATATGCACAGGAGGAAGGAAGCAGTATTTTTTGGTCAGGGCCTATGTAGCCTAGGCTTTTACCCTTATTGATAAATCCTTGACTCTTTGATAGGCCATAGTATCATCAATTTAGAACAAGAAGGGGCTTTACAGGTCATCTAGTCACATTTACAATAGAGGAAAGTAAGATTCAAGGAGGTTAAATTACTTGCCTATGGTCACAATCAATCAATGAATCAACAAGCATTTATTAAGTATTTAGTATGTTCCGGGCACTGTGCTAGGTCCTAAGGGTGCAAAGAAAGAACAAAACCCGTCTCTGCCCTCAAGGAGCTGACATTCTAATGGGGGAGACAACTTGTCTATAAGTAGGTACATATATAATACATACAGAATAGATGGAAGGGATGGAACAAGCAACTGGAAAGACTTCCTGCAGAAGGTGGGATTTGCACTGAGTCCTGAAGGAAGTCAGGGCTTCTAAGAGGCAGAGGTGAAGAGTGAGAGTATTGAAGGCATGGGAGACAGCCAGTACCAAGGCACAGAGAAGAAGGATGGAGGGTTATGTGTGAGGAAAAGCAAGCAGGCTAGTGTGGCTAGACTGGGGAGTGGGAGAAGGGTTATAACATGCAAGAAGACTGGAAGGTTAGAAAGAGCCAAGCTGGGAAGGGCTTTAAATGCTAAAGAAGAATTTGGTTGATCCTAGAGGTAACAGGAAGCGACCTGATTTTATTGAGAAAAGGAGCAACGTGGCTGACCTGGGCTGTAGGAAGAAGGCGTTGGTAGCTGGGTGGGAGTGGGGAGAGTTGAGGCAGGAGGTCACCTAGAAGTCTCTTTGAGTGGTTGAGGTGAGACTGTGATAAGGGCCTCATCTAAGGTGGTGGTTGTGTGAGTGGAAAGATTTTTGTGGAGGTAGAAATGACAAGAGTGGAAAAGCAATTGGCTATACAGAGTGAGTGAGTAGAAGATACCGTGCAGATTTCCAACCTGGGTGGTCTAAAGGCGTTATGTGGCAGAGCTGAATCTGGACTCTTCTCTCCTGACGCTAAATCCAGTGCAGGTTTTAGTCCATCGTGCTGTCTCCCCGTTCACAGCTGTCTTTTCTGTTCCCAAATTAATCTAGGAAGAAAACCCTCTTTAAATTCCCAGTCTTCTTCTGACTTTGGTGTTGGGAATACAAAGAAAAAGCAAACCCAGTCCCTGTCCTGCCTTCAGGTCCCTTACTAGAATAAGGGATGTCAAAGGAAGGGGCATCTACATCAGCAGGGGTACATGTCAGACCTTGGGAGGGTCTGACCTGTTGAGCTTAAGATGGAACAATTCTAGAATGGTTGAGAAGGTAAACGTCATTGTTCTTAGAGATATCTGAGTTTAGAAGAGAACCTTATCTCTTTAGGCTGGAGAGGAGATAGGGGTTGGGAGGGTTCCCTTTAAGTAAAGGTAGCTGATCCAAATCTCCTTTAACTAAAGGCAGTGTGTATAATGGAAAGAACACTGGACTTAGAGACAGGAGATTTGAATTCTAGTACTATCTAGCAATAACAATCAATCAATCAATCAATAAGCTTTTTATTAAGTACCTACTATGAGACAGGCACTCTTCAAGGTCCCTAGGGCACACATACAAAGAATGAAACAATCCCTATTCACAAAGAACTTCCATTCTAATGAAGGAGAATACAAGCACATTTATACAGAATAAATATAAAGAGAATAAATTAAAAGTTATATACAAGGTACTATGGGGGAAAGGGCACTAGCAGTTGTTAGGAAAGGCTTCATGTGGAAAGTCATCTTGAATTGAGTCTTTAAAGAAGAGAGAGATTCAGTGAGCTGAAGGTTTGGGAGTGCATTCTGGGTATGGGAATGGTGAGTAAAAGGCTGGAAATGGAGCGGCATGTGTGAGGAATAGAGAAGGCAAATTTATCAGGATCACAGAGTGCAGGAGAGGGAGTGATGTTCAATGAGGCTGGAAAGATGGGTTTGGACCAGATTGTGAAGAGTTTTAAAAGATAAAGAAAGAAATATCTATTAGGAGTTGATTGAATCGAGGACTGGGGCTTGACATGGTCACAT
The DNA here is from genome assembly GCF_028583685.1 of Petaurus breviceps papuanus. Taxonomy (NCBI): domain Eukaryota; kingdom Metazoa; phylum Chordata; class Mammalia; order Diprotodontia; family Petauridae; genus Petaurus; species Petaurus breviceps. The sequence goes on along the minus strand of NW_027185798.1, from coordinate 30,905,833 downwards.
CTGCCTTTAAGGAGAATCACTTTGGCATCAGGATATAGGGTGCAGTGGTGAGAGCCATAAGGTAAAGAGATATCCACCCAGAGGCTGCTGCAGTGATCCAGATGAGAGAAGAGGAGGACCTGAGCCAAGGTGGCAGGTAGCTGTGTGAGAGGAGGAAGGCTTAGATGAAGAAGACCTTGGGGAGGAAGAAGTGACAAGACTTGACAACTGGTTGGACATGTGGGATGAGACAGAGTGGGAGTGGAGGATAATGCTGAGATAACAAAGTTGGGACCTTAGGGCCATGACAGAGACCATAGAGCTTTGGTGAAGGAAGGGTTTAGGAGAAAAGATGAGTCCGATCTGAGACATGCTGAGCTGGAGATGTGTCCAGAACATCCAGTTTGAAATATCCAGTTGATGATTGGTGCCATGGGACTGGAAGTCTGGGCAGAGATGGGGCTGTGTGGGAGTCACCTGCATAGAAATGATAGTTAAACGGGTGGGGCGGGTAGGTGGCCCCGGAGTCAGGAGGACCGGAGTTCAGTTCTGGCCTCAGAAACTTAACACCCACACAAAAAATACTAGCCCTGTAACCTTGGGCAAATTACTTAACCCCAATTGGTTAATTAACCTCAACTTAATTTCAATTAACTTAACCCCAACCTCCAAAAGGCAAAAAAAAAAAAAAAAAAAAGAAATGATAGTTAAACTCTTGGGAGCTGATGTTTGATTTTTGGTGAATTTCAACTTTTTAATGCCTTAACTTCCTCCTCTTTAAAATAAAGAAGCTGGACTAAATGACTGAGTCAGAAGACTTTGCTACCTGTATGACCTTGAGCAAATAACTTCATCTACCTGAGCTCCAGATTCCTCATCTGAAGACTAAGGAGACTGAACTCTATGGTCATCCAAATCCAGGTCTATGAACACTTGACATGTTAGTGCCATTTTGGGAAATCCCTCCCCACCCTTTCTGTTTCCAAAGATTGGTTGTAGTTAGTCTGAACTGCTTTTGCGATTCTGGCATACATATCCCTGAGATCTCGGCTTTTCTTTCTAGATCTTCTCTTTTGTCCTTTCAATGACCCCTGAACAAGGAGAAAGATGCATTTGCAGTTGGATACAGTGTGTGGAGAGGTAGAGAATGGCGGAAGAAAAGGGGAAGGAAACCAGGGGAAATGTTCATTTGGATATGGAAGGATTTAGAGCTGTTGAAGGTAAGAATCAGTAAGTGGTTCTGGTCTCTAACAAAGCTGAGGAGAGTGGGTCTTGTGAAGGGCTGTTCTTACAGTTCAGCCCTAGTGAGTTTGGGAGGAGAGAAGCCAACACACTCAGCCATGTAGAAGGGCCCCAAGGAGCCAAAGCAGAGGAGGTAGTAACAATGTCCTTTTTATCCTGCTGTCCCAACTGTGGGTAGGATGAGGGGAGACTCCTTATTCTTTGGAGGAGCTCCATTTGGGGTAGGTTCCCAGCACACTCCTCTGTAACACAGATAGGCATAGTGTATGTGCAGGTTTTTCTATGTATTCTCTTCCCTATATATACAAACTCACTTCTCCACATGCATCCCTGTCCATAGTGTAGGTGCTGGGACGGCCTAGATGAGAGACAATGTGGAGAGAGCACTGCATTTGAAGTCAGTGAACCTGGGTTCAAATCTTGACGCCTTTGTGATGTTGGTCAAATTACTTCTGGGATTCAGTTTCTCCATTTTCACAATTAAGGTGTTAGACGACTTAATTTTGCCTTCTAGGCCCTGTAATTAATTCCTGTACATCAACAAGCATGCCTATGTGCATGAAGCCTACCAGTGTGGGCACTCCAGGGGTGCTCCTCCTCTCTCCTCCTCTCCTGGTGTACTTGCCACCCTGTATAGCCTCTACTTGCTTTGGGAGCTGGCAGCTTTCAGGAAGTCCTGCTCCCTTTCTTCTGCTCCTATGAACTCATCCTGAGTTGCAGCACCTAAGCCCCCCTCCCCTACCCCCCATTCCTGGCAGGATCCTCTTTGGAAAGCACTCCAAGGGCACAGACAGCCTCTTCCCCAGAGGGCAGAGCCAGCGACTTTGCTTGGGGACTTTGCATTCATGACTCATTCATGTATTTCATGGAGGGCGCAGGTAGCCTTTCCTCTCCACGGGTTTGTCCAGCCTTCTTTGCCTATACTCCCAACCTCAATGCGGCCATCCCTGCCACCTACAGGAACTGCCAGAAATGATGCTCCTGGGAGCAGCTGGTGCTTCTGCCCTTCTCTGCATTGCAGCTAGAGTGAACAGATTGTAAGAATCCCAGACTTTCAGGGCTGCCCTCAGAAAGAAGAGAGATTAGGGCTCGGGAAGACTGGGAGACACCGGGCAGCCTCCCTCAATCCTTGTAAACGGGAAAGGAGGAAGAATATATCACAGCATTCTGAAGTGGGAAGACAGTCACTGGGTGGTGGCCAAGTCTCTGATAGCCTCCCCTATTGCTCCACAGACACCTTGGCTTTCTACTTCATTCCCAACCTCCTCAGCATACTGAACAGAAACAGCCTCTGGACTGTTTTTCTGGGATCCCCTATTCGAGTTTCAGCAAGAATGGTGATTCCTAAACACCAGTAGCAACTTCTAGCTTCTCAGTCATGGGAGGGGGGGTGCCCGGTTGTGCCCCCAGTTAAAGGCTTCAGCAAGAATCTGGACTCTTAGTATGTGTGTATGAGGAGCTGGGGGAAATTTTTTCCCTTATTGGGGCAAGAGGAGGCTTCTGCAGATGGAAAAGGATAGGAACTGCTGACAGTGGGTGCTAGAAAAAGAACCCACTCTGTGTTTCAATCCCCCAGCTCGCTCCCTAGCTCTTCTTCCCCCCCCCTCTCTGTGCTCTTTTTCAGCTGTTGACACCACTTCTATTCTCTACCTCTTTCTATCTCTGATAATCTCTTTCAGTATCTCTCTCTGTCTCCATTCTCTCCTCTCTCTTTCTTCTTATCCATCGATCTATCTATCATCTATCTATCTATCTATCTATCTATCTATCTATCTATCTACCTATCTATCTATCTATCTATCCATCCTCTATCTGTCTGTCTATCTGTCTATCTTTCTATCTACCTATCATCTGTCCATGTATCTATATATCTGTCCATTCACATATCATCTGTCTCTGGGTCTCCATGATTCCCTTCTGTAGGGGTATTTCTGCAGAACAAGCTGTTTCTCTCTCCAGCTTTCCATATCTGGAGTCTCTTTAATGGATGGTGACTTCCCAGTGACAGCTTCACTCTTATCTGTGTTGAAGTCAGAACATCAGAAAACCATACCAGGAAGGCTGCCCTTGTGGGAGTTAGCCAGTCCTTTTATTTTCCCTTACAGATCCCTCCCTGCTCCCCACTTACTGCCCCCTTCCCTTTTGCCCTAAGACTCTTGGTCTCTGACTGTCTCCTTTATCCCCCTTCGATACCTGGTGGGTGGGGGTTTGCAGTTTAATCATTCTCTGATATATTCTTATCTCCCCCCCCCCCCGGGGATTTGTGGGACAAGGAAAGAAGATAAAAGGAGCCAACTAAAAGAAGGCCAAGGAGGGGATCGATTGACAGGTGTTTTCTAGAAAAAGGACTTCCCAAAAGAAGAAGATCCCTTCTTCTCAGTCCCTTGGAGAATAGGTCAAGAGGCAAAAGGGGCCTAAGACTCCAATGGGAGGGACTTAGGTGAGTTTCCAGGAAAGACTGACTTCCTGGCCTTCAGGGACAGAAACATATTTAGGAGGAAGCAGAGTAACTTCCCTGGAGAGCTCTCGACAGAGAAGCGATGCTCATGTGCTCAGACTGGACATGTCAGTCATGGAAGGGTGGAGGAGCATTAGGAGTCATGGATTCAGAGATGAGAGGGAGGGCAAAGTAGGAAAGTGGCAGCTTTGACAGACATGAAGGGAATGGGTGGGTGGAAAGAAGAGTCCAAATCACTCTTTAGTTTTCACTGATTCCAGCCTTTTAGCAGCGAGTTTAATGGTCTCCCTTTGTCAGGCAGACAAGATGCCTATGTACACTCCTCTGCATTTCCTCCTTTCCCTCCATCCCAGAGGCCATGAAAAGCTGTCCTTTTTCTAGTTTTGGGTCGTTGGGTGGGTGGGTGGGTAGGGCAACAGAGAGGTGTCTGCCTGTGTCAAGTCTGTACGTGGGGGAAAAGAGGAGAGAAGCAGCAAGTGGTCGGTCCTAGGCCCATCTCTGGAATGGCCCCGTCAGCGGCTCGGCTGATTGGCTTGGACAGTTCAGTGAAGTGAGGAACAAGGGTGTGATGCTAGTGATTCAGGTAGGCCATGGGTCTGACTCCTGGGTTCTATTGCCTGCTTGTCTCCTGGTGGGAGGTGAGGGTTGATAGCTTTGCACTCCACTGTCAAGAGAGGATGATGTCTCATAAAGCTCCAGCACTCTAGAACCCCCAGAGAAAGGGGAGAATCAGTAGAAGTTGGTTGTATATCCAGACTGGAAATATCCATAAAGAGAGGCAGATGGTAGGCTCAGGAGATACTGTTAGCTGATACAAGGAAGGCAGGGGCATGCTGGGGACACTTGGGTCCTGATTCTCTAGAACATTCTTTGGGGTAAGGCACTGGCCCAACTAGCCTTTTCTCCAACTAAAACAGGCTTGTCTGGGCTCTCAGAGGGGATGGAAAGGGAGATCAGAAGAGTTTGGCAGTGACTCGGTTACCTCCAGCACCCCCCTCCCCCGAGGACCGAGGAGGCACAAAGTCAAAGGTTGTGTGATGTTTGACCCGTCCCTTGCTTTTGCTCCATAGGGCAATGAGGCCAAAGCAGAGTGTTACAGAGGTGAGGAAGGGGAGGAAGCCAACAGCTAACACTACAACCAGGCCCCTGCTGTCCAGAAAGAAGGGTCCTGGGGTTCCCAGAGTGGTGGCATTGGTGTCAGAAAGAGTCCCATTTGGCGACATGATGCGGATCACCTCTAACCAGGTGCTCAGCGAGTCATTCCCAGCCACATTGCTGAGCACACAAACGTAAGCGCCCATATCTCGCAGCTGTACCGCTCGAATCTCCAGGGTTCCATCCTCAAGCACTCTTACTCGTCCAGTTCTACCCAGCCAGGTCCCCTGGGGCCCTCGCCATGAAATGGTAGGAGCTGGGTCTCCATCCCCAGAGCAAGAGAAGACAGCCTGCTGCCCCTCTTCTGCACTGACTCTGCGTGGCCCGGACTTCCGAATCAGGGCTGCTCGGCAAGTGAAGTGTCCTGGGGGCAGGATGTCTGAGAAGTCCCGTAGGTTCTTCCCCCTGACGTGGAGTGGACTGGCACAGGCTGGGGGGGATTTGCCAAAGTCCAGGCGGTGGCGAAGCCGGAGTAGCCACAGCAGACGGCAGTCACAGATCAGGGGGTTGCCAGCCAGCCGCAGGGTGACCAGATTGCTTGGGGAGGGGAAGGCAGTTTCTTCCAGAGTCTGAAGGGCATTGTTGGCCACATCCAGGAGGCAGAAGGCAGCCAAACCATGGAAAGCATGGGCAGCAATAGAGGCAAGGTGGGCTCCTGAGAGGTGGAGCTCTTGGAGCCGTACCAAAAAACTCAGTTTCCGGGCTGGGATATTTGAGATGGGGTTCCGAGACAAGTCCAGGACCCTGAGGAAGCTCAGATGACTCAGGGCTTGGAAGGGAACAGAACTCAGGTTGCAGTAAGTGATGGCTAGATGGCTGAGATTGAGCCCAGTGAGGCTCCCAGGTTCCAGGACCCTCAGAGCTGGCCACTGGTGGATCTCTAGCTCTCGTAACTGTCCCAGTCCTCTCAAGGCCCCTGGAGGTAGCCGCCCAATGTCCAGCTCACGTAGCCTCAGCCCTGACAGCCCTGGGAGCCGGGCCAGGGCAGGCCCAGGCACAGTGCTCAGGTTACACCGTTCTAGGGTAAGGGTGCTTAGCTTTGCCAATCCCACAAAGGCCCCTGGTGCCACAAACACCAGATGGTTGTCCCCCACTTCCAACCGCTGAAGGCTGCCCAGCTCTCCAAAGGCACCATCCAGGAAGAGAACTATCTGGTTCAGGCTGAGATCCAGTAGGGTTAGGGAGGGTAGGCCAGAGAAGACCCCAGGGGCCACAATTCGGAGCCTGTTACCCTGAAGCCTCAGAGTCAGGAGGTTTCGAAGACCCTGGAAGGCCCCAGGTTCTAGGGTGGAAAGCTGGTTGTGACTGAGATCCAACTCAAGGAGTGGTCCCAGGCGTGAGAGCATTCCCCTTTGGAGGCCCCACAGACGGTTCCTACTCAAGTCCAGGAGCTCAGTGTCTGCTGGAATTCCTCCAGGTACTGCCTCCAGCTGCCGGCTGGCACAGATCACAGCTTGGGGTTGGGAGGCACAGTCACATGCAGCTGGGCAGCCACGGCCACTCCTTCCAGCCAGAAGCAGCAAAAAGAAGAGGGGTGGCCAAGAGACCGAGGCCCAACGGGAAGCTATGTCTATGTCCATTCCTTCTTTGCTTCTGGAATAAATGATGATATGTCCTTTTTTGGAAGGCACCAACTCCAAATCTCCCTTCATTCTAGGTACAGATACAGGGTTTCCCTGGGAATTTTTGAGAGGGGGGAGGAAGGAGAGACCGGTGTTTTCAGCTTGGGCATTGCCGATACGTGGGGCATGGGACCATATAAAATCCAGGATTGTTTCTCTACGCCCCCAGAGTCCTCTCTGACATCCTCTCCCCACCTCTGTGCACCCTAATCTTTACCTAGAGTGGTTGCGGCTTGAGGTACCCACTGTTTCTCTTGGCTCTGGCTTCTGGTGGGTGCTGAGGGTTAGTGATAGCCAGCTAAGTCTGGTCTTGGTGAAGAATGTCGGGGAGAGTTCAAGGGGTGGTGTGGAAAAGTGGTTTTATCGTCTGTCCTCTGCATGCTGTGGGATCTCTAACAACTGGGGCTCCTCTGGTTTACCTCTTGTGAGTCCTTCCCCGTTACCTCACCTCAATCTCTCCACTCACCTGGAGCCATGTCTGGTAGGCAGCATGGACAGCTTGGAGTTCCGTCTAGAGTTTCCCTGAGTCTCAGGGGTGTGTGTCCATGGCCCAGAGCTCCCTGTCTTGTGAGGAGAGAGGCCCTTAGGTCCTGACTTTATCAGCCTAGGATGGAGAAAAATGCTTCATTGAGCTCCGTGCACGTTCTCTGCTTTGTGGCCTTGGAGAGCTAAGGGTCAGAAGAGCTAGCTTGTTTCAACCCTGCTCTTTACTAGCTTTCTGACTGCAGCAAGTCACTTTCTCTCCTGTCTAAATGTCCTTATATAATAATGCCTCCCTCCCTAACTTCACAAGCTGCTTGTGAGAATGAAATAGGATTGTGACTGGACGTGCTTCAGAAGTTACTTCACAAGTACTAAGCATTTTTATTATTGAGGGTGGCCAGCGCAGGGGTAGGGGCTGGGATCCAGGAGTTCTCCCCATTTCCCATGGCTTTCACACTGCTCCTTGTGGCCTGGCTCAGGGTGCCTGACTGTATTCCTGGGCTAGGGAGTTTCAATTTTCCCAGAGTAGTTGTATGGGAGATAGCCAAGCTGTACATTAACCGGGGCACCAATTGGGGGAGGGAAGTATGGAGGGCTGGGGTAAAGGGCTTTCCCCACCTGCCCCACCCCCCAAGGGATGGACTTTGGGGGATCTTGGAAGCTAGGCATGCCCTCTAAGAGCCTGAGAGAGACATTCTCAATAGCATCTCCCCTTTTTCTTATAGGGGAAAGTCATGTTAATATGAATGACAAAGAAGGAATACTCAGAATTTGCTGCTCTCAGTCCCTTTAAATGGTGCTTTGATTCTGCCTTGGGGGCATCCTGCTCTCTTCTGTTATAGCTGAGAGAGAGATACCTAGGCAGAGATAAGAGGACACAAAGAGAGATAGGAATGGAGGGAGAATGCTTAGTGAGAGACCTCAGGAGCTGGGTCACTCAGCTGGCACTGTGGGTATTGAGTCAGGCTTGCATTGGCACTGTCTTCACTGCAGGCAGTCTGCAGAGCTGGCTCACAGCAGGGCCTCAGGGACTGGGTGGCCAGACATCGCCCCAGACCACTGCAACTATGAATGACCGTTAGGTAAGGGGCAAGGGTTAGCAAGCGGGAGAGGTGAGGGTGGGGTGAAGGAAGAGAAAATAAATCATCCCTCCTCCCAACTTTCCATCTTTACTAGGAATCCTGGGGAGTGGGCAAAGAACGATCCACGAGCCAGAACCCCAGGAGCCAGCAGAGGTGGCTACAAGTCAAGGGCTTCTCCGGTCCTGGCCCCTTATTTTGGTGCAGACTCCCTAAGCACCTACAAGCTCAGTTCTGCTTTGCCCTTTCTGTCAATTGGGAAACGGGAACTTGAAGAGACAGTGTCCCTGTCTTGCTTTTTCCCGAAGAAGATAGCTACTAGCCCAGGCACTAAAACTCGTGCGCAGTGGAATCTTGACATTCTAGTGAGAGGGAGGCAGGGAAACAATGGAAGCCGGAGGATCCTTCATTGCCAGAGCTGTCTGGACCATAGCGAGATTCACCTGACTGCTGACGAGAGTCTTCCTGAGCCCTGCTCCCGGCTCTGTTCATCGAGCTTTTCCCTAGACTGAGGGATCTGCTGAGTGAGCCTCCCCTGCTCTGGCTCTGCTTTCCACCCGACCACCAGGAACTTCAAACCCTGAGGGGTAACATCATTCCAGATGCTGCAGTTCCTGCCCATGCTTTCTTATTCTGTACTCAGCAGAGCTGTTCCTCCTTATAAGGCAGGTCCCCTTTCCCTTCCCCCTCTCTTTCTCAGGTCAGGGATGGGGGGGTGGGCAAGGAACAGGACTGAAGGATCTAGAGGGAACCTCTTCTCTTGGTTTATTTATTTATAAGGTATCTAAGAGCAAACTTTCCTCACGATATGTCCATGCTGCTGTACTGGCTTCATGCCAACTGGCAAGAGAGGAGGGAAAGGTGTCAGTCCCATTTCTTTTTCCTCTTTAAATTGTAATGGATGAAATAAGGGAGTGGGGAAAGAAATTACAGAGAGATAGAGATAATCAAAACATTTGGAGAAAGGATCTCTTCCTCGTGTCTGAAGAGATTCTTCCTTCCTAACCTCTGTGCTGCAGTCTTGAGGACACATTAGATGCCACCCCAGACTAACATGTTCCCTCTAAAAGGACCCCATAGCACCCAGATTAGGTTACATGGGTAGGGAGGATAAGGGAACAGAGAGGTAGATTTCAGGTACAAACAGGTCAGAATTACCCTTGCTTGGCTAAGGATCCCCCCACCAAAAGGGGAAATTAGCCCCCCTTGGATTTCTTTTCCATAAGCGTAGGGCACCAAGTGCCCTTTGGCTCCTCCTAACAAAGCCCTGGTTTTCATAATCCATCCTATGTGTCAGCAATCAAAGAATGGGATAGATTTTGGGGGCTGGGAAACCTTATTAGACACCCTTGTGTTACCACACTCTGAAAATGCCATGGAAATGAGGAGAGCTGCCTAAAGATAGGAATGGGACATAGGGCTAGGACTGAAGGGGAGGCACTTACCAGGGAGATCCTGGGAGCTTCATCAAGTTGGGAACCGCATCCTTGTCTGGGGTTGAGGAGTGCTCCCATCCAGTCTGTGCCTTTGGAACCCCTGGGCTTCTCTAGCACACCTATTTTCCCTAAGGCTTGCCTACCAGTCTCTGCTGCTGCCACCAATCTAGAGAGAAGAGCTGGAAAGGGCTTCTCTTTCTCTCTTTTTTTCCTCCTCTCTCTTTTTAAACCAAGTGAGAATGAGTCTGCAGCAAACCCGTTGGTGCAAAATAAATAAATAAAGTCTTAGGGGAGGGCTGCAGCAGGAGCCACTGATACAAGACAGAGAGAACCAGGGAGCAAGAGAGCCTATAGGAGAGTACCAGAGCCAGGAGAAGGATAGCTTTCCAATTCAATAGGATCTCTGGCATTTAGGAATACCCCTGTAGGATTATGATAGATAAAGGCTATTACAACTGAAAGGGACCTTAAAAGCTCCTTATTTTATGGATGAGGAAACAGGATCTCAATCTGGGCTTCTTACCAGGTTATACACATTGAATATTAGAGCTGAATTGTCAGAAATCATCTGTTCTAGTCCAACCCTTGAACTTTACAGATGAAGACACCAAGGACCTTTCTTTGAGTCCCTCTGCAAAATGTTTCAATGCAGTTAGGGGGAGATTGGACCATAAGACCAGTGATTTAGAGCAGGGAGTTTTTTTAAAGGGCAAGCACAACCCCTTCATTTCTGAGACAATGGAATTCGAGGCCTAGATTTGCAGCAGTTTCACACGATTAGTGCTGGAGGCAGGATTTGAACTGTCTTCCTTACTCTAAGACCAATGCCCAAACCACTATGCCATACTATGGTGAGTGTCGATTATGGGGCTGGTGCAGGAACGAAATCAGTCAGGTCATCTGGGTAACCTTGTTTAACTTTGGCCAATAGTAGCTCAAAGGTTTTTGATTTTCTCACTGACGCTTTTGCATTTCCTGCTCTCTCTGTCCTCCCTCCCCATCGCCTTTAAAATTACCTTATAAAGAATGACACAAATCTAGAATTGAGTTTTCCCTTGTTACCCTTCCCCAGAGAGTAAAAGTAATGAGACTTTCAGCTTTCATCACCCCCTTCAAGTGCCCTACACCACCAAAGGGTAGGACGAGAGTAATTTGTAAGGTTGTAAAAAAAATCCAGGGGCAGGACAGAATTCTTGGGAGGTGGCAGGGGGGAGAGGGGATTTGAGGGCTGCCTTCATGCCCTCTCCCCTCCCCACTCAGAGTCGTGATCCTGGAACTGACATTTCACAGAATGTATGATATTGTGTCGGCTTCTCTCCAGAACAAAGAGCAAGTCTGGTGGGTGGGACTGAGGGGGTCCTTTGAGGACATGGAGATGGTGTCATTTGCTTCAGTCATCTCCTTGCTGTGTGTCCTGCTGTTCTTACTCATGTTGATGCCATGAGGTACGGTGGCCAAGTGCTGCTGACATGATGCTGAGAGGTGGCAGCATCCCAGACCTAAAGCAGGAATTCTCAAGGACAGTGGAAGTCAGAAGCCCCGCATCATCATTCTTCCCGGATCCCTTAGGACTAGGGACTTCTTCCTGAAGCCCCATATGGGTATGATTGTGGATTTGGCTAGGACCTTGTTTATGTCTCTTTGTTTCTCCTTTGTGTGAACACTTACATGGTTTGTGATTATGTTTGTACCAATTCCTGTATCCCATGTATAAAGTGCATGTGACTTTTGTTCTCACTCTCCCTTCATATTTGTCAACCCAGTCTTGTTCCCCATCACCCCTACACACTAAACTCTTACAGTTCTCTAACCCTCCTCCCCTTCTCCACTCCTGCCCACACCATTAACACATTTAGTTTCTCCTAATCCCTCTGAAAAGGCAGTGAAGAAATGTGGTTGTTCATTTTCTATCATAACTTGGAAGAAAAGGATGGAAAGATGAACTTCTGGGTGATGTATAAAATAAGCGGTTCCTTTTGGGTTTGAATTGTCTTTGAGCTTGATCTAGCTTCCCTGGCCACAGCCCTCTGGGAAATGACATGAGGTATTTAAAAAAAATCCCCTCTTGGGTTCAGAGCTTAGAATTGGAACTTGTCCAGTGTGGCCCCTGAGTTTCTCTGTTGCCTTGATTGCCCTCTCGCCCATATCCACTGCCTGCTCCTTAGGCCTCACAGAAGCTTAGAGGGATGGGGAAAATGAAGCATCATAAAGTCATAGCTGGTGAGATCCCAGCATCTCTTCCCACTAGTCATCTATACTACTGCCAGACCGGTCAGTAAGGATGACCCTGCTCCAGGGAATGAATTCAGTCACCTGGCCTGGATGGTAACTTACCCCAGGCCACTTTTGGAGGCCATGGGAAGGGGCAGGGCGGAGATAGTAGATGATAGTTGGGCAGTGGGGGGCACATCTGTGGAGGGCTTGAGGTTAGGGCAGGAGACTGTGGTGGAGAGGGAAACTGTCCATTCAGCTCAGTCAGATAGTACTCCAGGGGGCTCAGTTTCTGTACTGAAGAGTTCCTTGTAGAGAGGAGGGAAGGCAGCTTGGACCACAACAGGATGGAGGTGCTGGAAGGACTGCAGCTTCTCCATATGCTGGCTACATAAGCTTCGAAGCTTCCCCTTGGGTGGCAGCTGGAGAGAAGTGGGACAAGAAAGGGGAGAAAAGAAAGTCAGGACCACATCTCCATTCATGTCTACCCCTTCTTTCCTTAAAACAAAGTGGCTTAGCTGGCTTCTGTTATCCCAGGGGCCTTGTCTTCCTTCCTTATAATAGAGAGGGCACAGGAGAATCAGAGATAGAGAAGAGATACTTCGCTGAAGAAATGTCTATGTTTGAGATGACAGTGATGATGGCAACAGTTCTAGAACAAGGAAAATAGGAATTGGGGAGGCAGTTGAGTCAAGTTAGATTCTTTGAAGCAGGCTAGGTTAGGAGGCAAATCATCTATGTAATTATCAGGGAAGGTTTAGGAAGTAGTGAAAGATGAAAGCCTCGGGGCTAAAGGTAGAAGTTCCCTTGGATGGATTCCAGGGAGAAGTTGGAATCCCCTTAAACCTAACCTGGGTCAATTAGTCTAAAGGCCTAGGGCTGGTTCCTTGACAACAAGCAAGAAGATAGAATCAAAGAAATTCGGGGCTGGAAGGCACCTCCAAGGTCAACTCATTCAACACCCATTTTAACTGCTTCCAACCCTAGTTTCCTCATTTGTAAAACAGGAGGCTATTAATACCTGTAGTATGGACCTTGAAGGGTTGTAAAGATTAAATAGTGCTTTTAAGGTCTGTAAAACACTTACCTTGTGTAAATTATCTAATTTGTTCCTTTTAACAACCTGGTGAATTAGCTACTACAAATAATTATTTTCAGAAAGTTGCGGATCAGAGAAGAGACCCAACCCACAGTTACATCCTGAGTCAATCTCAGAAGCAGTATTCCAAACCAGATTTTGCCTGATTCCAAGGTCAGTTCTCCATTGTAACACACTGCCTTGATGGTATTAGTTCACGTTTTTTGTTTTTCTTTTGTTTTTGCTTTCTGGAGGGCAATTGGGGTTAAGTGACTTGATCAGGTCACACAGCTAGTTTTTGTGTTAAGTGTCTGAGGCCAGATTTGAACTTAGGTCCTCCTGACTCCAGGGCCAGTACTCTGGTGCTCTATTCACTGTGCCACCTAGCCATCCCAACTCATGTTTTTGGTAGGACTTTTAAGGGTTCAAATAGTTTTGGGATTACACATTATCTGCAAAGGTCATTTTGTTAACCTTAAAAGTTATATAAATAGCAGTTATTATTCTTACTTTGCAGACACTGAGATACAGGGATTTGTCAAAGGCTCCATTTCCAGTAAATGGAGACCAAGGGACTTGAACCCAGTCCTTCTGATTCTAAGTTCAGTCATCTTTCTCCTAGATCTGAGTGCAGTCCTTTGGATGAGGTGTTCCAGGTGGAGTAGCCCTATCAAATATAACCATTCTCCTATTCTTTAATCACCAAACCTTTCTAGAAACTAGGCTACAGTAGCACCTGTGTGGGTGTAGACACTGGCCTTGCTCTGATCACCTTTCATTCCAGACAGATGTTTGATCCAGATCATTCCCAATCTCTGAGAGATAGTGATGGAATATGAAAAGAAGAAGTCCAGAGGCAGATGTGGAAGGATCTTGGAGAGAGGTGAAGGAACTGAAAAAACCTGTCTCTCAAAATCACAGAATTTTAGAGATGAACAAGATCTTAGAGATTACCTAGTTCAAGCCCATTGCTTCACAGACAAGGAGAGCGGGCCCCAGAGATTTGCTCAGTGCTGTGGTTGCTAAGAAGTGGCAGAGCCAGCAATCAGCCCCAGGTCTTCTTATCCCAAGTCTTCCTCCCCTTAAGATTTTTGTGTCCCCTTCTTGGAGATATGAGCCAAGGGAGGCTCAGGAGTGACTACATAGCCTCGTTTGCTCTTTAGGAGGGAATGTGCTCCAGTCTCCATTCCCCTGGGTCCTTAGCTCTGTGGTAGCAGTGGGGTCCCTGGTTGAGAGCTGGACTCAGTGGAGCATGCCAAGGCCCCGCCCCCCGGGGTGCTCCCTCCCTCTCCCTCCTACCTTAGCCAGGATGCCTTGGCGGTGAGTCTTGCAAAGCAGATGGTGAAATGCTAGCTCCAAATTGTGCTGCAACTGCTCCACCTTCCTTTTCTCTTGTATCCATGGCCTGTCTGGGGAGAGGAGGCAGGCCACAGTGGGGGTGAGGAATTGGGAGCCCTTATAGTAGGCAAACCAGCATGCCTGCTCCCTGAAAAGGAGTGGATCTGAGCCTAGTTAGGGGGATGGCTTCAGTAACTGGGCTTGCCTTAAGGGATGCAGGAAAACTGGGGAATCCTCCCAGTTTTCAGTTCCACTTTATCCCAAGACCTGCATTGTCCTCTGGGCTAAGACACCTGATCTGTGGGAGCCCCACTATCAGGCCTTCCCATCCCACTCCCATTTTGAATTATCTTGGGGGGCTGGGGTAGGGGGGAGACACCACCAAATATTTCTGTTCAGTTAAAATCAGGTCAAGTGAACGCCAAAGTTAGCCTTGAAGATTTGAAGATGCCACCTAAGGGGAATGTATGAAGACACGTTGTGGCCAGGAAGTTAGGTCACCCTACACCCCCAGACCCCATTATATTTTATGTGTATCAGCGTCTATCTGTCCCCCTAGATCATGTTTCCCCAGCTTTTAGTAACCTGAAACCAGAAAAACAAAACAAAACAAAAATAGCTCTAGATTTGTGGTAGATGAAACTAGGCACCATGATTTCAAGTCTTCTCACACATGACATGTTTCAGTGGATTGAGAGCTGGTCCTGGTGCCAGAAAGACACGGGTTCAAGTCTTGCCTCTACTTGCCTTATCTGACTCCTCTGTTCTAGGTAACTTTCTAAGACTATAAGTTAAAAAGAAGGTGACAGCCTCCATTATGGAGGGAGTTTCCTTTTCTGGGACATCCCCATACCTATGGAATCTCTAGTTCAGCCCCTATCATCTGTTCTTCTACCTCTCTCCCTGCCTCAAATCTCCAGCCGCCACAACGAGGCTGTGGCTCTGGCCACCTCAGACAAAAGGCACACATATACTTTATTCAAGTAGAACTTAATTCCTAGGAACTCATTACCAAGATGTACCATTATTTGGGGTTGTTTCCTTAAAGGGGTGTGTGTGTGTGTGTGTGTGTGTGTGTGTGTGTGTGTGCTTATTTTAAAGGCACAATCCTTAAATACACCCACATCTGGGCTGAAATAATAAATGTGGATACATTTAAGAAGAAAATTGTGGGGAATCTGGTCTGTCCTCTTGTAATCATTGCTTTTTCCAAGGGAACCAAACCTGTCTTAGATAACTTGAGACCCAGAATAGTATGTGGCAATTTAACACATGTGTGCTGTGGCTTCAGTGCCTTTCCTTCCAGAACATGGTCAATCCCAGAGCTTTGAAATTAGACAAGACTCATACACATAACAGTTCATTTAAACTAACCTGAAGTGTCTCTCTCTCTCTCTCTTTTAGCCATTCCCAAGTAAAAGGGGTTAGAACTGTCCCTTTTGCCTTAACACTCAGTTTTTTTATCTAGTGTGAGAGATTTGGACCAGCTAGAGGTTATAGGACTTCGGAATTGGAAGGGATTGTAGATATCATCTAGTTCAAGATTATTATTTTACAAGTGAAGAAACCAAGGTCCAAATAGGTAAAGCAGCCTGCCCAAGGCCACACAGGTGGCAGAACCAGGATTTGAATCCAGGCCTATTGAGTCTTTCCTTTATACCACAACAGATCATTTCAAAGTCTAACCTTCATTAGGTCGCCATATTTCTATGTACTGTCTCCTAAGCTGCCCTTTCTGTGACTTATTTTTTTTTACTGGCTACTCATGATGTTCATTTAACCCAGAATAAAATTATTGGGGTAGGTAGGCAGTGTTGATTGCCCCAAGCCTCAACTTTCTAAAGGCACCGACTTTCTTCTCTGTGTTAATGATTCCTAGCAGTTAGGGACTGCTAGGCTCACATATTCCAGTATCAGGCTCCTTCCTTATCCCAGCATCTTGCCCTCTCCCCACCTACTCAGACACCTCCAAGCCCTGCCACCACTCACTGGCATTGATGAGAACAAGGGCTGTGTAGAGAGCAATTTCATCCTCGGAAAAATGCAGGGCACACAGGGAGTGGGAGAAGTCAAAGATGGAGCCAATGAGTTCACTGCAGCCTATGAGAAATTGGAAGTGTGGGGAGAGTAAAGGAGAGTTTGTTGAATTAAGAGGAGGGAGACATTTGCTGTTGAGGGCCCAACCCAGACTCTTGCCTTGGGGTAACCGGGGGAAAGGAGGTAGCTGGTCTTGAAATAGGAGTGTACTGTGTTTGACAGTGGGTTGGAACCGGGAGCTTTCACCTTCCCTTCATTGCCCCTCACCCAAGGCTCTGAACAGGTCCACGCCTCCATATTTGCCCTCAAAGAAGACTGTGCGATTGTCAGCATTATAGGCCCGGCACATCCTCACCAGTACCACCTCCATGGCTCCTGTAGGGAGGAAGAGGGAGGTGAGAAGGGAGAAAAGGCAGGAGGAAACATCTGCAAAGTGGAGAGTGGTACCAAAGTAAAACCCCAAGCTTAGCCCCAAAGCCATCTCAGCTCCTACATGGGACAAGATACCCCCTAGCCTTTTTGGATCTCTTCCTGAGAACCTCTCTCTTTAGGTCTTTTCAGACACCTTTCCTGACCTACACCCAGCATGTTCTCTGTCCTCACTCCCACCCGGTCCCAGAACAAGCCTTCTCAGCCCCATCCTGGCACCTGCTTTGAGCAGCACAATCTGGTCATTCTGACACAGCTCCATGAAGCCTGCTAGCCTCTTGGCAAATTCCACCACATACTGGATGGCCTCAGTGAGTCGATGGGCGCAGCGTTCCCACATCTCCCACATTGACTTGGGGTGGGAAAAAACCACCATAGGAAAGAGAAAATACACATATCAGAGCCCCCCAACCCTCTCCATGACCAAGGTTCACTCCACCCTCAACCCCATATGACCCCCTGGCACCCTACTCTGACCATTTAACTCCTTCACAGCATTCAATGAAGGAAGCTGAGAAAACTATGGTGGGTGTTGTCTCCTAAAGTCACACACATGCACTAACATGTGTAGATATGTAAAAACATTAAAAACCAGCAAATGTCTGAGTGCCCACTTTGTGCACACAGTGCAGTGGAAAGAAAACTGGATTTGGAGTCAATAGATCTGGGTTTGAATACTAGCTCTAATACTTATCAGCTATATAACCCTGGCCCATTCTCTTCCCTTCTCTGGGTCTTTCTTATCTTCTGTAAAATGGGGATAATAATATTCATATAGCACTAAGTGCTATAGAAATGTGAACTATTATTCCAAGGCACTACAAGGATTCAAAATGTATGCAAAGGGGGTCCTGCCCTCATGGAGCTTTTAGTCTGGTTGAAGAGAGGAAGTATGCATACACATGCTAAATACAAAGTAGTATATAGAGTAAATCCCCAAATGTGTGATTCATTTTGTAAGGAGCTCGGAGTAGGTGGGATTGGGATGGTTAGGGGAAGGAGACGGAATTTAGACTAGGCAAGAGTTTACTAGAGAGGAGTGGTGAGGACCTTCAATGAGGTATAAATAAAAGCCAAGATTCTGAGATTCCATGGCTGAAATGGAAAAGGAGCCATATTGGGGAGTTGAGAGACCTTGGGTCAATCACTCCCTTTCTCTGTAAAATGAGGTAGACTAGATGATTTCTTGGTTCCATCCTATTTCTGAGATTCTGTGAGTTTGAGACCAGTTTCTCAACATGCTGACAGACATAGATGTCCGTACATGATCTTCCCTCACCTAGATGTGCATTTCCATCCATCCACCCATCTCTTTCTCTCTTTATTTTCCTGATGTTTGTGGGGCTGCCTCACCCTTTCCCTATGGCCCCTGAACCATTACCTTTCTTTGGTAGTTGGTCACCTCCTCCCGGGAGAAGATGTTGGAACGTTGCCTCTGTAAGTCTTCCAGTCGAAACTGACAGGTCTCTTGATAGGACTTACAAACGTTTTGGATCAAGTGCTCTGCAGCCAGGAAGGCATACACCGAACCTCAGTTTTCCCCTGCCACATGGGAGTTCCTGCCATTAGACTATCCCCCTGCTTTCCCTCCTCCCCTCTGTCTTTCTACCTAGGACCATCCAGCCCCTCATGCTTCACTTTTCCAAGGCAGATGATTGAACTTTTGTGTGTCTCTATTTTTTTCCTTGAACATGTCTTGGGAACCCCTAGGAATCTGTTACCCCTCCTTGACCACAGTTTCTTCCCTATACTTCTTCTCTACTTAAAGAAAAACTGCCTGACTGGTCCTGCCCCCTCTCTCAGGCTGCTTACCAATCTCAGTCAGGGAGGCGTTGGGGAGTTCGAGGCGGAAGCTGGGGCTGTTGTACAAGTCCCTCCCTTGGCTTGGCTCCCCAAGCACCAGATGTCGGGGTTCCCCAATGTGGAGCTCACACCTGTCAGGGGACAGCTGGCTACCCAAGCCATAGAAAGCTCTGCCGACCTCAGCCTTTGCCCGATCTGGGCTGTACCCCCGGGAGTACACGGCCCCGGCCAGCCCCATTTTGGCCAGACTATTAGGGTAGGAGGGTCCAGGGCCTGAGGTGCTAAGGAGAGCAGGGGGGCAGGCAGAGGCCTCGGGCAGGTCAGGTGAGGAGCCCAGAGGCAGCTGTCCACTGGGGAGGGCAAGGGTATAGGCAGGGGTATCTGCCCCTCTGGTCCCTGCAGGAGGGGGGGTAGCCACTTGTCGCTGCTGCTGCAGTTGTTTCTGCACCTCAGCGTGTAGACTGTCCCTCTGCTTCTTGGACATTCGGCCGAACTTGACAGCTGGAAGAGGCCCAGTTAGAGATCAGAGGAGTTGGGGTGAGGGGTGGTGGAGAAAGAGGGACCCCCCACCAATGACTGACATCTGGCTGGCTGACAACAGACCCTCTTCTGACTTACTCTGACTTCTCCTTGGAGAAGCTGCATCCTCCAGTGGCCCCTGCCTTGAGGCCCTCTTTCATTTTTCTCCTCCCAGGTGTTCCAGGGACCTGACTGATTACGTCCTCTCTACATTCCACACTGCATAGTGATACTATCTCCCAAAGTGATACCATCAAGAGCAGAGATGAATACAAGGAAAGAGGCCAGGCTAGGGTATCTGAACTCTTTGGCTATGGAATGGGGCTCAAGGTGGGAGATAGGGGGACAGCAGTGATGTATTGGGGTCACCCCCCTTGCCTAGGAGGCAGGAGGAAGAAGAGTTAGGAGAGCTGTGAACATAGGTCTCCATGTGGTCAGGCCTACAGGCTCTCTGCTGACCTAGATATACACCACAGCCCAACCCAGGGCTCAGCGGCTTGTTTCTGAACATCCTCTTCTGACTCTCTTTCCTGCCCCTTCATTCCCCCTCCCTCCCCGCCCTACCACCCCCTTCAACCCCTCCCAGGTGTGGAGGCACAGTCCCCCTCCCTGCCTGCTCCCTTCACACCCCAGGCCAACTCTCCGCCTGTGTGTTTCCTTTTGCTTGGTTATTTCAGGCACTAAAAAGTGCTGACAGGTTCCTTCTGGCTTCTTGTGTCACATCATCCCATCCTCCCCTCCTCTCCTCTTCTTGTCCCCCCACTAACTCTGCCCCTTCCCCAAGCTCCCTGGTGTGTGGGGTGTTGGGTGAGTGACTGGCGAGATAGACAAAGGGCTTAAATCTGCTGTTCCCCCCCTGACCCTTCACTAGGAATTATAACTATTTTCAGTCTCTGGTCCAACTTTTCCCATTAATTCCAAAGGACCAGAGAGAAGTCATTTCATCATTTTGCATCTGTATCCCAGAACCTAACATAGTATATGCTTAATAAATGCTCACAGAGGGAGAGGTGTAGAAACTAGGGAAGAGAATAGAGAACCAGCTTGAGGGATGGGGTCAGAGAGGAGAGAGACAGAAATGGAAACCATTTATCCTGGAGAAGAAAAGATGGAAAAAGTCTAGGGCCTGAGGGATTTCTTTGCAGGGGGAGGTGGGGGTTGCTGGGGGGTGGGAGGGAGAGGAAAGAGAGTCACCCTTCTCTGTTCACGTTTCTCTAGCCACTCTAGCTTTAGAAAGCACCTTCCTTAAAGACCCCTGTGAAGTTAGTAGTGCAAATATTTTTATCCCCATTTTACAGATGAGGAGAGAGAGGCACAGAGAAGTTCACTGACTCTCAAAGTCAAAATTAGTGAGTGTAAGAGCTAGAATTTGAAGCCAGGTGTCACCTGACTCCAAAGTCATTTCTATTTTGACCAGCCCTATAAAAGTCTAAGATTTTAGGAAACGCTTGATGTCTTCTGCCTGGTTAGCTAGTTAGGGCCCACATTTATAGACTCCATAGAGGGAAGGGTCCTGGGTAGCAGCCAGGAAGCCTTCCTCTCATGGCCTTACCATCCCGGGACATGCCCAAAGCCAGGCATTTCTGCAGACGACAGTGCTGACAGCGGTTCCGGCTGGTACGGTCTATGGGGCAGCTTTGCTGTCGGGTACAGGAGTATGCTACATTACATTGTTGGCTCCTGCGAAAGAAACCCTGGCAGGAAAGGGTTAGGATTAGAAAACTGCCCCCTTCAGATTCCTTAACTTCCCTGCTCTCCCTTCATTCCCCATCACCACACATAGGGATAGAATGCTTGTGTTCAGAGATCATGGAAAGACATGCTGGTCATGTTCCCACCTTCTTCCCTGGATGCTGTGTCTCTTCTAAGGAGTATACTAGGATATTCCTGGAGACCAAATGAGGGCTCCTGAGTCCCACATTTCTCTGGCATACCACTTCCCCATCTACTTGCCAAAAAGTGTATGTTTATCTCACCTTGCACCCTTCACAGGTAATGACCCCATAGTGGATCCCAGAAGATTTGTCACCACAGATCTTACAAGGGATCACTTCAATCTGAGCTGAAAGAGAGGGTGAAAAAAGAATGGATTGGACAAAAACCAAAGTTTCACTTGTTTATTCAATCTGGGCACTGAGTGTTCAGTTTGCCCTCAAAACTTGGAGGGAATCAGGGACCTCTGGAGGAAGCTGAATATTTATGGGGGCTGGGGAGAGGATGGAGAAGTCAGGAAAGTGGCATCAGCTCTGTGGGGTGACAAAGGCAGCAGATGTACAGAGAGGCCACCTGTTTCCCCACCCCCACCCCTCAAGTCACAGAGACCCTTTATACTTCCCTCCCGCTTTGGGACCCAAGGCACTGCTGCCTTGAAGCACCTGCTTCCCGCCAGGCGGAACCTTGCTTTCTGTCTCTTCCCCACCCCTCACCCCAGGCTCTGCTCCCACGGGCAGAGTACGGGGCAAGGGAGGAGGATGTGGTGGGCTGGGCTAGGGGCACCTGGGCACCAGGCAGGGATGTACACCCTTGTTCACCCAGGCTCAGAGGGGGAGGATTGGGCCCGTGCTGCCACAATATGCTTTTCATATTGAGTTCAAGAGACAGCAGGGGCGCAGGGGATTCTAGGGACACAAGTATAGTCACTATGGGACTCAGATAGTTTCTTGATGGAAAGCAAAGGGTAGGACTGCCTCACCGATCCAGAATCTGCATATGTGTATGGATGCAAAAGGATAGGTGTAAGTGCATGCATATAGACATTAATGAGTTTGTATACCAGAATGCGAGTGTGCATGAAAGTCAGCCAGAGGGTGTATGTGTATGAATCACAATATCAGAGCTCCAAGAGCCCTTGGTGGTAATTCAGCCTAAAATTCCCTAATTACAGGTCAGGAAATTGTGCACTAGGTGGCGCAGTAGATTGAATGCTGGCCCTGGAAGCAGGAGGACCCGAGGTCAAATTCAGCCTCAGACACTTCCTAGCTATGTTCCCCGAGCTAGTCACTTAATTCTGTTTGCCTCAGTCTCCTCCTCTGCAATATGGGGATAATAATAGTATTTGTCTCCCAAAGTTGCTATAGGATAAAATAAGCTACCATTTCTCAAACCCAGGCACTATATAAATGTTATCATCACCATCGTCATTATGAATTGATTTACCCCAAATCACACAGCAGTTAGCAAAAGAATGGTAGATCACCATGACTTGGGTTTCCCGATCTTTCCACTCTATCATGATAAGATTAAGTGTGTCTGGTGGGCATTCGAGAACCATATGGCTTTCAGGAACTGTGGAGGGGCTCTCATTCTGTCTAGTTTCAAGGTTCAGCTCAGGGCCCACCTTCTACACAAAGCCTTGCCCCATTCCCTCAGCTGCTAGTGTCTTTTCCTCCAAATGACCTCGTATCTGCTGTCTATGGTCATGGTTTCTTCCTTGGCTAGACTGTAAGGTTCTTGAGGGCAGGAATTGTCTCACTGCTGCCTCGTATATAGTAAGTGCTTAATAAATGCTTTCTGATTCTGTGAATGAATGTATCAGCATCAAGATTTGAGGGCCTACATGTATCGGTGCATATAGGTTTTTGTGAATGTGTGTATGTTTGGAATGGGGTGTATGTGTACGGCACAGCGTGGATGCCCCTGTGTAGAGCTGCCATGGCGCCCAGATCTCTGAGGCTAGGACCCTCGTGTTCTCCCTCTCCCTTTGTGTCTCTGGGGGCCCTGTGCTTGCCCTGCTCTCCCCCCACCCCCACCCCTGTGGTTTGCTCTTGGCCACCAGGTTCCTCTCTTCCTTCGCTTTGTGCTTATCAGTGCCCTGCTGCTTCCCGCTGAGTAGTGAAGGCCAGCACTCAGCCCCACAGCATGGCCTCCCTCCCCTGACCTCAGAGGGTAGCCTAGGGAGGCTGCTTCCAGCCACAGCAGATATTTTCAGTATTGCCACAGGCCAAACACTCCTCTCTGGCCCCGGTGGCAGGTCATTGAGGCCCCAGTCAGGAGTGTGTGGGGGGAAACCTGGGCAGGAAGGGGTAGAGTGGGGTTCCTTGGCTCTTCTGTATGCTGATCCCACCTCCAAGGTCAGAGGACACAAGACCTAATGTTACCTACTTCTAGACACACGGCTTACGCTGAAGGTTCACTTATTTAACCCCAATACTTCCTAGGGGTATAACCTTTCACTGAAGTAAATCGCTCCCTACAATGGGGTATGGTGTTAGGTGGCAACCAGTGCTTGAAAAGGGGTGATCCCTAGACATCAGAATGGCTTTACATTGATTATGACAGACTAATACAATTTTCATTTTTGACAGTGTATCTAAACTTTTAGGAAGACTTGAGTTAAAATCTGACCTCAGACACTAGCTATGTCATGCTGGGCAAGTCACTTAACCCTGTTTGCCTCAGTTTCCTCATCCGTCAAATGAACTGGAGAGGGAAATGACAAATCACTCCAGTATCTTCACTAAGAAAACCCCAAATTGGGTCATGAAGAGTCAGATGTGTCTGAAATGACTGAACAAAAACTGGAAGAAAGGCAGGGTGGAGTAACAAATAGAGCCCTGGCCCTGACTCAAGACAACCTGAGTTCAAGTCCTGCTACTGAAATATAATATAAGACCCTGGGCAAGTCACTTAACCTTAAAGGGATCCAGACATTTTAGACTGTAAGTTGAAGAAAGTTGACTCTCTGCATTGGTAGGGGTTTCCTCACTTGGGAACTCATTCTACCAATCACAGCCTCAACCGCCTTCTCCCACTTAAAAAAAAAAAATCTAGATTGGGGCAACCTTGAAGACATAGTGTGCCAAAATGTCAACCAATTATTTGAGAAAGCCTTTTATGATATACTTCAGGATAAGTTTGAGGGACATGCACTAGACAATACAATTAGGCAGACTTGGACCCACATGAATAATAGGATGCTAATAGTACTAATTAATGAGATGATGTCAATTTGGAGGGATGTCAATCTGTAGTGGAGATCCCTGGGGATCTGGCTTTGGCCATTTGCTTGTCAATATTTTATTAATGACTTGGATGAATGTATCCAGTTTGCAAAGGATATGAAGCTTGAAAAGAGAGCAAACCCAGTGAATGACAGATTCTGGATCTCAAAAGATATCAACAGGTTAAATTGAATCAGATGATATCTAAAAGGAAGAAAAATCCCATCCTTGGGTTCCAAAGATCAACTTTGACCTGATAAAAGGATTAAACAGTTGTGGCTAGCCAGTAGTTCAAGTGAAAAAGGTCTGGGGGCACCCAGCAATCCCACAACTGGGTGTATACAACAAGGAGGTCAAAGGAAGACACTGTCTATGCAAAAAGTATTTGTAGCAGCCCTTTTTTGTGGTAGAAAAAGCTCAAAACAAAGTAGGTACCCATTGATTGGATAATGGCCGAAGAGATTGTGGTATATGAATGTCAGGGAATATTATTTTACTGTAAGATATGACAAACATGAGAAATGTAGAGAAATATGGAAATATAAACAGATACAAATCAGAATATGTAAAACCAGGTATACATAATGACTAAATACTGTAAATATAAATGATATGAAAAAGCAGGGGAACTCTGATTAATTGTAATGACCAATCCTGGCCCTGGAGAAGAGATAATAAAACACAGTTCTCTCTTCTTAACAGAGAGGTAGGGGACTTCAGGTATGGAATATTACATATACTGCCAGATATATTTGTTTCATCAGTTAGTTTTTCTGAAATGTTTTCCATTGTTATAAGAGAGGAGGTCAAGGTGGAGATATACTAGAAAATTACTGTGATATAAAAGCAAAAGGCATCAATAAAACTTTAAAAAGATTTTTTCAAAAAGTTCTGTTAAAATCTCATAAAAGTGAATGATGAAAACAAAATAAATAGATTAATTAATCTAAAAGAAAATTTAAAAAGCTATTGGTCTTAGTGGATTGTAAGTTCAGTATGCATCCACAATATGCCATAGAAGTTAAAAAAACTAGTATTATTAGAGGATACATTAAGGGAGCTGGCAGCTAGTTGGCACAATGGATAGAGTAGAAAGAGAAGACTCCTCTTCCTGTTTTCAAATCTAGCCTCAGACACTTGCTAACTCTGTGACCCTAGGCAAGTCACTTACCCCTCATTTTCCTCATCTGTCAAAGGAGCTGGAGAAGGAAATGGCAAACCACTCCAGTTATCTTTGCCAAGAAAACCCCAGATGGGGCCACGAAGAATTGGACACAACTGAAAATGACTGAACAATATAACAACAAATATATTAAGAGAGGCATGGTATCCAGAATGAGGGTATGATGGCAATTGTGTCTGGCTTGAGTCACCTCTGGAGTCTGATGTTAGAGGTATTATGTTTTATGAAAAACAGAAATATTGAGAGGCATCAAGGTGTGGTGGAAAGACGGTTTAGAGTCAGAGAATCCTGTGTTCAAATCTTAACTCTGCCTCTAAGTAACTAGGTGAACTTGGGTGAGTCAAAATCTCATGAAAATGAAGGCTTGGACTGGATGGCCTCTAAGGTCACTTCCATAGGATCTATGATTCTGTGAAAATACACATTTGATTTATAGCAGCTCTTTTTGTGATGGCAAAGATTTGGTAACTAGAGAGGTCCATCAATTGGGGAACAGCAGAACAAGTTATGGCATGTGAAGGTGATAGAATACTATTATGCTGTAAGCAATAAAGAAAGGGATAATTTCAGAAAAATATGGGAAGACATGTATGTATTAATGTAGAGTGAACAGAATCACAACAATTTATACAATAACAATATCATAAAGAGAAACAACTTTGAAAGACTTAGGACCTCTGATCAACATAATGACCAAGCACAATTTCAGAGCGCTCTTGATGAAAGAGGCTATCCACCTCCAGATAGAGAGCTGATGTAGATTAAAGCATTATTTCCTTCCTGTTTGCCTTCCTTCGTTCCTAAAATGGTGGGAATTTCTTTTGCTGGACTTTTCCTATTTGTAACAGGTTTTGGTAAGTAGGGGAAGGGGAGGTGGGATGGAGAGAATTTTGAGCTAGAAATAAAATAAAATTCAATTAAAAATAAAATATAAAAAAAGCAAAAAAGAAGAAAATCCCCACCATTTGAGCTAATTTCTTTTGGATTAAGATATAGTTAGGAGATAAAATGCAAATACTCAAGGGGTCAGTTAAAAGCAATTCATTACTAACCATTAACAAATTAGCATGACTCTCTCCAATTCTTTTCCAAGAGATGAGAACTGATTTTGGTGAGGGAGAGAAAAGGAAAGAATCTGTGTGTGTGTGTGTGTGTGTGTGTGTGTGTGTGAGTGTGTGTAGGTGGTAGTGGGACAGTGCTGCCACAAAGATGCTAAAAATGAAAAAGGGATATTAAAAACATTAGCCTGTTATTAATTAGCTGTGTGACATTGGGGAAGTCACCACCCTTCTCTGGGTTTTGGTTTCAAATATGGATGAATTTTAAGGGTCTTTTCAGCTCTGATATCCCATGATCCTACTTTATAGTCTTGCCAAGGTCTGGTCCTCCATAATGGCTATGACTTGACCATGGACAAGTTAGTTAATCCCTGTAAGCCTCAGTTTCCTCAACTGCAAAATGGAGATGATAATATTTGCATTAACTACCTCATAAGACTGTTGTAAAAAAAAAAGTAATAATAACAGCCTACATTTGTATGGCGCATCCTGTGTGATGTATACTGGCTGTATGACTTTGGGCACATCATTTAGCGCTCTGGGCGACTCTCAGAGTATGGGCTGCTGTCCTGTCCTAGTGAGGGATTTTCATCATCTGGAAGTTCCCTTTAAAAAACCACAGGTGCAGTCTTTATTCCATAGCTCATTGAGGAAACTGCAGAGTAGCATTGAAATGCTATATTCATTTGTTTTATGTTTACCCCTAGGGGAATACACGCACACTAATAGACATATATGTGTGCTTATAAATGTAGGGACAAGACCTAAAGAAGCCTAGGGGTGTCTGTCACCTTTTTCCAGGAACTGAGCACTGAGAGGGAAGGAACTGGCCCAGGGTAACTTAGCAGGTCAAGGACAAAGGGTGGAGATTTGTAAACTAAACCATAGTGGGAACCGAGGCATTTGAGCTTTTTGCCCATTAGCCATTGTGGTCCTTCCTCCTGCTTCCCTTCTTTGGGAGCCACATCCGTGTGCGTGCCTGTACTGACCACAATGTATGACCTCGGACACATCTCTCCTGACCCATGTGGCTGGAAACTGGCTCCCTCCCCTCCTAGACATGGTCTTAGAACCCCACCTTGAGGTCAGAGGCTCTATTGTTCCCACGGAGAAAAAGGGCCAACTGAGCTACAAAAGTCCTGGACTGGAGTCCGGGGGTTTGACCAAGGCCCCATACCACAGCTAGTTACACAAGGTGCTCTAAGAGAGAGAGAATCACAGAGAAGTTCAGGACGTAATCGCTAGAACAGACCTCAGACAGCATTCTGGTCCAACTAGATTGTTTTTTACAGGCAGGGAAGCTAAAATTCAGATAAAGAGATACAGAGGCAAGGTACTGATAGTGAGACCGAGACAAAGAGACATACCAAGAGATAATAGAGACTAAAGGAAAGCAGAGATGGGCCAGAGAACCAGTCAGAAACAGGTAAACCAAGACCTGGGGAGACAGAGACAAAGAGATCATGAGGAAGGGTCAGAGACCTAGAGAGCCCCGTCCTGGGGAGTGTGTGCCCACACAAGCACACATACTCACACTCTCTCTGGCCCAGTGCCCGGTGCCTTAGCCTTCACCAGCTCCGTCAGGCCCTTGGCAAACCCCCTTCCCCCCTCCCATAACCCCTGTACTTCCACCCTCCCAAAACCTCAAAGAGAAAGTGTCTGAGGTTTGGGGAGGGGGGGTAAGACCAAGAGCCAAAAACAGCTCAGTGAACTCACATACAAACTCCAGGCCCCTTGAGAAGAGCCTTGGCTGAGATGGGGAGTGAGAAGGGGTAGGGAGAAGGTGAGTCATGGACAGACCGCGGGATTACTCAAACCGATGCCCAGGATCTGGTCTGCCGGGAACTCTCCCCTCTCAGGGCCAGATGATGCCAGGAACTGGAGCCAAGCAAAGGTCAGCAGCAGCCCAGATCAGCCCCCAAATTCCCCAACTCCCACAGCTAGACCCAACCCCTGCCAGGTCTTCCCTGGGTCTAGCCTTTATCCCTCCTTCCTGTTTAGAGTTGGGGGGGGGTGCTTATAGTTGATCGTTAACTGACTATATATAGTTACTGATGAGGTCAGAACACACTCCTGCACCACACCCTTCTATATCAGGGAAAGAACTTTCTTGACATCAGCCTCTGCTCCCCTCTTCTTAGGTGCCAGACAGCTCCTCCCTAGGCCTGAACAGAAGATGGAACAGATGGGGTGGCTGTTTTCTCTGGCAACCTTAGAGATCACCAGGGAAGAGGATGATTCAATGAATGGCTCTCTCAATAACTCCATTCTCATGTCTCCTACCCCTGTGGCTCTGGAAGAACTTGAGCTCTCTCATTCATTCATTCCATGGCAATGTCGGAAAAGACTTTGGAGGAATGGTTGCTTGGCATTTTTCTCCCTTACCCAGGGATGGCAGGGCTGGCCCTTAACAGAGGGCCAGAGAGGGGGAAAGGGGAAAGTAGGGTTGGAGGAGAGGCAGCCTGACAACAAGAACCCTGAGCTAGGGCAACAGACGGATCTGGGTTCAAGTCCCCACTCTGACACTTATTTTCTAGCTGTGTGACACTGGGCAAATCATTTAACCTCTTTGAGTTTCCTAACCAGTAAAATATGAATGATACTATCTGCCTCATGTGGCTGTTGTAAGGAAAGTACTTTTATGAGCTGTTGTAATTGCTGTGAAGGTAAAAGAGATGGTAGTCCATACTATATTTACCGACATGAAGGCTGATGTCACATAATCACCCCTCCATCCCCCTACCCCAAACATATGACCTCCTGGTATGGGTGGAAATAGGGTAGAAATAATTAGGGCTCTTCTCCCCAAACTTCCTATTCCATCTCATCCCCTCTCTCAGGTGGGATATAAACGTAGGCCCTCTGAAGAGGTCATGGCTGGCACTGTGCCTCCAAGCAGCCAATCTACACGTCCCATCCCTATTCCCCAGCACCAGTGAAAATCCCAAAAGGAAGTGAGAAAGGACGGTGAGAAGGGAGTAGGCACTATACAGTGTCGGCTCTGGTCCAGGTATCTCATTTGGTCCTCATAACAATCTTTGAGGTACGGGCTATTATGATCATCATCATAATTATTCCCATTTTATAGCTGAGGAAACTGAGGCAAACAGATTAAATGACTTGCCTAGGGTTCACATTGTTAGTAAGTGTCTGAGGCTGGATTTGAACTCTCCTGATTCTAGGCCCACTGTACTATCAGATTCTTTAAGAGGAGTATCCTACACAAAAACTAGCCATGTGACCCTTGGGCAAGTCACTTAACCCCAGCTGCCCTCCAAAAAAGCAAATAAAAAAATTGTTAAAAAAAAAAGAGGAGTATCCATAGTTCTGGAGGTGAGGGGATCTCCTTGGCTTCATTTAGATGAAAATGAGGGGAGATAATGAGGATCCTGTAGGCCTGATTCTGAGCCCCCTGAATTCCCCTGCTTCCTTCCAGGCTCATGATGGGTCTCTTTCCTTTCTCCCCAAATGCTACTTTTAAAATATCAGAAGAAGGCTAGCTGGGGGTATGTGTTGGTGTCCCACAAAAGGGGATTAAGAAGAGTTAGGGGGAAGGCAAGCCAGCTAAGGACAGAATTCAGGGAGGGTTAAAGAGGACCAGTAGACTTGGGGCCAGAAGACCCACATTAAAACCTTGCCACTTAACAAGCTGAATGACTACGGACAAATTACTCAGCTCTCTGGGCCTTGGTTTCTTCATCTAGGAAATGAAAAATGCAACTAGATTTTTAAGGCTCTTTCTAGCAGCTCTAAGAGTTTATGATTGTATACCTAATATCCGCATTTAGGACTAGGAGATTCTCCTTCCATCTCCTACCCCTAATTCTGACAAGCTCTTTGCCTCTCTTGTAACAACTCCATCATGTCTTCCATCTCATGTCCTATCCTGTTTCTACCTTTTCCCAATTGCCTGGGTCCAAGGGAGTCCCTGAGGATGAGGTCAGCTCTCTTCTACCCTCTATAGTAAGATCCCTCCTTTGGAAAGGGAGATGAGTCTGATTTTTCAGCTTCTCCTACCCCCAACTCCTATCCCCTTCTCCCCTTTTCTAAACTTTCTGGTTTTTCTTTTCTCCCTGGCGACTACAGCTCTAGTTAGCTGTCCTCACTTTTTATCACTATATGGATCAGGCTTTGGCCCTGAACTTGGGGATCCCCTTCCCAACATGAGAAGCAGGGAACTCTAGGCCCCCTCCCTTACTTCTGGTGAGAGTGGCTCCCTTTTCTCCCCACATTAATTCTCACTTCCCTCTGACCAGAGACCTGAGCCTCTGTGATGCTAGAAACCAAGGTGGCTAGGGTCCACCGCAGGAGAGGGGAAGAAGGGGGGGCACAAAGGCTGGGAAGAACCATGTTATTGTGGTTGTTACTTTGTTGTAACTCCCCCCCCCCAACTCAGGTCAATTCATTCCTATCCCTCAGACCCCGGGGAATAGTTTTCTGCTGACACACCTGTGTGCCTTGGGCTGAGAAAGTATCAGAGCCAAAACTCAGGTGGGCGAGAGTGTCTGGGGCTCCAACAAGCCACAAAGAGAAGGCAGCCACCCAAAATCCCCTCTCTGCTCCCCCGCCACCCCCGCAGTCTGAGACAGGAGAAAGGAGGGGAAACAGAAGAGCCAAGTTGAAAACAACCACCCCGTGAGGGCCTTGTAGTTTTGGGGGGATGGGGTGGGGAAGGTGAATCACGGGGAACAGTGAAGGCTGGGAGTCCAAAGCTCTGTTGCTGGCTTTAACTCCCTCCCCACTATTTAGCTTATTAGACCAAAATATAGGTCCAATTTATTGGATCAAACTCCCTTCCTTTCGGGGGGATGCCAGAAGTCCCCTTTGGGACCAGGAACAGAAGATAGTTGACTGAGTCCCAGGACCTTATGCTCTGGGCTCCCATTTCCCCCCTCTTTCTCCCTCTCTCTCTGTCACTCTATGTCTCCTGAGTTTTCTGGAAACATGATAATAGACCTCGTTTCCCCTTTACTTCCTACTGGTCCAGGACCTGTCATCTCAGGTCCTGCCAAATCATACAGTTCTGCATCTTTCTTGAAGACAAAAAAAGAAATATTTCAGCAGCAGAAAGAATGGAGGGTAGATCACAAGAAATACCATCCAATCATTCAGGCTTATACTGAGGATTGCCATGGCCCCTTTCCTTGAGACACTATCAATTTTAGAGCTTTCCTATTTATCTGAGCCAGAGAGAGTACGAAAGGGTGACTGATAGGGAACTTTGGAAACTATTTAGGTAAGGGTCCACAGTAATTCTGTGTCTTCACGCATGGTGTCTCCTAGTCTTTCATTTTTCTTCTTTCCCTTCTCTTGTTGAATTCCTACTTATTATCCTTTAAAGCTAAATCTCTCTGACCCACCAAGTGACCTTTCCCCCTCAGACCTCACATGGTTCTGAGTTATGTAATACAGTGAATTAGAGCAATAGATGTTTGTGCCTCATTCCTGGGCCAAACTATTAGTTATGTGAAAGCAGAAACCCAAAGCTTTGCATCTTCCCCAAAGCCTGGCCTAGTGTTTTGTACCTACTAGATACTTAACAAATATTTATGGAATTGGACTGCAAAAAAATTTCTTTCATGATGGGACAGGATGGGACCCTTCATCAGCTAATGCTTTGGGTTGTTGGTATTTGACGGGTTGAATACAAATGAGAAAAGGGGGCAGGTATGAGGGTGGAGGCAGGACATTACAAAGCCTAAAGCACATGGGTGAGCTTCTAGGGGATTGGACCCCAATTCAAGAGGTCTGGCATTTTACTTCCTCACTTGCTGTCCCTGTGGAGAAGAATCTTTCACTGCATTAGCCATAACCAAGCCAGACTGGCACAGAGGACACAGTAAGATACAGGTGGTTGTAACTCTGAGTTGGTTGGATTGATGGAGTACGGAGGGACCCTTGGATAGAGAAACCCCCACAAAGAGCCTTCTTCACACTTTCAGGGTGTATCCCTCTTTGACTCTCAACTCCCTTTAGCTTAGAAGGGATGATACATTACAGTTATGAACCAGTTCATGGTGTTGGGTCCTTGCCTGGGGTGCTGTCTTCTATTGACAAAAATTTGAGCTTTGCCTCTGACTCAGAGCTGCTCTGGGGTCAGTGTCTATATAAAACATCCCTATTCCTAGAGGATACTCGTCCATCGCAGGCAGGAGGCATCATGACAGACAGCTACACTGGAGAGCCCAAAGACTCAGGTTCAGACGCAGCCTCAGCCACTTACAAATAGGACCCTGAGCAAGTAACTTAACCTCTTAACTCTCTTCATTTCTAAAATAGGGCCTGGGATAATAATACTTGTACTACTTCTTTCACAGGGTTGCTGTGAAGAAAGTGATTTGTACATCTCAAATTGTCAAAAACAAGAGTTAGGATTAGATATTAGATATGCATATGGATATAGACAGCTTATCCACTACTGACCACCTTGGATAGCAAACTAACAGTACCTCAAAGACCCAGATTCTCAGAATCCCTTCAGGAAGAAATTCTCAAGCCAATCTACTCTTCCTTCCCTACCAATGAGATTT
This sequence comes from Petaurus breviceps papuanus, assembly GCF_028583685.1. Taxonomy (NCBI): domain Eukaryota; kingdom Metazoa; phylum Chordata; class Mammalia; order Diprotodontia; family Petauridae; genus Petaurus; species Petaurus breviceps. Next base: position 30,873,253 of record NW_027185798.1, on the reverse strand, counting down.
TAGCTCTAATGCTAGCTGTGTGACCTCTCTGGGCCTCAGCTCTTTCATTTGTAAAATAGCACCTACTTCCTAGTGCCACTGTGAGGATCAAAAACGAGATTTACATACATATATATACCACATAGCAGATTTTAAAATACTACGTAAATGTTAGCTATTATTATTATTGTCTATAAAATGAAGGAATTGGCCTAGATGTTCTCAGGTCCTTTTCAGCTCTGGATCTATATCCACGAATAAATAAATGCTAGGTACTGTGCAGAGGGAGAAGGCATTAACAATTGGAGGAAAGGCTTCACGGAGGAGGTGGCGCTTGAAAGTAGCCTTGAAGGAAGATTCTGAGAAGCAGGGATGAAAGTAAGTGATTCCAGGCATGGGGGATGCTTTATGCAAATACGTAGAAGGGGGAGATGGTTCAGCCAAGTTCATGATGTCTGACTTGGTTGGAGCATAGAATACAGAGAGGGGAGTAATGTGAATTGAGTGGGAAGGCAGAGTCGGACTATGGAGTGTCTTTAAGGTCAGTCTAAGGGGCCCTTTGAGAAAAAATTCTAGAGGGTAATAGGGGACCAATGATGGTTGGTGAGTTGAAGAGTAAAATGTTTAGACTTGTGTCTTTGGAAGGCTGTTTGGCGATTACGTGGAGGGTGGATTGGGAGGAGGGGAGAGACTGGAGGCTGGGAGATCTGTTAGACTAATAAGATAGTCCTAGCAAGAGGCAAAAAGGGCCTGAACCTGGGTGATTACTGTGTGATTAGAGAGAAGGGATGGAGGACAGATGTTATGGAGGCAACTGATTGGATAGAAAAGCAAGGGGGACAGATAGTTTCAAGGTTAGAAACTGGGGTGATTGAAGAGGAGGCTGGCAGTGTCCTTGGCAAACTAGGGGGAGTTTGGAGGAGGGATAGGTCTAAGGGAGAGACAATGAGCTCTGTGTAACTGTGAGGTATCCCTTGGAGTATCCACATTTCCTTATTCTCTTCTTGTATCTCGATGTATTTCCCTTGCTCCACCTGCCTCTTGGTTTTTGTTTCTGTCCCCCTATGTGAAGTGGATAGAAAGCTGGCCTCAGAGCCAGCTAGGGGTCAAGTCCCTTCTCTGATACCCTGCTAGCTGTGTGACCCTGGGTAAGTCACTTTCCAAGCCTGGAATGCTCTCCCTCTTCTACAGGGTCTGTTGACCTCCCTGGCTTCCTTGAAGTCCCAACTAAAACGCTACATTCTACGGGAAGCGTCCCCTAACTTCTCTCAATTCTACTTGCGAGAAGTCTTTCCTGTTGTAATTGTCTCCTATTCAGCCTACATGCGTCATGCTTTGTTATATTTGTTTGCGTGCTGTTTCTCCCACTAGATTGTAAGATCCTTGAGGACAGGGACTGTCTTTTACCTCCTTATTGTATCCCCAGTGCTTAGCACAGTGCCCGGCATATAGTGGGGGCTTAATAAATGGTTAGTGATTGATTGATTGATTGATGAGCTATTGAGAAGACAGGGGGAATTTCTTTCTTCTACTAAGGAAATCATAGGTTCAATCTCTCTCTCTCAGGACTTCAAGTCTCTGTGTTGCCTGACTCAATCAATCATACAATAAACATTTATTAAGCACCTACCATGTACCAGGACTACCTCCCCTTTATCTTGGAGTCTCCTTTAATCAGAACAACGGGAAACAATCAACAACTGTTGGCTAACTACCAGGGGTTCTCGGCACCTTGAGACTCAGGTTAGTGGTAATCAGCCCCAAATTGCTAGAGAGTCCTTTACCCATCTGTAGAAAAGCTGGGGGATATGGTTCATATTCACCCTCCACTACCCTAACTCCATCTACAGCCATGGTGGGGGAGCTGTCATTTCATTCATTCTAAAGCTGTTAATAATCTTTATGTCCTCCATTGGGTGCCTAGATCATTGAGACATTCAGTTCCAACCTTCCTCCATAAAAAATCCTTTTCCTTCCATCCAGGATTTCCCACAATTACACAGACTCATAGAAGGTTAGTTTGCTGGGATTTTATAGAGGAGGAAATTGGGGTCCAAACGCTCATAGTTCACGGTAACTCGTGAGCCCAAGAGCCAGTAAGAGAATTTAGGGGTCCTGCCTCTCTTCTCAAGGTCCTTTCTTCTATGGTTTTAGGGAAACCCTTGGGCTGGGGCACCTCTCAGGTCTTCTGCTCCTCTTCACAATTATTCTCCTTACAGACACCAAGGACTCCAGCTTAAGCCAGACTGGGCCCAGGCTTTTTCTGTGGAGAATAAGGATAGTCAGGCAGGCACTTGCCCGACTCTAGCCCACAGGGGAAGGAAGAATGTGCAGAAGCGGACCTCCCTTTCCCCGTGCACCCATTCTTCCAAACTTTGGTGCTATGAGGTATTGTCTAGCTCCCATTCATGCACCTAGAGGGAACTTTCCTTCTGTCCCTCCCCAGCTGAGCTTGGGACCCTTTATCCCTTGTTCCTTTCATGTGGGTGCTCAGCAGGGACGTGAGCCTTACTAAGAGAAGATGGTTGCTCTTAATTCCCACACTACACCTCGGACACATCCATAAATGCACACTCATAGAACCACAGATAGACACACATCTGAACCCATACTGCCCTGGCTGGCTCATGGTCAGTCTTCACATCCCTGGGATATGGAGGACAACAGATTGGCTTTAGTTCCTGTTTTCCCTCTCACTTGACTTTGGTCTCAGTTTACTCCATTGTAAAATGGATGTTTCTTCTTTCTTCTAAGGCCTGGAAAACCTAATTCCCTATTCCTTTTTCTTCTTAACCCTCATTCCTCGGCACCTGGAGCCACCTCCAGCTCCTTTCTCCATGACTCTGCAACTCAGCGGTGCTCGGCAATGAGCTAGGCCAATAGCTACATCAGCAGAGACCCACCTTGTAATACACATGTGAGCCTCCCCGTTACCTCTACCTGCACAGTGCTCCAGAAGGAACAGAATTTCTCACAAGCTATTCTCCCAGGACATCTTCCCATTCTTCTCTAGGAGCTGGCTTGGGCTGAGCAAATCTCTCTCCCCTTGCCCCAGTTCACTTACTTCTCATGGCTGAGCCACCCTGGTTGGCAGGTCACCTGTGGGTCCTGGGGGAGGCTGAAGGGCACCTTGACACTTGGGGATACTGGGGGGGGCAGCAGGAAACAAAGTTTGTCAGCAGACTAGCAGCCCACAGCATCCACAGCTCTCCTCGCCTCACTTTGCCCAGGCAGAAATGGGGAGGGGGAGTTTAAACTAAACAGTGCACAGGTGGCTTTGGGACGCCCCCCCAGGGGTGGGGAAGGGGTGATGGGCATCCCTTGTGGCCAATCTGGGCCTGGGCAATGGAAGGGGTGTGTGCAGGGGGGAGGGTGTTGGGGAAGGCAGCCAATCATAGCAGTCCCTGGAAAATTCCAAAACCACATGTGAGCAGCCACAGGCAGCAAAAGCTGTTTCCATCTGCTGGTTGGTTCGGGGGCCTGGGGGGAGCGGGAGCCAGACTCACATACACCTGGGGTTGGCCCCTCCTTGCCTTACCCCCTAATCCTTAGCCTCTTGTCTTCTAAGTACCTTTATTGCCCTTCACTGCCAGATACCGTCCTAGGAACGAGTGCCCAGGGCCTGGTTTGGCATCACCTCAATCATCCAGGCCACCTGAGTGGGACCCTTCCAGGGGTAAATGGAATATCTTCCTAGGGGTCCCTGAGTTGAGGAAACAACTTAGACCCTTGGACACTGCGTGGTGGTCCAAGTCCCATCCTTGGGACTTGTCCGGCGTGGTCTGGGGAGGGTCTATCACCTTGAATGGCCAATACCTCCTCTCTTGCCTTTCATTTCTTGACAAGAAACTTCTGTGTCTGGGGCTAGGAAAAGGGAGAAGTAAAGGTAGTGCTTTCTTTGGCCTTTATCTCAGCCTGGAGGATCTGCCCCTTGACTATCGTTTTCCATCCCAAGTCTGGTCCTGTTGGAAGGATCAATGACTTCCCAACCCCTAGGCCTGTAATAGGCTCCCAAGTAACTGGCTTCTCTGGTGCTAGAAAGACCTTCAGAGGAGATTCAGTAGAGAGGCCTGCCCTCCGATGCCCAGGGAAAGTGGGTGCTGATGGCCAATGGGCCTGCGCTAGAGAAAGTCAGAGCGGATACCTAAGGAGGGTCCTGGCCAGGACTGATGAGGAGGGGCTGAGGGAGCAGAAGGAAGAATAGGACTTCCGATCTCTCTCCATTCCAGGTCTTCCAAAAATCCCCTACTTCCCCCCACCCACATACTGCTGGCCCTTGCCTTGCCCCCTCCTCCCCTCAACACTTCACTCACGTCACTCCCTGACCCGTTTTCCTCCTGGGCGGGTGGGTCGTGCTCAGCGTTTCCGTGAGGCCTTGTGGCTAGGGGAGGGCGAGGCCTTAAGAATTCTGCTGAGCAGAGCAAACCCCCCACCCAAGAGGATGCGACATCCCTAGCCCCCAGCTTCTTGGCAGCTATCCCCCCTTCCCCATCTCCTCAGCCCTGGCACAATTGGGGAAAGTGGAAGCATCCTCTAGCGCCGTTCTGGTCCCAAGGAGAAGCTTTCCAGCGATTCTTATAGCAGGTGGGATGCAAACGAGATATCAGGAAGGATGGGAAGGAGACCCAGGGCCAGAACCTCAGGGAAAGCTCACAGATCCCAGGACTGTTTGATTCTTACTCAGATATGAGCTCAGGAGCTTGGGAGGATACCCAGGGGTGGCTGACCACTGTCTCTTGGGGTTGGGATAGAGGCAGGGCTGTGCTTAAGAGGAAATTCAGTAAATATCAAAAAAGGAGGGAGGAGTGGTTCCTTTTCTAGGTGTCCCACCAGATCCACAAAAGGATTGTGTGTATGTGTGTATGTGTGTGTGGGGGGGGTGGTAGGAGGAGGGTGTGAATCTTGCCTTGAGCAGACATTCTCCAGGAGAATGAAGTCCCTTCCTTGTCTGCTTTCTTTTTAGTTGTAGCCATGAGGAAGTTCTTCCTGACGTCTAACCTCACTTCTTATAGCCAATGCAGGGACCCGGCAACTCGGGTCATTGAAACTCCTTGTGTCTCAAAAGCGGAAGGTGGGAGGAAGGGCTCCTGCTTCTTCCTCCTCTCCTCCCCACTGGCCCCCTCTCCCCACCACGGTTCTTTCTCCCCATTCACACCTCAGGGATGTGTTAACCACAGAGATGAACACCAAACCCCAGGCTGGCCACAGAGCCCTTCAGGTCCTCTCACCAGCCTCCCTTACCGGGTTACAACCGAGTCTCCCTCCCTGCTCTTTCCTCTGTCCCTGACTACCCTCAGATTTCCTACACCCTCCCTATCTGCCCCTGCTCATCTCTTCCTGTCTTTCTCAGGCCATTTCCCCATCATCTGATCTCTCCTTTTTTCCTCTCTTCTCATTCTTCTTTTCCCCACATTTTCCTTTCTCCATCTTTCTATCTTCCCAATGTCAGTGAGTATTTCTCTGCCTTCTCTTTCCCTACCTTGTCACATCTCCCTCACTCTGCCGGTCATTTTGTCTCTTCTGATCACTCCCCTATCTTTTACCTTCTTTGCCCTCCCCCCTTAATTTTTCAAAGTTGTCTATTTCTCTAAAATTCCAAATCCAGGAACCCCTCCCCGCACCAGACCCTTTCTCAATCCCCATCTCCCAGCCCCCCACGACATACATATATACACTCACAGGTATGGGTCTTCTTGGCAGTTTCAGACCCTGTAAGAAAAGGAGAATTATGAGGACTTTGGGCCCACTGAAGGTAGGTAGGGACAAGAGATGAGAGTCCCCTTCCTCTCATTGGTCACAAGTATACCCCACCCCCCAACACACTGACCCCCCATCTCCTCAACCAAACCTGGTGCTGAACCTCATTAGCCTCCATAAGCCCATAATACCATACTAAGATGGATCAATTTTAGTTTGGGGTCCAGGTAGGATAAAATGCATAACGGGGGAAGAGGTAGGCCAAGGGGTCTTACTCACCTCTGGATCTAGGGGACAGATTAAGAAGTAAGAGTTACTAGGCAATTTACCTTAGACCCCCCCACGGCCTGCCAAGACTTGGGGAGCCCCTCTTGGCTTCCTCCTCACTCCAGCCACACAGATCTTATTCCCCTTGCTCTTCCAGCTCCACCAAGCTGGAGAAGACCGGTTGCCTGGCTCCCTCAGCTCCAAGCTGGCTACATACCTCTCTGTTCCCCTCCCTGTACCCCACCAGGTAAACCTCCAGATTGTCAGTTGGAGAGATGGCTTCTGGAGGAGAGAAAGGAGGAGGGAGTAGGACAGCAGTCCCACCTCCTTGGACCTAATCTGCCATAGCCCCAGCCTTGGTGTTTTCTTGCTTCCTCCCTGATGCGGTGCAACAGTACTCAGTATTCTTGGGGTTCAGCCTTTTGCATGTATCCTGGATGCCCTAGGGGCTGGTGATGGAAAAAGACATCCTTCCCTCTCTCCATGTTTGCCAGCATAGGGAAAGGTTTCCCTCCCACCCAACCTCCAGCCCACCTAATGGCACACACACTTACAAGTGGCCTGGCCACTCTGACATCTGTGCTAACCTGATCACCAAGGCCCTGGGGAGGTCTGATTCTAGGGAATGCCCACCAGAGAGAGTGGCAGGGACCACTTAGCTAGTCAGAGAGTTTAGAAGGACCAGAAGCCAGAGGTTCACAGATTTAAAGCTAAGAAGCGATTTTAGAGATCATCCAGTCCCTAGCATAGGGCCAGACACAAAGTAAGCACTCGATTAAAAAAAATGCTTCTTGAGTTGAATAGTCCAGTGCTCACATTTGTGCCGCATAATCCTAATAATAGCAGCATTTATACAGGGTTTTAAAGTGCAAAGTGCTTGGCAAATAACTCATTTTATCCTCACAACAGCACTGGGAGGTAGGTGCTTTATTATCCCCAGTTTGACGGATGAGGAAACTGAGGCAGGCAGTGGTTAAATGATTTGCCCAGGGTCACATAGCTAATAAGTGTCAGACTCTAGATTAGAACCCAAATCTCCCTGACTCTGGGCCCAGCACTCTTGTCTACTGTAGGACCCAAGAAGAGACTGAGGCCCAGGGCCAAAGAGCCAGTATATAACAACAGTGAGTCTTTTAACTCCAAGACCAATGCTCTTTATGCTATATCTGAGGCAGTAGGTTCCGGAGTTTTTAACTTGAGGAATCCATGAATTTGTTTTTAGAATTAGTTTCCTTCACAATCTTATCTATTTTATTTTATGCATTTAAAAACCTTATTCTGAAAAGTCCTCTGACTTCACTAGATTTCCAAAAGTTTCCATCATACAAAAAGATATCAAAAATCTCAGTGTGCCCACTTGTGCCCTGGTACCTCTATCCCCAGAAAATTGATTCCCATTTGTCTCATGGTCTACACAATACCCTACCCCCCTCAGAATTAAAAATCTATCTGGTTGGTACTTACACTGGCATCAAAAAATGAGCTTACTCCAGGATAGGGGGTAGGGCATGCCCTTCCTAATACCTGCTCCCCACTATCCTCTATAGCCAGGACTAAACTCCCTCAGCTTGGGCACTGCCAAGTGGGAAACACCATGAAAGCTGGGAGACACCAAGAGGACCTCAGACACAGGAATGTGGAGCCAAGGTGTGGATAGGACCCTAATAATTATCTATGTGTAGAAACATACAGCGAGAGACCCATAACATACTGGCTGAACATAAACCCCAAGATTCCCACCCCTGCCCTGTTTCTTTCTCTCTCCTTACTGTGCCCTTCTCCCTTTTCTCTTCCTCCCTTCCTCTTCTCTCCCATCTTTCCCAGTCCCCTGTTTCTCCCTTTTCTGTCTCTTTCTCCTGTCTTCCTCCTTCTTCTGGTGGTCTCCTCTTGTCTTTTCTAACTCTCCTTGTTTCATCATGCCTCTTTTCCCATCTCTCTTTCTTCTGGTTCTCTATTTCCTGTCTCTCCTCTTCTGTTTTTCTCTTTTTTCTCCTTTCTCTTTTTTCTCATTTCTTCTCTTCTCTTGTCACTCCCTTCATGGCTCTCTACTATCTCTCTAATCTCTCCCTCTCCCCATCTCTTCTTTTTCTCTTTTCCCTCCTCAGTCTCTCTCTCTTCCCCCCATTTCTTCTTGTTCCTTCTTTTCTCCTCATTGCTTCTCCCTTTTCCCTGTCTCTCCCCTTTTCCCCTTTCTCCTCTCTTTCCACCTCCTGTCTCTCTTCTCTCTACCTGTTCTTCTATCTCTTTCCCT
>NW_027185798.1:30860344-30864659 GCF_028583685.1 Petaurus breviceps papuanus | reverse complement strand
CCTTGGTTTCTCTATACTGCCTGTACCCTTCAGGCAGCCCCTGTATCACCCACACCAGGTGTGATCTCCCATCCCTTGAACGACTAGGAGATACAGAATGCATATACCACTATATAACTAGTACAGAACAGTCCTGAGCTTTGCAAATGATCTGGAGAAAGCTGGGACAGGTAGCTTGGCAGAAGATGGGACTGGGGATGTTGGGTGGGGCAGGAAAGAGGTGAGGCCCACACTGCAGATCCCAGGACTTAGAGAGACCCTTCCTCTCCAAACTCCCACCCCTCACCCTCTATCCTTCTCAGGCCTGAGAGACAGGAACAAATGCCTGCCCTGGTGGCTGCCTGTCCCAGTCCCAGTCCCAGTCCCAGTCCCAGTCCCAGGGTTTGATTAGCTGGGCCTGGCTCCTGATGTTACCCAACAGGCTGGTGTTGGCAGGGAGCCAGACAGGAGGGGGCAGGGCTCCTGGGCACCCCTCCTCCCTCCCCAGCTGGTAAACAGCAGCTGAAGGCCTGGCCATGCTAGGGCCTCGTGACTCTGGCTCCCCCCCCCCCCCTTTGTCTTCATCGCCAAACTTCACTCCTCTTTGGTGCCAGAAGCACAAATTCCCCTCTCCCTTACCACCACGTGGAGGCCTGCATGGAGGAAGTAGGCAGCAGCTGTCCTTTAGTTCTCTAGCCACCCAGCCCCCTTCCTCCCTTCCATGGAGACCTGCTCCCATTTCCCTGCCAAAATTTCTGCTTCTGGCACCAAAGAGGAGTGAAGTTTGGCCATGAAGACAAACTTCCCAGTGGGGAGTCAGATGGAAGAAAATCAGTTTTGTCCAGAGCACTTTTTGTATCAGAACTGTCTTTGTATTAGTGACTCTTTAATAGCTGACATTAATAGTCTTTTAAAGTTAACTTTACACTTATATTATCTTAATTGTTCCTCCCTCCTCAGCCTGGTGGATCCATTAACTTCTGAGGCTCAGAGTGATTAAGTCCCTTGCCCATGGTAACACAGGAAGTATAGCAGAGGGAATTTGATACCAGGCATCTCCTGATTTCAAGTCCAATGCTCTTTCTAAGATTTGTCTTTAAGGATTCAATTTAATTCAACAAATGTTCATGAAGTGGCCATGGTAAGCACTGAACAGGAGATCAGAAGTTTAGATGGGCTATTAATCAGACTCATCCTCTTAGAGCTTAGAAGGGAGTTCCAAAAGTGAAATATGGCACATCTGAAAATCCTCTGTAAAAGCCTGGAGAGCCCCTTCTGTAGAAGCTAGATTTTGAGCTGGAACTTGTATGAAGTCCCAGGGAAACCAAGAGGCAGATGTGGAGGGTGAGGGGTAGGAGAGGGACAGAACATTCCAAGCATGGGGAACAGATAGTGCCCAGATGGGAGGTGAGATTAGATGGGAGGAGAGGTTAGTTCATGGAAACATAAAGATGAGAATCATGAAATAATAATGATTTTACTCACCTGTGTTAGTGGAATATAGAACATTAAATATAATAGTAGGATCGGGGTGGCTAGGTGGTACAGTGAATAGAGCACCGGCCCTGGAGTCAGGAGGACCTGAGTTCAAATCCGGCCTCAGACACTTAACACAAAACTAGCCGTGTGACCTCGGGCAAGTCACTTAACCCCAATTGCCCTACCTTACACCCTCCAAAAAAAAAGAGTAGGATAGTAACTTGACCCCAAACTGTTTCTATATGAACCTTATTGAAAGAGAAGAATGAAGATAATAATAACAATGCTGAGACTGGAATGAGGATTGAGAGTCAGTGTGTCACAGTGTAGAGAGGACTGGCCTTGCAGTCAGGAAGACTTGGCCTTAAGCTCTGCTCCTGACTCTTACAACCAACATGATCATGGGCAGGGAAGGTATTCCACGCCTTAGCACCCCAAGCAATTCTGCAAGACTATAAGTTAGGCCTGGGTTGCTGATCTCCATTTGTTGTTGGAGCCAATTTGGTATAATGGATAGAACCTGACCTGGCAGTCAGAAAACACTAGTGTTCAGAATCTGCTTCAGGCACTTGATAGTTGTAGGACCCTGGTCAGGTCACTCAACCTCTGTGTGCTTCAGTTTCCTCCCCTAGAAGATGGTAATATGAACTGCCTTATAGGTGAGATTATATAATGGAAAGTGTTTTATAAATCTTAAAATGCTATATAAATGTTAGCTATTATTGGTCACTGGAGGGAATTTCCATACTAGGCTTTCCGCCACATTGATGAAATCAAAAGATCTTGATCAAAATAATTAATTCAGTTATGTAATAACTTGATATTACCTTCTTCACTACAACCTGTGAGGTGGGTAAGTCGTACACGTGACAGCACCCCCATTTTACAGATGAATGACTGTCCCAATGTCACACAACTTGTAAGTGCCAGAGCTAGAATTTGAATCCAGACCTTTCTGCTACCCATTGCTTTAAAATATGACTAAGAATTCAGCACTCACAATGTCCCAGGTTCACTCTCTTAGTTTTTATCTTTGTGAATTTTAACGACTTTCTGCTAGGGATAGTCTGGGTGTGGATCTGTTACAAACCAACAGGTTTGACATGGAAGGGGAGGAGCCTTGGGCTTGATTCGTCCAACCCTGATTGACTCCTCTCCTTAGGGGCTAATGGACAGGCTATGCAGGATGGAGAGGGGTGGGGCGCAGCTCATGATTAGGAAGGCACACTTCTCTGGCGCCTTGCCTTTTATATAACTTGGCAAGTCAGGCTGGGCCAAAGAGCAGAAACCAAAAGGTCCAATTCTGCCGGGTCTTGCACGTGGTATTTGTGAAAGGGAAGGTCCTGACCTCCAGTGTAAAGGCACTCAGCTTTGCTTCTTGCCCCTCCCTCCTTCTCTGAATCTATCTCCTTTTCCCTTCTTTTCCCAGTTCCCCTCTCCAAGTCAATAGGTATTTATTAAGGGTTGGGAGAGGTGATGGTGATAGTAAAGTCAAGAGAATGAAGGACAGCTGGTCTGGCCCCTTTCTTAAAATGCAGGTTCTGGGAAAAATTAACCAATGGGAGAAGGTGGGGAGAAGGCAGATGAGGCACAGCATACAAGTCCAGACAATTAATGACCTTATTCTATTTTTTTTCAATCAACAAACATTTATTCTCCTTCCTTTACACTGATTAAAAAAAAGAAAAGAAAAGAAAAAAAAAACTTTGTAATATGCAAAGTCAAGTAAATGTGTACTATGCATGGTCTCTTTCAGGAGGTAGAGAGAATGATAGGGTCTTATTCTGGAGATCACAGCCTAGGCCCTGTGGCACTCATGCCAACAAATCTACTTCTCATTGGCAAAGCCCTCCTTCCCTCTCCTTCCACCGGCTGGTATGGTACGAACACTATAAATGGACATAGAAGGGAAGCTGATTTGTCCTGGCAGAATGGGTATGCCCATTCTGCCTCACTTCTGCCCAATATGTAGGTAGAGGAAGAAAGGGAGAAACAGGGCCCAGAGGACAGGGTGAGTTGGTTGAGTTAGGGTTACCCTGGCCAATCTCTTTCCTGCCAAGCTTGGGCCTAGTTTGCTGAAGTTCCCCTCCATGGGTAAGGAGATCCCCTAGCCTCCCCAATCACTTGTACTCCAGGCACTCATCCCTTTCCTCCAGCTGCAATCTCTGCCTCTTTTCCAGGAGAATCAATTCTTCCAGAGCTGGGCAGTGGTTTTTACACCCCAACCCCCACGCCCTCTTATGCAAGGAGGCAGATAGATATCAGCCAGTCATTTCGATCCCCCACGTGCAGAGCCCCTTATCAGGCAGGGGAATCTCAGCTTTGGGGGCAGGCAAGCCGGTGGAGGTGGGGTGGGGAGGGAAGAATAGCTGGGGATCAGCATCAGCTTCTCCTTCCCCTCCCTCCCTCTAGCCCCAACCACAGAAACCACTTAAAACCCAGCCTGGCTGCCTTCTCAGGGAGGTGCCTGAGGTAGTGAGGGCCAGGGGGTGAGCTTACCATGGGGACAGCAGAGGGCTAATCACTTTTGCCATTAGATCATCTCCCGATGGGTTACATCCCCACCCCTTAATTGCCTCATTCTTCAAGTTTTAGCTCAAATCCCACCATCTCTGTGAAGCCCCTTGTGTCTGATTGCTGTAACTCCCAGTAACGTCTACTTTCTCTGAATTCCTAGAAACCAGAGGGAACCTTAGGAATCTGTGCTTTGGGGAATCCTACAACTTTTAAAGAGAGGACAAGGTTGGAGAGCATAGTGACCTCTAGTTTGGGCACCATTTCAATTCAATAAGCCTTTATTAAGTCTCTGGACACACACACACACACACACACACACACACACACACACACACACACA
>NW_027185798.1:30847098-30860334 GCF_028583685.1 Petaurus breviceps papuanus | reverse complement strand
CACACACACACACACACACACACACACACACACACACACACACACACTTCTATCATCCAGCAACTTTCTGGAGATGAACTTCTCCAAACCTACCTAGGTTGGTCTTCCCACAATCACTGTGTGTGAAGTGTTTTCCAGCTTGGTAGGCCCTGGATTTGCTAAACTTGGTTCTGCCATGTAGGAGAACCCAGGGTTGCCTAGGGAGGCATTAGAGTAGAACCAGTGGAAGTGGATTGTCATGCAAGGCCTAGACTCTGGTGGCCCCCATGCCTGGAGCCTCTTAGGTCTCCACCTTCTAGAGGCCATCTCTTCCTTGGAGACTCAGCCGAGGTACTACCTTTTAGATGAAGCCTTTCTTGACGTCTGTCTGACTTCTGGTGCCCCACTACCCTGTATTTAACTGCTTTGCATGTATGTGGATTTATTAACTTCATATTTATGGCTTCCTTCACGTCTCAGCTAAAGTTGTATTTTCTACCAGAAGCCTTTGCCAGTCCTTCCCTCCGAGATCATCTCCAATTTAGCCTGTCTAGATCTTATTTGTACATAGTTGTTGGTGTGTTCTCTGCCCCTTCAGATGGCAAGTTTCTGGAGATCGAAGACAATCCCCCCCCCTGTTTTTTTTTAAAATTTGTTTATTTTTAATTTATGAAATAAAACAAGCATTTTCATAACATAGTAGAATAAAAAAAACCCAGACTATTGTAGCCCTAGTGCTTGGCACATGACAGATGTTTAATAAATACTTGTTGATTGATTGATCTCAACTTCCACATATCTGGTCCCAATAGAGCTTTCACTATTGCTAATGAGTGAGCTTTTAGAAGGGTAGGCAGACCCAACAATACATTATGAAACTCTCTTTGGTCTTCTCCCCTCGGGCCCAGGACTGGGCCGGGATAGTTGGATGGTGAGAGGTCTCACCGATGAGGTTGGGGTCTTCCCCTTCTCCCCCTAACCCCCAGGACACCCAGAACCCATGTGAGCTCCTTGACTTTTCAGAGCACTTAGAAGAGATGGGAGTCACCAACTCTTTTCTGTTGTTGAGATATAGTCCTACCAGGCTTTGACATTGGCCCTGCCACGACCTCTTCAGTCCCTTCAGTCCTTTCTATTTGACTTTGTCTCTGTTCCTTGCTGCTGCCAAGTACTGCCATCTGACCTACTGGATGTGACTTAAGGTCATCCGGGCCATTATCATCTTCTCCTCTGCAGCGCCCTTAGGACTTCTGGGTCTATCCATCTGTCTTGCACTCAAGACTTTTTGTATGATGTCCCCCAATTAGAGTATAAGCTTCTTGAGAGCAAAGACTGTCTCATTTTTTCCCATCTGTATCCCCAGTTCTTAGCACAGTGCTTGGCACATAGTAAGCCCAGTGGACAGCCCCTTAAATTTCCATATAAATACTAGTTATTTTTATTCTGGTGTCTGAGGCCAGATAAGAACTCAGGAAGATGAGCCTTCCTGACTCCAGACCCAATACTCTATCCAGTGTGCCACCTAGATGCCCTTATACAAAATAAAATAATAATAACATATTATATATTATTATATACAATGCATTATATAGAAATATTATAGATTATATAATAATTAATAATAATATATAATAATAAAATAGTAATAACTAGCATTTATATAGCACTTAAAGGTTTGCAAAGTGCTTTACATATTATCTTATTCAATCTTCATAGATTGAGGTAGGTCCCGGGAGGTAGGTCCCATCATTATCCCCATTTTTATAGTGGAGGAAACTGAGGCAGGCAGAGGGCAAATGACTTTCCTAGGGTCACACAGCTAATACATGTCTGAGGCAGGATTTGAAATTCTTCATGGCTCAGAATTCAACACTATCCCATAACTGCCCAGAGTCAGTGACCTCCATGTAAGTTTTCCTATTATAAGTTATTATATTTTTTAATAGCTGTCATTCACTCTACTCCTTAGCACATAATTAACATCAGCAGTTCTCAATTAACAGGCTATGTCTTTAATCACTAGGGATTGTAAATTCTTCTCTCTCAGAGGATTACCAGACCCAAAATATGTTTGGGAAGGAGCCACTTCATTAAGATAATACTTTGAAAGAGGGCAGCCCCTGAAGGTAATGAATTAATTCACTACTGATTTGCTGAATCCCTATACAGCTGCCCTATATATTAGGATTACATTATAAGCTGTCCTGTCTTTATTATTTTGTATCCCTATTCCCCACCCCTAGTTTGCCTGGGAATATAAACTGTCAGTAAAACTGATCTTAAAATTGGCCTAATGGCCAAGGACCCACAGAAGTCTTCCTTTGGACTTTCCCAATGACAAGATTTTGAGCTAAGATTCCTTAGAAAACACATCTAAATATGATTAAAGTTGTAACACTCAGCTCCCCATCTTCAGGCACTGACTTTTCCTATGGGGGAAAAATCTTCACAAAGGCTTGGTTTACTCTAGCCTTTGCCTTTCTAAAATCCAAATATGAGATTAAGGAATGTAAATATTAGAGCGCCAACATTTTGTTCTTATGAAAATTTAGAAGAAGTTTGGAGCTGGTTCACTTGGCTCTTTCTCTATTTTACTCCTCTCTGTTCAGAATGCTTATGTTGCTTAATGTCTGGCCTCCTCTTAGGCCTTGCCTTTGGGCTCGACAAAAATCAAGGCTCAGCACGATCTCTGTGGTCTTGGCCTCTTTTTCCCCCCTCAGAAAACTGGCTTCATTTGACCACAGTGCTTCTAGTCTTTGCCTTTTTTTGAGAGTTTGTTGTTTTATGAGGCTAGTGCTGGATGCATTTCTTGCCTTGAGTTCTTCAGGTCTGGGAAACATTGACCATATGAGCCGCAACTCGTCAGCAAGAAGAGTTCCTGACTTTGAAAACTGAAAACTCCCCTCTCTCAAATTTTGTTTCCATATCTCCTGTTCAGGCCCAGGCCAACACAGCCCATTGTCTCCAATTAGTTTTCTTTTCCAGACCTCCGTTTGTTTGGAAAAACAACTGGAAAAGAGCAAGTAAGGATGAATGAGTGGAAAAGCATTTATAAAGTGCTTGGTTGTTGTTCAATTGTGTCCGACTCTTCATGACCTCATTTGGGGATTTTTGGGCAGAGATACTGGAGTGGTTTGCCATTTCATTTTCTAGCTCATTTGACAGATGAGGAAACTGAGGCAGACAGGGTGAAGTGACTTGCCAAGGGTCACACAGTTAGTAAGTGTCATATGTCCATGGTTACACAGATTCAAATGTTCAGGTCTTCCCGACTCTAAGTCCAAAGATCTATCCATTATGATGTACTGCCTCCAAATGGGGTAGCAAAGAGTTGGACTGAAAGACTATTTTTTTTTTTTTTACTCAAAGCCTTTTATTATATTATACAAGGAGGTGTGGGGGGATTTTGAGAAAGGTGCAGCCAGCGGGGTCAGCAGCAGATGCCCATTCCGTTGGCCATAAACGTTGTGAAGGTACCCCCGCTCAGCATCATGGTGTTGCCAATTCCGCCCATCAGCTCCCGGCCCCGCATCCCGATCCTGAGGCACGAAAAGGTGCCGAATAGCGCCCAGGCCGCCATGCCCACGGCGCAGCCCATCACGAAACCCATCTTCACTCGGTCGAAGCAGGTGGGCTGGGACTGTCCGGAGGGACCCACGGCTACTGGCATCTCGCTTTTGGCCTCAATCGCTCCCCTTTACGTCCAGGGAGGCGGGAGGTTAGTGTAGTTTCAGAAAATGTCCATCTTAAACTCTTTCTTTCCTTAGTGTCTACCACTTTTCTCTTCACACAAAAGGTGCTTAACAAATGTTTTTGATCGTTGCTTAAAAAAAAAAATGCAGGAGCATAGGGTCATAGATGTAGAACTGGAAGGAACCATTGAGGGCAGTCATTTAATTCAATTCCTTATTATACAGATGAAAAATAAAATTACTTTCTCAGTGTCATAGGAGCTAAGTAGAAGAGACAGGATTCAAACCCAGGTCTTAAAAAATTTTTCTTAAAAATGGATATATTTTGTTATTACACCATCTAACTCTCCTTCCACCTTGCCCCACATCTTTCCTCTCCCGCCTCTCAGAGCATTATTCCATATAACAAAAGTTAAAAAAAAAAGAAAAAGGAGAAAAATGAGCAAAACTGATCCATTCATTGAGAAAAAAAGTATCTGACCATATATACAAATGTTCTATGGTGGTGGACCTCCCCCTAATCCCCATCTCTGCAAAGAAATGGAGGTATACCTTAATGTATCTCCTCTTTGGGGTTGTCCTTGCACTTTGTAATTTTACAATATTCATCTTCAATTGTTTGTTCTGTGGTCTTCTTTCCATTTCCATTTCCATTTCCATACTCATGGTGTATCTTTTTTCTTGGATCTGCCTACTTCACTCTGAATCTGTTCATATAAGTCTTTCTACGCTTCTCCAGTGATCAGATTTATCGTTTTATACAGCACAATACTATTCATGGGCCACGAGTTGTTTAGTCATTTCCTGATTGGTGGGAATCTACGTAAACCCATGTCTTCCGAATCTGCATCTTTTCCTTGCTCCAAGCTTTAGGAAGGGTCTGAGGAAGCTGGAGGAGTCCCCTTCCTAACCGAGACCAAAACAAAGGGAAAGGAGAGACTCCTTATCTTGTTTAGATTGCACTGGGTGGTCTCTTATGTCCTGTCCAACTCAGATTGTTTAGTGACTTTGTGTCTGTGTATAAATTTAAGATGAGGTAAGGAAAAGAAAGTACTCATATGGCCAGGGAGGCATCCCTGATTCTTTGGACAATCTTGCCCCCTGGTGGATATCTGGAATACAACCAGGGTTGTTTAATACTGGACTCTGGCAAAGATATTGGAGTGGTTTGCCATTCCTTCTCCAATGTGTCCCCATTTTACAGAAGAGGAACTGAGGCGAATAGGGGTTAAGTGACTTGGCCAGGGTCAAACTGCTAGTAAGTGTCTGAAGCCAAATTTGAATTCAGATCTTCCTGACTCCAGGCCTGGTGCTTTATAAGTTGTACCACCTGGCTGCCCCACAACTAGGGCAGCTGAGTTGGTGCTTATTACTTTGGGAATGGAGTGAGGAAAAGGTGGGAGTGTAGGTGGGGATGGGGAGGGGGCAGGGAAGAAAAATGAGTAGGAGCCTTGGAGGAGCCAAGAGCAGAAGGGGGAGAACTTGGCACTAATGTAGTTGTTGGCACTGTCCCCTCTTATCTCCTACCTTCCTCTTGGAAGACAGAGCCAAAAGGAACAGGCTCCCAGGTAAGTTTAAAGAAATAAGAAGGTCAGAGCTGACGTCAAGAGATGATCCTAGTAGATTGTAAACACAGTCTGACCTACATTTTTTTTTCCTGTGCTTGTCCATGACAGACAGACCCTCTTGCCTGGCGGCTTTTATCTTATTCATTTAGCAACAAAACACTTCCACTGTGGGCTGGGTCCAACCTTTTGTACCTCTCAGCCTTTGTAACCCAAAGAGAAAGCTCTGCTTAGTCTTTGTCCATAGAGATGGGTTAGATCACTGGAACAGAACAAGAAGAGGTGGGGTAGGTATGGAAATGGCTGTGTATTAGGATGATAGTTTTTGTTTAATTAAATTCAAACAAATATAAGCCCCTACTGTGTGTGAGATGCTGTGCTAGGTTGGGGGGAAGGGGTGTGGTGTGTGTGAAAGGAACCTTAGAAGTCCCCATTTTGCAGATGAAGAGACTAACGCCCAGGGAAGTAAAGTGATTTGCCCAGTGCCATTCAGGTAGTAAATGACAGAGCAGGGATTTGAACCCAGGTCAATGTCAAGCCCTCCCCCTGCCACCATATTTTTCCTCCTTTGAGACTTTCCTAATAAGTATCACCCTCTCTAGATCTTGGTGATGCAGAGGATAGAAGCTGGACCCAGAGTCAGGTCTTCCTGACCTCACCTTACTGAGTTCAAATCTGGGCTCAGACACTTACTAGCTATGTGACCCTGTGTGAGCCCTCTTTTCTGCCTCAGTTTCCTTATCTGTCAAATGAACTGGAGAAGCAAATGGCAGACCACTCCAGTATCTTTGCCAGGAAAACCCCAAATGGGATCATGAAGTCAGACATGACTGAAAAATGATTGAATTGAAATCTAGACCCTGGCCACAGATTTTTCTCAAGTGTAGTACCTGGCTCATAGCTTTCCTCTCCACCATAACCTATGGAACATCATTATACATGTTGAGGTCCTCTCAAACAACCTGGCTTCCTATTCATCAACCTTCTAAATTCCCAAGATCTGAACCTTCATTCGGATTCAGCCACAACCAGAGCCTGTTCCACCTCCCCATCTAGAGCTCTGAAATTCCTCTCTCCAAGCATCTCTCTAATCATTCTATCTCTCCCTTTGTCTCACCCCTTCCCTTACAGAAAACTTCAGGTGATCCACCCTCCCCAAAGCAGCCTGGCTTTGGCCTCATTTTCCTGCATTTGAAATCTCTATGCTGTATCAACCTACTCAACTTTATAATAAGGTCAGAGATTGAGAGCTGGTTTATGCTGTCTTCTGCCCTGAATCTCCTGCCCTCTGGGCCCTTTGCAGTTCATTCCATTCCAAACCCTAACCCCCTCCCCCCTCTTACCTCATTTCCTATCATCTTTCTTTCTGCTCCTGCTCCTACGTCGTTGAATGCACACAGCACAATGGTGCCTCTTGGAACCGTGACATATTTATCCAGAAAATTGATGCCATCTCTTGGTATCTGTCTTTTCTCCCTGGTTTGTGAATACTGTCACCATAGAACCCCATTCTCTCTTCCTTTGCTGTTGTCTCCCATCTTCTTGCCATAGACAGATCTTCTTCCCTTGATCCCATAATAAAAATGAAAATCGCCAGCATTTCTGTAGCTCATCAAGGTTTACAAAGCACTTTACCCGTGTTTTCACAACTGATTCTCCCAACGACTCTGTGAGGTAGGTCTATTATTATTCCTATTTTTCAGACAATTTACAATTACAATTATTTTACAGAATGAGACAACCAAGACTCACCAGAGGTAGACATGTCAAACACCAAGGAAGCCAGAGGGAACTTGACTGAGTGGTTAGCCAACATTTTATTAACAAAAATAAATAGATTTCACGACCGAAGAAAAGATGGATTAAGGTTACCCCTTGAGGCAGGTCTGGGGAAAGATCGACATCCAGTAGAGTCATGAGGATGGAGAGGGAGGGAAGCACCAGGGAGGCCCCTCTACTCTCGGGTGGGACCCCCCAAAGAGGACCTATTTCCCCCGTTCTTGTCTGAACCTGGGCACAGGGCCTCCTCCCACACCACCCTAGCCCCTAGTGGGGGAGGAGGTTGACAAGTGGAGCTTCACATTCTCCCAACAACACATCCCTCCATAGGCCAGCTCCCTTGTCCAGCACCTTGGCTTTCAGACTGTGGGTGGCCAGGTCTGAGGGCTTTACTCCCTCAAAGAAGAAGTCCTCATTGAAGATGGGATTGGAACTACATTTTACCACCCTGCTCCGTCCCTGAGGCCAGCTCCCTGGCCTCAACCGAAACATGATGCAGCACCCACTGCTTCCCTTGGGTCCCACTCGGCCCCTGGGCAACCCTTCGGCACTGATGAGACGTAGCCGTAGCTGACCCAAGTCCTCCTGGTACTCAGCAGACAACCTCAGCTGCCCACCCTGGGGTCCCAGGCTCACCACACTCTCTTTAGTCACCTGTAGCTGACAGCACAGAAAATCCAGGTGGAAGAGGGGTGGTGTTGGGGGACCCAAGTGGTGTGTAGCATGGGGACTGGCATCCCCTGAGTTCTCCTCCTCAGGGGACAGGAAGCCAGTTCTGGAGAGATACAGCTTTGGTGGGCATAGGTAGGGTTGGGCAGGGCCCGGCTGGGATGAGCTGATGGGTGAAGAGTCAGGTGAGGAGACCACATCACTCTCCAGGGCCAAGCAGAGGCGCAGGTCTGGGGATGAGAGGTGCAATCGGGGCTTGGGTGGGGGCTTCTCTGAGGCAGAGGTCACAGGGGTCATGTGGAAAAGGGACTCTCGGCGTCGGGTGTGGGGACTCTCCAGAAGAAAGGCCCAGCCTTCCTGTCCAGCCAGGTGGGGCAGGGAACAGGCCCCTTGGAGTTCTTGCCCCCTAGTCCAACCTGTTTCTCTCTCTGTCCCGGGTTCAGGGCCCCCCATGTCTGGAAGCCTGGGGGGAATGAAAAACTGGGGTATTCGGTCTGGGGTTAGGACATTGGGACAAGTAGAAGAGGAAGTCCCAGGGGGCTTTCTCCTGGGGAATAAGATGTGGGGCTTCCATGGTGTCCCAGCCTCTACCCTCTCTCCCTTGTAGCCAGCTTTCTCCAAAAGCCACATGAAGGGAGGGGAGGCACAGAGTCCGGGGAGTGAGGGAAGAAGATGGGAGAGTCCAAATCCACAGTCTCTGGCTGAAAGTGCTGGGCTAGGAGGGAGAAAAATAGAATCAGAAGGTGAGTGCTGCTGCCCTAATGCTGACCATTCAGGCTGGGCTTGAGGTGCCCACTCTCCCATTTTCTCCCACCTCCCTCCCTGCTCTCTCCCTTTTTCCACCCTCAGGTTCTGACTACCTTCAGAAAAGAAAATGATAAACAAAAGAAGAAGGGAGACCACAAGCTAGCGCCCAGACATTTAGATTCATGGAAATGGATGTTTATATATCTACACAGGTGTACACACTGACATCAGAGACAGAGGAGAGCAGACCAGCACAAAGACAGAGGCACCCACAGTCATGGACATTGGCTTCTACATATAGAGAAGCCTGGGTAGGCAGACACACAGTTATCCTCGTGCATTGGGACTAGTAGAGCAGAAGCTCTTTGAGGGTAGGGACTGTCATTTTAATACAGTGCAGAGCACAGCATCTGGACCATTTGTTTCCTTGTTTAGCCATGTCCAACTCTTCATGCCCCCATTTGAGGTTTTCTTGGCAGAGATACTGGAGGGGTTTGCAAATTCCTTCTCTGGTTCATTTTACAGATGAGGAAACTAAGGCAAACAGGGTGAAGTGACTTGTCCAGGGTCACACAGCTAGTAAGGGCATATTTGAACTCAGTAAGATGAGTCTTCCTGACTCTGGACCCAGCACTCTGTGCACTATGGTGCCACCTAGTGTCCCCATAGTAGATTTTTAATAAATCTGAAATTGAATTAAGTTGATACATACATATAGATTTAGAGATACATACATATAGATACGCACATATACACACATATGTGTATACATATATGTATGTGTGTGCACACACAAACTAGATAGAAAAACACTGACAAGTATTCATTCACACAGTCAGCAACAGACTTAGGCACACATATACACATAAGGGTATAAGCACATTTCAGACAGAAACATCCTTTCTATAGAGAAATAGCAACATATGAGGATAGCTGGGCTGTAGGCAGCCAGGTAGCAGAGTGGATAGAAGTCTGACCTTGGAATTAAGAATAGCCAAGTCCAATTCCTGCCCCAACACTTACTGGCTGTGTGACTGCTCTGTGTGACTTCCTCCACCTCAGTTTCCCCATCTATGAAACTGAACTCAGTAGCTTCTAAGCTAAATCTGTGAACCTTGGGCGGAAGGGCCGAATGTGTGCACACATTTTCCCTGAGCTATATGATTTTAGATTAATTAATAGCATAAGGACAAAGACAAACACCAGTCCAGGATCAGACACACTCACACACCTGGACTCACACAAACACCTACAGGCCCACATAGTCAGGCATATCTACCCTTTCCCTGCATCTCCTCCACACCCCCTCCTCCTCAGAGATCTCATGGCCCCTACTTTGGCTTGGTCTGATCATCCCTCAGCTGTCCTCTGTGTCTGCTGGTAGCCCTATCACTAGTTGGGCCCATCTTCCCAGGGAGGGATCAATGTCAGCCCTAGCCCTCAGTCCCAATCTCTGCCACACCTGCAGCTCTCCAAGGTCCACAGATCTATTCGGTTGAATCTCCTCCTGGCCGGACCTGAACTTGTCTTCTGGACTTCTTTAATGGCCTGAGGTTATTTGAAGGTGGTGGGACAGGAGGGGGCTCCCTGGCTCCTTCCCTTATTCCAGATCCTCTCACAAAGTCCTGATGCATCTGGAGCCTATGGGGTGTGTTGGTCCAAGGGCAGCGTCTGTCCTTCTTCCCCATTCCCTCCCTTTCTCACTTCCTGTCCCACCAGCCAGTGGGAACCTGTTATTGAAAGCCAAGCACAAAGGAAGCATTCATTAATTTTTCCCCTCACCCAGCAGATATGGTTACTCAGGGAGCTTCTGGTCCTCTTTCAGCTTTATTGAATAATCCCCTCACCTCCATTTTCTGGTCTCCACGATCTCTTTCCTGAGGCTGATCACCTTATGTATTCCTGGGGCCTTTTCACCCTTATTCCTAGGTACCCCACACCTGTCCTGGCTCTGGCCAGTCTTTACTGGCTATCCTCATTGGCCTCTGGTGGTTACTGTCAGTTTGTCTCAGGGAGCCGAGTATCTCTGAGGGTGCCCCGGAGTTGCTAAGCTTACCTGTTGCTTTCTGTCTTGCTCATGGGCCCTGGAGAGTGGGGGAAAGAGGAGAAGGTGCAAATTCTCTCCGCTACTCATTCCTCCAGCTTGTCTTTCGGGGAGGAGCCAGCAGGGGCTGCTGCTGCCAAGTCTGACGGGTTTTCCTGAATAAACACTGCAACTCCATCCCTGTGACCATCAGCCCAGCCTCCTTAACCCCTTCCTCCAGGCAGTGTCTGTGACTAACCCTTCTCTTCCAGAAAACTCTCAGGGAAGAGGATAGGGGCTTACCCTCCATCTCCATCTACTGTGGAAGATTCATTGATACCTCTCAGCCTTGGGAGAGGGAATGGGTACCAGGAGCTCCCATCTCTCCATCTCTTACAGTCACTGTACCTAGGTCCTTGTGAGGCTACAACCACAAAGATTACATAGATAACTTAGTCCTATCCTCGGCCTTGGTAAGATCTATCCCCTAAGCCCATACTAAAAGTCCACACTCCAGCCCCCTTTTGCAAGTTCCCTCTAATAAACCTCTACCCAGGAAAACAGTACCAGAGAGGACTTCTTGGTCATCCTGTCCGATTTCTTGCTGCAATGTTCTTTGGTGAAGGGAGAGTACAACCCCTTCTCTTTAAATAACCAAGGGTATTGGTGAAATTTCTCATTTCTTTCCGGCTCCAATTTATAGACCCATGTCTCTCAAATTTGGGAAGGAGGACAGAACTGGGACATATTAGGAAGTCAGGGCCCTCAGCTCCAAGGAGTGGGTGGAACTCAGAAGGGTCCAGGCACCCTTGATCATGGCTGCTTCTGAACCTCTTTTTGCAGCCCTAGAATACTGGATGGCCATATTCGGAGAAGGAAGAAGTAGGTGGATATGTGTATAAGGTTGGGAGGACGCTCCTCATCCTTAGCTCAGGATGTGGGGGTGGAATCGGATAGAGGAGAAGGAAGGCAGTCAAAGGGAAGGAGGGGCTGAGTGTTTTTATATCAACCAGAGGCTCTTCTATGGGGCTTCTCAGTCCCAGAGCTTCTCCTTGGGATCTGGGGAACTTCCTAGGAGGTCTGTCCTGGGTCATTGTGTGAAGTCTCTCATCAAGAGTTCCACTCTCCCAGGAACCTCATTTTCTCCTTTGCTTACTTTCTGGTCTGATTCTGATCATAGCCTGGGTTAGTAGGCATCTCCAAGTCCTCCTTCATGTCTCACCAATGGGCCCAAAGAATCAGCAGAGAGAAGTGACCATCCAGAGAGAAGTAGCCTTGGTTGGTTGGCTAGCTTGAGTGTGTCACTTAAATTGTGTAGACAAACTCCGACCAGTGATAATATGTAGATAGTCAAAATTACACGTAGACTAGCTATGTGACCTGGGGCCATAGGACCCTTAACCTCTCTGGGCTTCAGTTTTCTCATCTAGCTGGAGTAGGGTCTTTTTCAGTCTTGACATTCTGTGATGTGAAATGATTTTGACTGGTAACCTGCTCTAATAGGAAGGTCTTTGGTGTCAAAGAATTATACTGTGAGTAACTCATGAATTTTTATTTGGCAATGGAGCTAGTTACTCCAAGTGAGTCAAATGCCTTTGTGTGACCATGTTGGAGGTGATTGGTTAGTCACTATGGACACCAGAGATAGTAATATCATCCTATGTGAATGGGTAGAACAAAAGACTTTTGTCATTTGATGGTCGAGTGCTTTTGATGATTGAATACGTATGTTTATTTGTTCAGTTTATTACTGGTGACCCTTGGATGTGACACTGAGACTCCCCATTGTTAACCTTTGCCCAGACTTAACAGTGAGCTTGTGTTTTCTGAGGGAGACAGAATCGGGCAGTGCAATGGGGGAGGACTGGATTGAGGAGTCAAGAAGCTTGGGTTTTGGTCCAGGCTCTGCAACTAGCTGTGTCTTTGGCCAAGTCACTTTTCTGGACCTCAGTTTCCCGATCTGTGAAATGTAAGGATCAGCAAAATTCCCACCTTGTGCAAGAGCACTTTTCTCTCTACCTTCCTCCCTGCCCCCCACTTCCCTATTAGGTTACCCTCTATTTTCATTTATATAACTTATATGTTTGTAAGTTGTCTCCCTCATTCAAATGTGAGCTCCTTGAAGGCAGGGACTGTGCATTTGCCTTTGAAGTTCAAAGAGTATGACACATTGCCCAACACATGGTAATAAATGCTCATTGATTGACTGACTGATTGACTGGACCAGACCTGAGAGCCTCTAAAATCCCTGTAAATGTACACCAGCAACCCAGGACTTAAAACTGAACAAGGATCAAACTGCTTATACAATCCATACTTGTTTAGTTGAAAGTTGACTGCATTTCATAGGGGTTAGTTGGGTACGGCTATATAGGCACCATATGGTTAAGCCAGAGGGATTCTAGAGGACCTGGAATTCAAATTATTTGCTTCCTGGAAAGGTCAGCTCCCCTGAGTGTAGTGATAGGATTGAGCAACACTGTCTTGGCTCAGTCACCTTTGACAGGGTCACAAAACCAGGAGGAATTAGAGGAAGAAGCAGGAGGAGGGGTATGTGTGTGCATGTGCATGTGTGTGTGTGAAGAGAGTCCCAACTTGAAGTAACTAGACTTCAGTGTGGGGCTCTCATCCAGCTGTCCAAAAGATATGGAGGACTGAGCAGGCCAGAGGCTCAGATCAATAGTTCTGATTCCCAGATACAGAGAGGCCTGTGGGGCAATGATTCTACAATTTGAGTGGTAGATGGAGCTGTGGGAATTTATTCTCTCTCTCTCTCTCTCTC
>NW_027185798.1:30782465-30846998 GCF_028583685.1 Petaurus breviceps papuanus | reverse complement strand
TCTCTCTCTCTCTCTCTCTCTCTCTCTCTCTCTCTCTCCCCTTCCCTCCCTTGCTCCCTCCCACTCAGTTGAGTAGTGGGCAGGTAGCATGTAGGGACACCTTAGGACTGGCCACTGTTATTTTCCTCTTCCAATTCCAGCTGAAGGAAAACTCCTGAAACAGAAATAAGACAGCAAGTCAGTGCTGGGCCGAGCTTCTGGATTCTATTTTCAATACAGGTCTGTTTGTTTCCAAGGTCTGATTCCAACCCCTGATTCCAGACTGGGATTTCTAAATTTTCACTAGACCTTCCTGCCTCCTTCCCCTATCCCTCAACATCATTATCATTGTCACCATCAATATAATCATCATTGATTCTGTCCCCAACTCTCAAATACATCCATTTGTGTGTTCTGTCCTCATTCTCATAGACTCATAGAATGTCAGAGCTAGAAGGGACTTATCAGGCTGAGGTCAAGGAATGAAAACCCATTTTAAGATCAGCCTGCTCTTGGAAAGAAAATCTGTTTCCTTTGGCTGGTAACAGACCTGGACCATGAATCAGTCAATAAGTATTTTTAAATATCTACTATGTGCCAGGCCCTGTGCTGATACAAAGAGAGATTAAAGAGATTTTCTGCCCTCAAGGAACTCACAGTCCTAACAGGGGAAACAACATAGGAACAGCCACATTCAAACAAGTAACATACGGATAAATTGGAGATAGTCAACAGCAGGAAGGCATTAGAATTAAGAAGGATGGGCAAAGCTTCCTATAAAGGGGGAATTTTAGAGGGCACTGGATGGAAGCTAGGGACATCAGGAGGTGGAGATGAGGAAAGTGCTCAGCTCTGGATCTGTCTCTGTCTGCCTCATTCTGTCACTTAACTTTTCACCTCTGTTTCCCCCTCTGTAAAGTGAAGTGGTAGTTCTCGCCTTTTAGAATAGAAGCCCCTTAATCTGAGACTCTCTTTTGACTGAGCTGTTATCTTGCTCCCAATGGGAGAGTTCTTCTACTCTGTGTTAAGTGGTATGTATTCTTCCATGTACACTTTTCCTAATTTCTGTTTTGCTACAATTTGGATAAATGGGTTTTTTTGCTGAAAAAAAAAAAAAGAATATAAGCAACCTGAGGGCAGGGGTGTTTTTACTCTTGTCTTTATGCCCCCAGCAATCATAGAAGTTCTTGGCACATAGTAGGTGCTTATGTTTATTGATTAATAGTCTATAGCTTGGCAGGATATAGACTAAACAAAGACACAGGGCATTCTAAAACCAGATAGAAATAGATCTTGGATCATTTGTGGTAGATTTTTTTGGTCTAGTTTTGTGATTTCATCTGTTTTCTACTAATGTATATGGGCAACTACTGTGAAATTTCATATGAGGGGGTTTTCTGGGGGCACAAAAAGGTCAGGTGACTTGTCCAGGGTCTCATAGCCAGCACATATCAGAGATGGATCTTGAGTTCCAGTCTTTATGATTGGAGGACAGGCTGCTACTCCCGATTTACTAAATACAAGGGAGTTAGAGAGGGATGGTACTAACAGTGGGGAAGGGATGGGTCAGAAAATGCTTCATGTAGAAAGTAGTACTTGAGTATCATCTTTAAGGAAGAGAGATGCTTTGAGAGAGGAGTGAGGAGAGAGTACATATTCCACTAAGGCTGGTAGATATAGAGAGTGCTTTGTGAGGATCAGAGATAGAGCCTGCTTGGCTGGTTCATAGAATGGGCTGGAGTGAGGAGAAACTTGAAGGAGGGAGACCAGTTAATTAAGAGATTGTCGTGATAATCTAGGCAAGAGTTGATTTGAGAGGCTGAACTTGGGTGGTGGCTATGTGACTGGAGAGAAGGGGCTGGATGGGAGAGATGTTGTGGAGGGAGAAATGACAAGATTTATCAGCTTATTGTCAGGTATGTGGGGTAAGGAGTTGAGGGTAATGCTGACCTTGGGAATGCCTGCCCCATTGTCTCCCCCAATCCCTTCCTTAGGATAAGGTCATGTCAGAGGAGGTTGATATGAGGTGAAGGAGGAGAACTGTTAAGTGACTTGCTAATGGTCACACAGGTGGTGAGTGGCAGAGAGCAGAATCATTCTTGGGTTGTCTTCTAACTCCTAATCTAGCAGCCTGCCTGCCGTAGCTACTCCATGGCCTCCTCACTATCAGTGTCCCTCAGTAGCTCCCCTCTCCTTCAGCGTCTCTCAGCTCTCTCTCCTTGCTATAGTGAGAGCCTTTTTCTTCATGCGGTCCCTTGTCCTTGATGGATTCTTCTGGAAAGAACCCAAGAAAGGTTTTATGCCTCAATGCCCTTGACTGGTTTCCAACCTCCGTATAGCATACTCCAGACTGTTTGCCGGCTGGTGCCCAAGAAAGGATGCCAATATTCTCTTTACCTGAAGCCTTGGCAAAAAGCACTCGCTGGTCAGGGCTCTGGGCGATGCAGGACAGGAAAATCTTCTGGTCCTCTATCTTTTCTACTTCCACGTTCAGCAGGGCCACGGAGTCCACGGGGATTATGCTGGGAATGGAGGTAAAGGTCAGTCCCTACTCTTCCAGGGCCTCCTGTCCCAAGTTCCCCAGACCTTAGATATATCTGCACTTTGGAATCAAGGACTTGATTCCTTAGGACAGAGAGATCTTTTGAGGTCAGTCAGGGCCTTCCTGTCTTTCCCCTTGATGCTTCCAAGTGGCTTCCAAGATCTTCCCTCAAGTGACCTTCTCCTTCTCAATTTTACCATCCTTAGTCTTTTTGTTCCTGGAGTGCCTTCAAGACCAATTCTGGCTTTTAAGGGAGTGATGGATGATTGCTCCCAGCTGGTCTCTCCCCACTTTTCTCCAAAAACTCAGATTTTCATAGTATTGGACAAAGGCCTTCCCTTACTGTGAGGGTAGCCATACATGTGTTATTATCCTTACTTCACAGTTTTGGGATCTAAGACTCAGCAGAGTGATTTGTCCAAGGTTGAGGTCAATGCCAGACTTAAAATGGACCATAGGAGTTGGCATTAGAATGAACCTGAGAGATCTTTACATTCAACCCCCCTCAATATATAGTTGAGGATACTGAGGGCCTCTGAGATGTTAGGGGACTTGTCAAATTGAAGAGTCAAATCTCATGTTCTTTCTACTGTACATTGTTGTTTTCTCAAGCACCTCCATTCCCAAGCTGAGGATGGAAAGAAGGATGGACAGACCATGACAGCCTTTCCCTCCTGACCCAAGGGTTGGTACTTACTTTTTAAATTTGATGTTGAGGCTTAGAGTGAACAGCCCATAGCCTGATAGATAGGCAGTTTTAGAAAATGTCTCATCCACCAAGGCAGCCAAAGCTCCGCCATGGGTAAATCTGAGGAGGGGTGGGAAGAAGATGAGTTATAGCCAAACCTCCTCTGCATAACTCCCTCCTGAATCTACCCTTTCCGATCTCTACCACCTGCCTTGTCCAGAGCAAAATTGGTTAACCGAGAGTTGAAACCAAAGATAAGTGAGGTGATGTTGACAGCACTTTGCTGCCCTCAATGAATTCGAGTCATCAGGCCCAGAAAAACCACATTCCAGGTACTGAAGAAATTGATAGGAGTGTTTGATGGTTTTTCATCAATTTTCCTTGAACAATCATGAAGAATGGGAGATGTGCTACATGACAAAAGATGTACAAGAATTGTCTTGATTTTAAAAATCTTTCTATTATACTTTTTCTATCTGATTTCTGAATCTCTTCACATGAGGATTTTTAATATAAAATACACATTATTATATATTAATATAATATTATTTTAATTATATATATTAATATAATACACATTTTTAATATGCAATATGCAGCCTCTTGTTTCTGTTCTATAAACAGAATAGGATCAAGAAGCCTTTTTTAGGTACTAGGATGATCTGGGAATGTTTATAAACAATTAACCAACAAATTTTTATTACATTAGGAAAGGAGCCAGTGGGAGAAATTGAAAATTAAGAAAGAGAGAGGGGATGATTTAAGGGGCAAGCTCCTGGGGGAGGAAGGAAGGGATGAAATCACGGACATTAGCCTTAACAAGGAAAAGAGCCAGAGGAGGAGAGAACAGGGATGTGTGTGTAGGGGGTTTGGAGGGGTGGGGAATGGGGAAATGGATGATTGAAGGGATTTGAAAGTATAGAATTAGGGAGAAGAGGAGATGGAGGGTCTCTCTCTCTCTTTTTTGAATGAAGCATGAGATTTTTTGTTGGGAGGCAAAGGTGAAGGGCTGGTGTACATAACTTAAAGAGAGAAAAGAAGGTTTAGAACAGAAATTCTATGTAGTGGAGCAGAGTCAAACAACTTTACTGTCTCTATTGCCTAGATGAGAAGATAAAATGCAAATTTAGGACTTCTCTCATTTAATCCCCTCCACAATCAGGCTAAGCCCATTTTTCTTTTCTTTCTTTCTTTTTGCACTTAATAATATTTTATTTTTTCCAATTACATGTAAAGATAGTTTTCAACAATAGTTTTTTTTTTTAAAGATTTTGAGTTTCAAGTTTTTCTCCCTTCTTTCCTTGCCCTCCCACTTCCCCAAAACAGCAATAGGTTATATACATATAGAATCATATTAAATATATTTTCACATTAGTCACATGGAGAGAGAAGAATCAGAAGAAAAGGGAAAAACCGCAAGAAAGAAAATACAAACAAAAGTGAAAATAGTATTAAGCCTCTCTTTCTAGCCTTATTTTCCACTACTCCCTTTCCATACACAGGGGAACAATCCCTGTGGAGAAGGGACTCACCTTCCTCTAAATGCTGCTTCTAACTATTAACTCTAACTGTTGACCCATTGCCACAGGCAGGCAAGTCAGTGCAAGATCCCTAGGCCTGGTGGTGACCTCCAGACTCTGTTGATCAGATCACTGTCCTGCTACCAGTCCAGACACAGGCCATCATCTTGGGAACTAGCTAACCCCTATGGAGATGTGGCAATTGTTTCTGCAGGGTCAGAAGTTAACTGCCTCATCAGCAGCCTCTGCTATTAAATACTTAGAAAGTCTATGATTCTAATATCCCTGACATTGTCAAATGGTTAAACATCAGAAGCAGATTTAATTTTATTAGTGAAAATGCCATCAAGAGAGATGCATTCTACTTGCTGTACCTCAGGACCTTAAAAACCATGGCACTTCCATCTGATGTATACCCAAACCATATATATATACACATATATATGTTATATATAAACATATATATG
This sequence comes from Petaurus breviceps papuanus, assembly GCF_028583685.1. Classification (NCBI taxonomy): domain Eukaryota; kingdom Metazoa; phylum Chordata; class Mammalia; order Diprotodontia; family Petauridae; genus Petaurus; species Petaurus breviceps. The sequence continues at coordinate 30,841,802 of NW_027185798.1, read as the reverse complement.
ATATTATATATATACATATGTATGTATGTATGTTGTCTCCACCATTAGAATGTGAACTTCTTGAGATTAAGTGCTAATTCTGTCTTTCTATTTGTATCTATGCTTAGCAAAATGTTTTGCATATAGTAAGTGCTTAATAAATGCTCTCTTTCTTTTTCTTCTCTTCCTTCTTTCCTCCCTCCCTCTCTTCTCTTTTTCTTCCTTCCCCACATTCATATGTTCTTATTTTGACTGTGGCTGTGGGACCTTGGGAAGAGGAGAAGTTAGATTGACAGGGATTAGGCAGAAATGTGGGTAGAGCACTAGCCAATCATCACATTTCTCATTTTTAGAAGGAGGCTCCAGTGAGGCCAAGGTGGGTTACTCTTCTGGTGAACTTACCCCTGATGTCTTCTTTATGAATCTCTCTCTTTCTCTCTCTTATAACATAATATGTATACAATATATTAAATAAATAATGTATAGCTACATAAAATAAAAATATATCCATATTGTATACATTATATATAAAATAAATATATGTGTAAATAACTGTGATATAGAAAATAAGTATAGAAATAATGTATATACAATATATAAAATAAATATACAAGTATAAATAAATAATTTGCAAAATAAAAATATAAATAATACATGAGCGATATATAAAATAAACAAATATAAATTAAATGATGCATATATGATATATAAAATAAGCATGCAAGTATAAACACATGAATAAATAAGGTGTATAATATAGGAGATATCTAAATATAACTAAATATATAAATAATGACATATACTATATTAAGTAGATATACAAATATGAATAAATATATAAATAAATGTTGTGTATAGGACATACAAAATAAATATATAAATAATGTGTGTGTCACATAGAATAAATACATAAATAATACACAATGTTTTGAATATAATAAATATGTAAATGTGTAATAATATATAAAACATTATATTTAATAAGCATATAGAATAATACATAAATATAGAGAACAAATATGCAAATAAACATGAATAATATATACATAATATAGAAAATAAATGAACATAAATAGTGTATTATAATGTATAAAATGCATAAATTCATATATAAATAATGTGTATGTATATGTGAATATATGTTCCATTCTAATTTTATTTTTTTCCATTTTAATTTATTCTAGAAATGAACTCATATGGTCTTTAGTATGTGGATATAGAAGACCAAAGAAAAAGAGAAACAATGCTAGACCTGAACATCCATCATATAGTCTCAGGGGTTAAGGAAGGAGAAGGGGAAGGGGAAGGGTCATTAGGGATCCATTGGAGCAGAACTCTGAGGGTCAAGTGGTTTTAGGATCTGGAAAGGTGAGAAGGCTCAATATCTTGAAGAAGGGTTTAGAAATCAGTAAAGAAGTGAAAAGTGAAATCCCTGGCAGACCCAGGGAAAAGATTTCCTGGATTGTTTTTAAGAAAGACTTTGATTTTCTGGAAAGTGATAGAAGTGAGAATGTCCAACACTGGTTCTTTTAAAGAGGTGATCCAGTCAAGGCCAGGGTCTCTGTTTCTCATCCCACCTTCTTCACTGAGGGTAGGAGGATATAGTAGAGCTATGAAGAAGGAAACTCTTAGTATTCTTTTTGTATCAAGAGGAAGCCTGGTGTAGGTTCTAGAGAGCTGGCCTTAGGGTCAGGTAGACTTGGGTTTAAGTTCGGCCTCTGACACTTGCTGATTGTATGATCCTGAGTAAAGAAGTCACTAAAATTCTGTGCCCCAGGACAGTGTTGCCCAACTTTTTTTTTGTTGTTGTTCTTTGAATCTTTTCTTTGGTTGTTATAGTTGTTTAGTCATGTCAGACTCTTTGTGACCCCATTGGGGTTTTCTTGGCAAAAAACTGGAGTGGTTTACCATTTCTTTCTCCAGCTCATTTGAGATGAGGAAACTCAGGTCAACAGAGTTAAGTGACTTACCCAGGGTCACAGAATTGAACTCATGAAGATGAACCTTTCTGATTCCAAGCCTAGCACTGTATCCACTGCACCACCTCACTGCCCCTTGAACCCTTTAGACAACAACAAAACGTTTTATGAATGCTCAGAGAATTTGATCTACCATTCATAATATTCTCCGAGATGTATTCATTAAGGGCTTATAGTAATTACAATGGTAACATGATCATTGATGGTTTTGAATTGTTGCAGAACCCAGCCTATGATGCTCGAAACATGCATGTATTTGTCATGGAGGAAAAATATGTTTGTAACATAATTGGATAATTATTTACTCCTTAAAGAGTCATTAACATTTTTTAGCAACAGTCCCTCAGGCCGTTGTTGTTGAAGCCTTTGGGGTTTGGGAACCACTTTTTTGGCAACTCTCTAAGATCATATAAATTACAGAGAAAGCTCCACTTTGCATTGTTTGAGGCAGCCTCCCTGAGAATTTTCCCATCACAAGTTCAGTACCTATTTTCATCTTTATCCTTGTATGCCCTCCAGTGCCTAGTATGGTGCTTTGCCTATAGTAGAAAATCAATAAATGTTGGCCTCCTCCTCCCTCTTCTGGCCCACGTCTAGGGACTTCAGAGAGGAATGAAGTTAGGACAAGCTGATTTAATTCCATCCAATAAACATGTATTAAGCAACCAAGATGCAGAGGTATTAAGGGTTAGGAAAGATATAAAGATAAATGAGATTGAGTCTCTGCCTTCAATATGCTTACAGTCTATGGAGGGATACCAAAGGATAGGGATATACAAATAAATGTGATATAAAATGAATCATGAGAAGCACCTGAGTAGTACAGAGTGCTATGAAGTTTGGTAGTGAGAATTCATTTTTGATAGGGGGAATCAGGGACGGATCCATGGAGAGGGCAGCATGAGTTGGGTCTTGAAAGATGGGTTGACTATTGGATGAGTAGGCATTCTAGGTATTCCCTAAACTTGTTGTTGCCATACATTTATGGCTGGCTCTTTGTGGTACCATTTGGGGTTTTCTTGGCAGAGACACTGGAGTGATTTGCCATTGATTCTTCAGTTCATTTCATAGATGAGGAAATTGAGTCAAACAGGGTTAAGTGACTTGCCCAGGGTCAAACAGCTAGAAGTGTGTAGCATGAACGAAGGCAAAGAAGGGGAGAAAGCCCCAAACAAACCTGGATAGTCCATTTTTTTGGAGCATTAAGTAAAGGGGAAGCAGTAGCAAGAGATAATGTCTTATACCTTCCCATGGCAATAATAGTAATAATAGCTAGCATTTCTATAGTGCCTACTACCAGGTACCGTAAGTGCTTTATTAATATTATCTCATTTGATCCTTATAACAACCTTGTGAAGTCGATGCTATTATTATCCCTATCTTACAGTTGAGGGATCTGAGGCAAACAGAGATTAAGTGACTTGCCAAAGGACACACAGCTAGTATGTTTGTGAAAGTGTCTTTAGATTCAGGGCTTCTTGATTCTGGGCCCAGTGTTCTAACCACTTAGCCACCCAGTTGTCCAAAAGCTGTGGCCTCTAGACTCGTACTTTGTACAAAATAGATCATTAATATGTGTTTGCTAAATGACTGTTGATTGACTTCTTGGCCCCATGACTCCGAGGAGTACCTCTTTTGTCTCCACTGAACCCAGCCTGTCCTTAAAAACAACTGAGGATGGTATAGATTACTTATTCCTACTCATCTCCTTACCTTGGAGGGCCTTCCAGGTAGGGGCCTGGCTGGAACAGACAGATTGACTTCTTCTTGGATGGGTGGAAAAAAATGACGTACTCATAGCCTTGTCCTTCCTTTTCAATGCACCTGGTAAAAATGCGGTAGTCTTTTTTGTCTGAGAGAGAAGAAACATGGAAGAGACACAGAAAAAATTTTTTTAAAAAGATGTTTCTGTGAGCACAGGGGTAGAAGGATGGGATTCAGTCATTCATCATATGGATTGATGTTCAACATCAGGAGCTCTTAACTTGGGGTCCCCACCCCCCATGGACACCAAGGGGTCCATGGATAGATTTCAAGGGTCTGTGAACTTGTATGGAAAAAAATTACATCTGTATTTTTACTAACATCTAACTGAAATTTATAATTTCTTCCAATTATGAGTTTGAAAAATAATTCTGAGAATGGATCCTTAGACTCCATCAGATTGCAAAAGATATTGATGAGACACAAGAAAATTTAAGAACCTTTGCTCTGCACATAGTGTGTAGATCCTGGAGGAAGATTTGAAGAGAACTTGACCCAACCCCAGGTTGACTGGAGAAACATGATCTGTGATCTTGATAGACTACTTGGATTGTAGAATTGAGGACTGGAGAAGAATTTAGAAATCTCTAATTTAGAGAAGTTATTCACCCAAGATTATGCAAATGACAGCTAAGAGTTGAATCCAGGTCCTTGTACTCTAAAGCCAATGTACTTGCCAATAGTACACCATGATATTGTCTTACCATTTTATTGTGGAAAGAACCCCGAGAAGACTGATTGGGGCGTGCAGATTGGCCATTGCCCATGGGACTTCTAGTCTAATAGGGGAAACTGAGGCTCAACACCCAGAACTCTTAGTTTGATGGGTGCAAAGGAAATCCATGTAAGGAAAGACACCTTAAAAGGTTTATAAAGGGATGTAACTCAGAAGGGATGAATGAAGTACAACTCATGTTCATTAAGGATTTACTGAGGACCTACTTTGTGCCTTGGTTAGTGGATACACCCAATTTGTAGACAGGAAGCAGGGCTAGACTCAGGAAATTCAGGTTCTAGTCCATACTTTGACATTATATTGCTTTGTGACCTTGAGAAAGTTACAAAAACTTTCTTTATTTGTTTATTTTTTTAAAAAAAATTCACTTTCATTATTTGTAAAATGAGGGGATTGGAAAGCCTTTTCTAATTTTAGTAATTTAAGTTTAATAACTTGGCTGCTTGAAAGCTGTGTGAGCTGGGGCAAGTGGTTTAACTAATCTCCCTGGGCCTTGATTTTCTCATTTGTCACCTGCAAATATTCAAAGAATCTATGGTTTCACTGAAGACTAGCAATTGGTCTACCACTTAGTAGATAAATGCAAGGGAATTGAATGAGGCACAAAAGAAGTTATCCTTAATTCTGCATTCTCCTTTACACCATATGTTTAATTGGTTGTTAAATCTTATTCCTACATCCACAATACCTCTCAAATCCAACCTCTTTTCAGTAATAAAGCCACCGTTCTAGACCAGTCCCTCATCTTCCCAGACCAGCCCCTTCACCATTCTAGAGCAGCCACATCTTCCCAGACCAGCCGCCCATCATTCTACATCAGGTCCTTGCCATTCCAGACAAGGCCCTCAGCTTTCTAGATCAGGCCCTCATCATTCTAGACTAGCCCCATATCATTCTAGATCAGGCACTCATTCACCTTTCACTGGATTACTGCAATGACGTCCTAACGTGTCTCTTTGCCTTGAGTCTCTGCCCTTTTCAATCCATCCTCCACACAGCTGCTAAAGTGATTTTTTTCTAATTTTAGGTCCAATCATGTCAATACATTCTAGTGTTTCCTTACTGTGTGTACAAACAAACACAAACTCCTTTGACTGGCATTTAAAGCTTTTCCCATCCTGGGCCCAGTCTATGTTTCTAGCCTTGTTACACATTATTCCTGGACCTTAACACCATGGCCCAGTTACTTTGGCTTTATTACTGTTCTTTGCACATAACGCTCTGTTTTTTATCTCTGTGTCTTTGTATTGGCTGTCCCACACTCCAGCCCCTGTGTCTGAAACATACTCCCTCCCTCATTGCCTCATTTACTACTCACTTCCTTCAAGATTTAGCTGAAGTGTATCTTTTAACTTAGAACCTTTCTTGATTCCCACACCCCATGCACTGAGTGCTCTCCATCCCCAAACGTTTGTAGTTATTTTGTGTATTTTCATATATATATATGAATACACACACACACATAGAGTCTCTCCTGATAGAATGAAAATGTGAGGGCAGGGACTATTTAATTTTTGGTTTTGTATTCCTAGCACCTAGAACCTGGTACTTAGTTGATGTTTAATACATGCTTGTGGATTGACTGATTGCCCAGCTTTTGACAGCTAATAAATATCCAAAATGAATTGTATCCCATGTCTATTTACTATGCCACGATGCCTCTCTACCTGTCATAAGAGGTTAATACTAGTACAGACCACTTACCCCAAGTGGATCGTTCCAAAGATAAGGGCAGCACAGTGGATATGGCAGTCCGCCTGGACTGGAGAGACCTAACTTCAAATTCGTCTCGGACTTTTACCAGCTGTTTGATCCTGGGTAAGTCACAACCTCTGCTGGCTTAGTATCCTCAACTATAAAATGACAGGTAGTAGTAACTTGTGCTTCCCAGGGTTGTTGTGAGAATAAAATGAAATAACATCTGCAAAGTGCTTAGCACAGCCCTTGGCACATAGTAAGTACTCAATAAATGTTTGTTCTCTTCTGGATCCCCTTATCAAATAATTTCTAACCCTAAAGATCTAAACATAAGCTTGCAGCAGTCCACTGGGTACCATAATGTGACTGGAGGGGAGCAGCTTTAAGCAGGGGAATTTCACATGGGATGAGGAGAGAGGAAAATTGTCTAAGGAAAATTGATGACGTTAAGGGACAGACAAGGTACCTTGCTTATACTGAGGATGAGAAGCAGTTCTTGCAGGGATGTGCCTTCCTGAAGGATAAGGAGGGACTGTCCTTTTTTTGAGAGGAAAGAAAATATGGCATTTCTTCTATGCCTGGTGCCTGAGACCTTTGAAAAACTTACTTCCCACTGAACAGCCTGGGGTTACCATATAAGGAGTTTAATTGAGTTTGAAGGTAGTAGAATCTTTTGGTCACATTTGCATAATACTTTAAAGTTTAGAAAGTGATGTCTTGACTAACCCTGAGGTGGACCATAGGGTGTTAGTGGTGTAAAGTACTTTTTACTGTTGTTGTTCAGTTGTTTTTCAATCATTCAATCCAACACTTTGTGACACCATTTGAGATTTTCTAGGCAAAGATACTGGAGTGGTTTTCCATTTCCTTTTCCAGCTAATTTGACAGATGAGGAAACTGAGGCAAAAAGGGTTAAGTGACTTGCCCAGGGTCACATAGCTAGGAAGTGTCTGAGGCTGGATTTGAACTCAGGAAAATGAGACTAGCACTCTATCCACTGTGCCACCCAGCTGCCACCCCCTTTTAAGGGTCAACTAGTGCAATTCCTTCATTTTAGAGAGGAAAAAAATGGTGTACAGGGGAAGAGAAGTCAAGACTAGCCCAGTAGGGCAAGTAGTAGTATCCATGTCTTATAGAGAGGGAAACTGAGGGCCAGAGCTTTGCTCTGGGTTCCATAATCAGGTAGGTGGTATACTGGATTAGAAGTCAGGAAGATTTGAGTTGGAAGCCTGCCTTTAGTTTGACCTTGGGTAAGTCATTTACCTGTACTAACCTCAGTTTCCTCATCTATAAAAATGAAGATAATAATAGCACCTACTTCTTAAGTTTGTTGTGAGGAACAAACAAGATCATATACATAAAGTATTTTATAGATTTTACAGTACTACATAAATGTTAGCAAACCTTGTCACCATGAGGGAGCCAGGACTCAGACCTAGATCTTCCAATTCAAAGAACAGTGTTCTTGTTCAGTCTTGGAAGTGAGATTGTCTTTTTCTTTTCCAAGAGGCTTTTAAAACAAGCACAGTTTCTTGGCCTCAGAGGGTTTAAGTATAGTTCTGAATGGAGGTAGGGAATTGGGAATGAGTGAGGGGCTGAGGTCACTTCTAAAACTCTCTGTGGAATAGTAATGCATTATTCCTGAATAGTGAGGTGTATGTATGTATGTGTGCGTGCGTGCGTGCGTGTGTGTGCATGTGTGTGAGTGCGTGTATGTGAGTGAGTGCGTGTGTGTGCGTGCATGTGTGCGTGTGTGTGCATGTGTGCGTGTGTGTATGCGTGCATGCGTGCATGTGTGTGTGTGTGTGTGTGCGTGTGTGTACGTTGGGAGGAGGCACGAAGGAGGTCAGGACTCACCTGATGTGGTTATAAATTCACCTGGGAGCTTCAGCCCTCTGATGTGGTCACTATTACTCTTGAAGGAAGGAAGTTTGATCCATTCCCCATCCTTTGTCTTTTCTAGAAACTCCTTGTACAAGCGCATCATGTCAGGGCTCCAGCTGGCATTGGGAAGGGCATAATCCTTCAGGTTTGTATTCTTTGGACAGAACCTGGAAACCTAGAAAGAATCAAGTTTCAGAATAGTGCGATCTCCTGGGAGAAGACCTGGTAGATGGATACCTTGGAGATGGGGTCACTTAGAAGAACCATTTTCCAGGTTCTTTGGCTACTTGTCCTCAGCTCCCAGAAAAGTACCAGAAATCTATATAGTTTATAGAATCCTATATCTAAGTCTAGAAATGTCACCCTCCATCCATTTTGCAGATAAGGAAACTGGGGGTCTGAGTGTTTCACTGCAGAGGCAATGTTTATACCTACTTGAACCTCTCCACGTAGTTCTTTTTCTAGCACATCCCAGTGACTCTATGTACAGCACTTGGGTCAAGGGCCCAGCTGCCCTCTGGGGTAAAAAAAAATCCAGCTTTGTCAGTACAGAGACAAACAAAGTCACTCGGCCTCCACTCTCCTGAGGGTTATTGCTATTCTAACTTCAGGGGAGGTCTCCCTGCTCAGTTCTGCCTGGCTGCTTATTATGAGTGTCTTTTCCTGGAAGGTACAGTAACTCCCTTTGCAATGAAAGCTCCCTCTGAAAAATGGATCCAAAGCCAGGGCCTGGAACAGTGTGTACACACCTAACCACGTACGCATTCCTGAGGGAGAAAGCTTGGTCCTTTTTACAATGCTGACCAGATCATAGTTGGGGTCAGTAACAGCAATCTGACCTTCCCATACCAAGGATATGAAAAACATAAAAATCAGAATTTTTCCTTTGAAATAAACTCAAGGCCTTTTAAGTGCTGGCTTTCTTTTCACTTATTGTAGAATGTTAGAACTAGAGTGCTGGGCCTGAAGTGGGGAAGACCGAAGTTCAAATCCGGCTCCAGACCCTTATTAACTTTGTGACCCTGGATAAATCTCTTAACCTCTCCCAGCCTCAGTTTCCTCAATTATAAAATGAGGATAATAATAGCCCCTACTTCACAGGGTTGTTGTGAGGATCAAATGAGTACTCTGTAGAGTGCTATAGAAATGTTAACTTCTTGTTATTATCTAGGATAATCTCCTCATGTTACAGATGAGGAAATCAAGGTCCAGAGAGGTTAGTTGACATGTCCCAGGTCATACATTGAGTCAGTTGCAGAGCCAAAGCTAGAACGCAGTCCAATGTTCTTTGCACTATACTATTTATTCACAGGCTCATTTTTTATTCATTGATTCAATTGATTAAGAAGCTTTCATTAAAAAAAAGTCTTTATTGAATGCCTACTATGTGCCAGGCACTAAGGTGGTAATACAAATGTAAAAGTGAGACAGTCCCTGCCCCCAAGGAGTTTTTATTCTTCAGAAGAGATACAACCTGTACAGAGCAGAGATAAGTCAATAAGGTATATATAGAAATGATTTTCATATGTTACACAGAATGATTTCTGTGCTGAGGGTACTAATATCTGGGAGAATCAGGAAAGGTAGCCCTTAAGCCGAGCCTTAACTATTCATCAAAGACCACAAATTTAGATTTGGAAGGGGACCAAACTCCTTATTTTATAGATGAGGAAACTGAGACTCAGAAAGAAGAAATGGTTTGCCCATAGTCAAATAGCTAACCAATATTAGAACTGGGATCCAAACTCCCCTGACTTTCTAGGCTAGTGTTTTTAGCATTACATCACATTGCTTCTCGATTGTAACTAGTAGGGAAACCCAAGGGTGAGTGGATTCTAAGGTATCTACCCCCACTATGTCTGAGCTGCCCACCTGTTTAGGCGGAGCTTTGTAGAAAGAGCCCAGTACTCACCAAGCTGTCCGTGGATGAGCTGGAGCTTGTTCTGAGAATGAGCTTGGGGATGTGTCTGTGCAGGATACTCTGGGGCCTGAGGCTGGGGGTTCCGAGAGAGCCCCTGAAGTGGCCAAACCATGGCACGCACCAGAGGCTTCGGCTCATTGTGACTCTGCTACAGGTGTGCTCGGCTGCTGGCTTGGAATCTGAAAGACTTCAGCCAAGAGGGTCTGGAGAGAAGGTGACTCTGAGTTTTTATCAGCTGGCATTGCTCATGTCATCACTCCCCAGCCAAGCGAAACTCCTGCCAAAAACTTTAGCAAGACAAAAGTTTCCACTGCAGAGAGCATGGATTTCATCAGGGAGGCATGCACAATCTTGTTTGATACAGTGAATAGGGAACAGCCCTGGGCACTCTCCAAAAAGCACATCGTTCCAGTGCCTTTTGGAGAAAAGTCTTCAACGATGTAGAGGATAAGCTTGCTCCTTGCCTCATATCCCAGAGTTCTGGGAAGGTTCTAGGCTAGGGTCATCCTACGGGAAGTTAATTCAGGCTGCAGAGTTGGGGGAGTTGTCTAGGTATGTGGGTGCGATTATGTTTCTCAAGTTTTTGCTCATCCTGTCAGTTTTCAGGAAGGGCAGGGGTTGCTCTCCAGGTCGATTTCCCCCTAAATTTCCCTATGCTTCTCATAGACTTTTGCACTGTTCTGAACTGGAATAAGATTCTGGCTGTTCCAGAATTTAGTCTAGTAGTATACATAAGTACTATATACATATACACATACATACATATACACACATATATATATGTATATGTATATTTATGAAAGTGTATTCTGGAGTGGCTACCTCCTGTCCAGTAGGATATAAGTTCCTTGAGAGCAAGAATACTTTATGTTTTGGTTTATATCTCCAGCATTTAGCCCAAAGCTTTGTACATAATAAGTGCAGATTATGGAAGAAAAAAAAGAAAAAATTTACATGATAATTTTGTTGTATATTTGAAAGGAATAGCAAGTTATGCATAGTAGACTTGCAGTTTCATGTACAATCATCTTTTTTGCTGTATGTTGTTATGGAAATGCTTGTTTTATTCCATAAATTAAAAAGAAAATAAAAAAGAGAAATTACAGGAATTCACATAGCTCATATTTAGGCATCAACTTATAAACCTTACTCTCCTGAATGAAATAGTGGATAGAGATTGAAATAATGGAGAAACCCAAGTCCTACCTTGCCAGAAGATGTGAAGAAGTTTAGACAGGACAAAATCAAGGTCAAAGCAAAATAGCTCTTCAGCAGTCCTATAAAACATTTCATATTTTTATGTATAAGTATCAACCTCCTGGGAAAATATAATAGTAGTAATGTATTATTGTTTTATATTTTAATTTTCTCTCTCTTTTTTAAAATAATCTTTTTGGAGGGTGGAAGGCAGGGCAATTGGGATTAAGTGACTTGCCCAAGGTTACACAGCTAGTAGGTGTTAAGTATCTGAGGCTGGATTTGAACTCAGGTCCTCCTGACTTCAGGGCCGATGCTCTATTCACTGTGCCACCTAGCTGTCCTGTATTTTAATTCTGAAAGCGCGTTTATGAATGTTTTGTGTTTTAAGCATTTCTTTTGTGGTTGAGGAAACACATAACTATTTGATTAAAAAAATTCAATTGTCATATAATGCCTTCATTCCACTCTTCTTCCTCTTCTGTCATGCTTCATAAACTACAGCGTTGGGAGAGGAAGAGTGGTCAAATTAGGCTATCGATTGTAAGGGTCAGTGGGGATAGGACACATTTCTCACACCAAGACACTCAAACTAGGGAAGAAAAGGCGATTTTCAAAGAAAGAGGAGATAAAATGACAAACAGGACAAGGAAGAGTTTCTTTTTGTGTCCAACCTTCCCTTGCCTCCATCACTATTTCATGATGATGAACTTCAGTGAGGTCTCTCATCATCAGACTAAAAGCAGTGACTGTCAGGAGTCCCACTCTGCTCTATGCCTCAAGTCCGTGCCCCATGCCATAAATCCTTGATTCATAATTCCCAAGTCTTCACCTAATGACCAACTCTATTAAATGTACCAGTTGAACATCGGTTTTGAACTGTTTTTATATTGTCTATACTTCTTTGCCTTTGAGTAGAAGGAGTGGGCAAGGGGGATAAACAAATTGAGCTATACATTTCCTAACACTCCTGGGTTCAGAATAGCTTGTGTATTACTAGGAAAACTACCTGGGTATGGGAGAAGCTGCACATGTTTAACTATGTATTGTTTTATTGGTCCTATGCCAAGAGTAAAACACCACATGATGTATCCAAGTGTACCTATCCATTGTGCCAAATTCATGTGATTAAAGTCAGTGAAATATAACAAATTTAGGAAAGAGATGGGGTTAGCCAAGGATGGGGGAGTGAGAGAAGGATGGTTAAGAGATGATTCTGACTGAGTACATTCATGATAACATGTACTCCTAAGTAACAAACTGGTATGGTAACCCAAAGTGAGACATAGCTATGGTGATAGAATGTTATTGATTTTCTGGGAACCTATTGTCTACAGCACTTCTAACTGGTGTGGAGTATTATAATTGCTAGAGTATAGGCAGGGTTGGCCCAGTAGCTGGACCTTCTTGTTGAATAGGTTCAGTCTCAGTACTACGTGGTGGCTGAAATGAATCACAGTGAGTGGCAGAGTCAGGAACTAGAATCCAGATGTCCTTGTCTAATGACTTTCTTTCCACTATATCACTATATGAGAAGAAGGTTAAGGAATAGATATCTGTGTAGCAGATAAGCCCTTCTGGGGGGCTGGGAGGATGGGAGCAAGAATGAAAAGATCGTTGAAGATGTTGTTTTGGATGAAGACTTAGAAACAAGTCCTGGGCATCCTGACCTGTAAAAGATAGCATAGGAAGATATAAGATGGCTTTGCCTGAAAACTCAGACAGTCGATGCATCATAGCTCTTTCAGAGTATGGAAAGAACTCTCCACACAGTCTGCAATGGGTATGGAAAATTTGGGTTTGGTACTGAAGATTGGATCACCTGGACAGAAACTCAATTTGAATGCCAGGATGTTTATATTTCATTAAGGCAATGTTGGATGTACTGGAGGAGGAAAGAGTGATGCATGTCGTTCAATCTCTATAATTCTGACCTTTTTGAGAGTGATGCTAGAAAGTTGCTCTCAAAGAGTTGGAGGACCCCAGGAACCACCTAAAAGGGCTAAAGGTCAATTAAGAAATCAGTCAACCAACAAGCATTTATGAAGCATTTATTATCTATTAGACAAGACCACGTGATCTTGTAGTCCATATGGCTCACCCGTAATCCTAGTATGGAAAAAAGGTCAGGGAATATTAGGATGTGAATAGACACTTGAACTTTGAGAAAGAGAACTCAGGTGGATCAGTACCCTGTGCCACAAATTCAAAATGTGCCCCGGTGTTCTAGACTGGGCCTGACTTAGGCTAGCATCCTGGTAATTAAGTTTGATATTAGAACAAAATGAGACACTCATAGATCATTCAGCAGTTAATGAAAGGAGATTTACCTAGTCATGCCAGGAGAAGGCAATCCAATAAGAACAGGCTTTGAGGATGCCTTGAACTGATTCAGCTGAGTGAAGTTACCATTGTTACCCTCCAGTCAAGCATGAGATCTCCTTCCCCCAGGTCCTTGTAGCTGCTGGGTCCTCAAGTGATGGGTAAGTGACATCAGTAGTTTGAACCCTCATATGAATGGGCCAATCAAGGCTTGGAGAATGTCTTAATATCTTTTAAGGAAAAAACAAGCCTAACCTCTATGGGGGGATGAGGGTTAGGATATTGCTTCTTCCCCATTTAGATTGTGTTGTGCAGTCACTGGGTCTCTGTGTTGGACTTCAATAGTAGATACTATCAGCTTGCCATAGTAGAGGAATATAAGGAGATAGTCTTCATCTGTCCAGCAGAATTATTATCAATTTGCATGTGTATCCTAAGGGATTTTGGGGACCCTGCCATGTGCCCACAGTTCACAGAGTAGATAGTAGACAATTTGAACTACTTAGAACTATTTGTTTTTCTGGGTGATCTCAATGTATCTGGGAAGATCTTTGAAGACTACTGAAGGTATTAGATCAGCTGAAGATAACTGAAGGTATTAGATCAACTAGAAGCTATTGGTCTAAAACAGTCAATTGACAAGTGCTCATTTTGTTGAATTTCTGACAGATAGTTCTCCATGGGGCCAATTGCCTTCTGGGCATCCCTACTTGGATGTCTTTCCAGAACCTCACAATTAACATGGCTAAAGGAGAATTCATCATGTTTCCCCCCAATCTCTCTTTCTTTTAATGGCACTACCAAGCTGGCAGCTGGGTCGTGCAGGGGATAGTCTTAGACTTGGAGTTAAGAAGACCTGAGTTTAAACCTTTCCTAGATGTGTGAAGCTGGGAAAGTCTTGATTGTGTCACACTGGGCCCACAGAATACTATTGTAACAACCTCCTGTTCTTTTCCCTCCTCACTCAAACCCAGCCATATGCCCTGATCCTACTCCAATCCCATCCCTAGTCCCATGCCTCCTAGGAGGTTCTTTCAGCCTCAGTTGTATCTGAGTAGGAAGTGAATACTGATGCTGAGAAAATAGAAGGGCTTGTTAATTTGGTCACTTCTAAAGAATTATTCGGAGCTAGAGGTGGTTCTGGGATTCCATGACTGTGATCAGAGATTTGTGAAGAGTTTTGCCATCATAGCAAGGCTTCTCAATGACTTCACCCGTGTGTAATCATGAGGACAGAGGAGCAGTCTGGATTTGATCCCTTGGTACCTTTTGGAAATTCCTTGAATGATAAATATGACCAGATTTTTAAGGAATTGGCTAACTGTCTTAAATAACAGTGATGGCTTTGAGGAAAGGAGACGGAGAAGAAGGAGGAGGAGGAGGGTGTGGTTATGGAGGAGGAGAAGGAGGTGGTAATGGTGGTGGTGGAGGAGGAAGAGGAGGAGGAGGAGAGAAGGAGGACAGGAGGGGGAGGAAGAGCAGCATCAGCATCAGCAGCAGCATGGAGTTGTATTCTATTTTAATTAAGTGGCAAAATAGCCCAGTTCAAGATGGAATTCACTGATATCTAGCTAAGGAAGACGGTTATTTGTTAATTTTAAAATGGGGGGAAATGCCAGAAACCAAATATGTAATTTGCTTGATTATGAGAAAATTTTAAAATAATCTCAATTTTCTCTGGATGAGAACAGTATCCCTCAGTTATCTTATTGGACTTCATCCCTCATCTCATTCAAACCAAGCTTCTGCTCTATCAGACACAGAGTTGTTAATAGTTTCTTACTTGCCTTCACTTCTACAGTTACAGTAGCAAAATAGAGACCCAGAAACCAGAAATGTGGAAGGGTGGGCTGGCACTTCAGTTGTATATGGAATGCCACTCCAACAATCAGGATAAACTTTCGTTTCAATGATAATAGCAATTTTACAGGCAATTTAAAGAGCTTAAGAAAAACCTCAAACCCAGCTATTTTTTTGTGTTAAATATCAATGTGATTTTTTTTATGTGTGTGTGTGTGTGTGTTAAATATCAGTGCCAACAATGATAGGACACCTACCACGAAGAAGGTGACAGCAAATGAGTGGAATGAATGATTTGAAAAAGAATATTGTCTATCGAGGGCTAATGAGCCCCTGTGGATATGGGGCTTGGGATGAGATTAGAGTGAGGTCAGGGGATATGGCTGGCTTTGAGTGAGGAGGGAAAAGAACAGGGGATTGTTAGAGCACTATTCCAAGGGTCCACTGTGACATAATTGTGGGCATAATTATTTTCCCTGTGCTTGTCCTGGCTTCATTTTTTCTGCCACAGTGTCAGTGTTGGTGTGTTAGCGTAAGTGATGTTGGAAGTAGATGGGGCAGCCAACTATGGCAACTGCCAATGCTGATTCCCTGTGTGAAGACTGTGAAGACGAAAAGGAGAAACAGCTGATTCTGGAAAAAGTGATGAGTGCATAGGTTGTGCTGCCTTAAATTCACTTTTGAGCTCAACAGGTATATTTTGCTTGGCTGCATATGGTAGAATTAGGAGGAATGGGTGGCAGTTTGTAGAGAAGCAGATTTCACCTCGATGTAAGAAAAAAAAATTGCTTTTTCTTAATACTTACTATTCACTCCTCCATCCCTTGTAGTCTGGCACCAATATCAGCCCTAAGCAGATGACCCCTAAATAGGTATCTCCACCCCCAATCTCTCCATAAAGCCAACTCACTTATTGACTTGCCTCTTAGATGTGTGGCAAGAATCTCAAATTCAATGTGACTAAAATAGAACCCATCATCTTTCCCTCTAAACTTGTCCCTCTCCCTAACATCTCGATTTCTATTAATGGTATCAGCTTCCTGGTCATTAGGTAGCATAGTGGATACTATTAGTTTTGGAATTAGGAAGACCTGAGTTCAAACCTTGACTCAGATTCTTCCAAGATTTGTGACCTGACCAATTCACTTAATCTCTCTTAGCCTCAGTTCTCTTATCTACAGATAAGAAGGATATAATAGGATCAGAAGGATAATGAGGATATAATAGCACTTACTTCACAAATTTGTTGTGAGGATCAAGTGAGATGATATATTTGTGGTGCTTTGCAAACTTTAATGAACTATAAAAATGCTAGCTCTGATTCCCTCAGTCAGCTGAATTTGTGTCTTTGGAATCAGGGGCATCCTGATGCCTGTCTTAGGGTGTTTGAAGGACTATCCCAAGAAAGACAGATTAGAATTATTTACTTGGCCCCAGATGAAAGAAATGGGTGGAAATGGCAGAGAGGCAAGTCTTAGTTTGATGTAAGGGAAACTTTAAAATATGTAGAGTTGCTAAGAAAGTGGAAGGAGCTCCTTCAGCAGGAGGTGGGTCCTCCTCACTTGAGATCTTCAGAGAAGGGTTGAATCTCCACTTGTCTGTTATTTGGTAGAGAGTAATTTCGTTCACATATGAACTGGGTAAGTACCCTCTGAGCCTTTTCTTTTTTTTTTTCTTTATTTGTTTTCTTTTTAATTAATTTATTTTGTTTAGCTTTTTCTAACTGAGATTCTAGGAATCTGAACCATAGCCAATATAAACAATAACAATAGCAATGACAATAAAAGCATTTGTTTTCTTCAAAATGACTCAAAGGTTAACTTGGTTTCCATAGCTGTGAAAATAAAGTCTTCACCTAGAATAAACTGGGCCTGATTCTACCCAGTCCTTTGGTAGGATAGGTTCAAAACTGGAATGAAATGAGAAACTGGTAGTCCATTTAATAGTTTTAAAAAATAATTTAAAATTAACTTTTAATTTAATTTTTGTTTTATATTGTTTTAATATATTATTTAATTTATATATATAATTAATTATATTTATTAGATTATATAAAATATATTTATATATTATATAATTTACATATTATGTTATTTTATATTATTTATTTTATTTTCAGTTCCAAATTCTCTCCTTTCTTCTCCTCTCCCAGTCATTGAGAAGACAAGAAAAACAAAGCCTGTTATAAATACATATAGTCATAAAAAGCGAATTTCCATATTAGCCATGTTCCAGAAAATAAAAAGAAAAAAATCAAAGAGAAGAAAATATTTCTTATTTTGTACTCTGAGACCATCAGCTCTTTGTCTGGATATAGACAGTACGTTTCATCATGAATTCTTTGGATTTGTGGTTGGTCATTGCATTGATCAGTTACTAAATCTTTCACAGTTGACTATCTTTACAATATTGTTATTGTATAAATTGTTCTCTTGGGTCTGCACTTCACTTTGCATCAGTTCATGCAAGTCTTCCCAGCTTTTTCTGAAACTGCCCCATTTATCATTTCTTATAGCACGGCATCACATTCATATATCACAACTTGCTCAGTCATTCCTTAATTGATTAATTGATATCCCCTTAGTTTCTGATTCTTTGCTACCACAGAAAAAGAGCTACTGTAAATATGAGTCCTTTTCTTCTTTCTTTGATTGTTTCGGGGGTATAGAACTAGTAGTGGTTTTACTGGATCAAAGGGTACACGTAGTTTTTTATTTATTTACTTAAAAATTTTAATTATTTTTAGTTTTAAACATTTACTTCCACAAGATTTTGAGTTCCAAATTTTCTCCCCATCTCTCCCCTCCTCCCACCACAAGATGGGGTGCATTCTGATTACCCCTTCCCTCATCTACCCTCCCTTCTATCACCGCCCCTACTTTCTTGTATCCCCTTCCCTTCTATTTTCCTCTAGGGCAAGATAAATTTCTATACTCCATTGCCTGTATATCTTATTTCCCAGTTGCACGTAAAAACAATTTTTTCACATTTGTTTTAAAAACTTTGAGTTCCACATTCTCTCCCTTTTCCCCTCCTCACCCACCCACTTTGAGAAGACAAGCAATTCAATATAGGTTATACAAGGGTACACACAGTTGGTTTTTTGAACATAATTTCAATTTTCTTTCCAGAATACTTGGAGTCAGTGTTGGTTGGCTGTTGTCCTTTGTTCTTGAAGAGGACCAAGATGACATACTTGTAGTCCATTTAATAGTTAACAAAAGGAAGTTTACTCAGCTGTTACAGGGGAAGGATGCTTAAAATGGAAGATCAATCAATCAATCAATAATAAATGTTTATTAAACACATACTATGTGCCAGTTACTGTGCTAAGCACTGGGATAAAAAAGAAGCAAAATATAGTCCCTGCCCTCAAGGAGTTTACAAGCTAAAAGGATGTTCGTTCGGGTAATTCATTGATTCATTTGAACATAGTTTCCCAGGCTTGTTCATGTTGGTCCAAAGCTGCAGGGAAGGGCTCTGTCCCCTTGTGTCATGCATGTAGTTGACTAAGAAACTACATCAGTGGCCCAGGCCTTAATCCCCAGAGTCACTCAAATTTTAAGGACAATTTCAATAAAAACTAGTGTAATTTGCATAAAGTGGGATATTGCTGCTGCCATATCACTCAATCCCCCAACTTTCCCACCTGGTTCTTATTTCACTAATTTACAAGTTTTTTTTTTTACAAATTTTTTTCCTTTTGAAAGGTTTACCCCTTTCTCCTGTCTAAAGTCTTTACACACAATGGGATCCAACCTCATCTTTTTATAGGATTTGAATGAAAAAAAACCTGAAAAGTAGGTGGATTATGTTATAGAAAGTTGTTACTTTAAGTTTTAACTTTGAAAATAGATAGTAACAAATCATGAAGTGATTTTTAACATATTGTTTTACAGGATAGAGACCTCAGAAGAGTAATCTGAGTGTCTCAGTCATGACAGAGAAAGTACCAGTGAAATAGAAGGGGGGAGATACTGGAGCAGAGAGCAACTCTGTAATTGATTATCTTCCCTGGAAAGGTTTGTCCTCAATTGCTTTTACCAATTTAGGGGCCCTAACAAGGGTAAATGGGCACAAAGTGTGTGTGTGTGTGTGTGTGTGTGTGTGTGTACGTACACACTAAGTCCTCTTCTCCACCTTTGTAATCTCTCTTCTCTGATATTACCACCAGCCTGGTGCAGACCCTCAACACGTCCCTCCTGGACTATGGCAATAACCTTCCACTTGGTCTTCTTGTCTCAAATCCCACCTCACTCCAGCCCATACTTCACTTAGCTGTCAAACTGATCTTCCTAAAGCACAGGTCTGAACATCTCTCCCCTCTTCCCCCATTCAGCAAATCCCACTGGCTCCCTATTAACCCCTGGATGAAATATAAAATCCATGATTTGATTGAAGCCTTTCATAACCTGGTCCCTTCCTTTTTTTCCAGTATCTTTGCACATTACTCCCTGCTATGTGTCTGAAATCCTGTGGCAATGGTAGTGCCTTTCCTCTGTTAATTACCTCCTATTTATCCTGCATAGGAGTATATGTGTGTTCAGGGTGTGAGGGTTGTCAAGCCCTTTTCAGGGCTGCTTTTCACCTTTGGAGTCCACCTATTATCCAACTCTCAACTGTGGCTTCAAGAAGCTGTCACATGTCTGGTGGTCACACCCCAGTAAAACCATCTCAGCAAACAGGCTAAACCAGATTGATGGTAACTGGGGAGGCCCAAACCCTTTAGTGAGTTAGGAGAGTGTCTACCCCAAGCATGAGAAAACTTCCCTGGAAGAATGGCTGGATGATAACAGTTTGTTCCAACGGCTATGAATGGGACTGAAGCAGGCTCTGTGGAGTGCTCAGAGCTTGGTCAGACATTCAGGACATCCTGTGCCTTTGCCAGTGGTCTTGACTTTTGTTTTGCCACTGGACTCTGATGTCTCTGGAAGAGAGAGTGAACAAGGTACAGTGTGTTTGACTATGGCTAGTGCAACTCCGCCTCACTTAAATCTGATTAATGTGCAAATCAAAAGGCATCGCCCATACCATTTTTACTTGCCTCAAAGTCCTGTTGCCATGGGCAAGTGATGAAATAGCAGGTCGAGATACACTGGAATCTATGGTCACAATCCTGCAGGCAGCCTGGACCATAGGGTTGCCTTGCAACCATCATTAGCATATATGCTCCCACTGTGAAGGATCAAAGGAAACTTTTATGAAGACCTGGAGTGAATAGACACAAATTACATATGTGTGCATGTGTGTATGTATGTGGACACATACGCGTATGTATATATGCATACACGTGTAGATGCATGTGTATATGTGCATATCTACAGTCATTTCTACTCCAAATGTTCATGTGAACTATCTGTGCCCAACGTGGGGCAGAACCTTCTGAACTCATATTAGTCCGATTAGCCTTAGAACAACTGATAGCCACCATTCTGGATATAGCTTGTTTGTACATGGTTGTTTACTTGTCTCCTCCCATTAGACTGTAAGCTCCCTGTGGCCAAGGACCCTTTTGTCTCTTTGTTTCCACAGCTCTTAACACAGTGCCTGAGCTTAATAAATGCTAGGGCATCTAGATGATGTAGTGGATGGAGCACTGGGCCTGGAGTCAGGAAGGCTCATCTTCCTGAGTTCAAATCTGGCCTCAGACACTTACTAGCTGTGTGACCTCAGGCAAGTAACTTAACCCTGTTTGCTTCAATTTCCTCATCTGTCAAATGAGCTGGAGAAGGAAATGGCAAGCCACTCCAGTATCTCTGCCAAGAAAACCCTAGATGGGGTTATGAAGAGTTGGACGTGATTGAAAAATGACTGAGCAAATGCTATTGACTGACTGACATAGAACATTCTCCTCACTATGTATTTTCACTGGCTGTCTCCTAGGTCTAAAAAGCCTTCCTTCCTCATCTATAACTCTGGCCTTTCCTTACTTCTTTCAAGCCCCATTTAAAATCCCTCCTATAGGAAGCCCTTACTGACTTCTCTTAATGCAGGTGTCTTCTTTCTGTTGATTATTTCCAACTTAACCTGTATATCAGTTTGTAAATAGTGGTGTGCATGTTGTCTCCTCCATTAGACTGTGAGGTCATTGGTGGTGGTCATCCTTAACTTCTCACTCTTTCTCACCCTTCAAAGCCAATCTGTTGCCAAGATCTGTTGATTTTACAATGGTGACATCTCTCACATACTGCCTCTCTCCTCTGACTGTTAGCACTCAGGTACAGGCCCTCACCAGTTGACATATAACCAATTGATATAGGATATATTGGTTGGTTGATAGTTGTTCTTGAAGAGGACCAAGATGATATCACTATGTTGGAGTCAAGGTATAGTGTGTTTGAGTGTGGCTGGTTAGACTAATATGAGCTCAGGAGCCTTTACCCCAGGTCTGGCACAAATAGTCCACATGAACATTTGGAGTAGAGATGTCTTTAAATTTGCACATCTCACATTTCTTTTGAGCTACTGCAATTCTCTTTCACTCAAAGAGCACAGCTCCTTCTTTAATGCAGGCAGTCCATGTTGAGTGGTTCTTTGCCAGTGTCTTCCATGTCTCACAATTGATTCCAAAGTTCTTTAGAGAGACTTTGAGAGTGTCCTTGTATCACTTCTTCTGACCTCCATGTGAGTGCTTGCCTTGTGTGAGTTCTCTGAAAAATAGTCTTCAAGAAAACATACATCGAACAACGTCATCAGCCCATCAGAGTAGTGCTCTCTGCAGTATAATTTGAACGTCTGGCAACTCAGCTTAAGAAATGACCTCAATATCTGGTACCTTATCTTGCTGGGTGATTTTCAGAATCTTTCTAAGATAATTCAAATGAAAGTGATTCAGTTTCCTGGCATGGTGCTGGTAGACTGTCCAGGTTCACAAGCATACAACAAAACAACAAGGTCAGTACAACAGTTCTGTAGACTTTTCAGTTTGATAACCAGTCTAATGCCTCTTTCTTCCATGCTTATCTTCAGAGCCTCCCAAAACCTGAGCTAGCTCTGGTAATGTGTGCAGCAACCTCAGCATCTATGTGTATATCTCTGGAAAGAGTATTGTTAACATAAGTGAACTTATCCACAGAATTCAAAATTTTTCCATTTTCTGTAACAGATGGTGTGTGTGTGTGTGTGTTTATGGAGGCAGGTGCACCAGTAATGGTAAATCAAGCCTTTATTAAGTACTTACTATGTACCAAGCACTATGTTAGGTCTTGGGGATACAAAGACAACTTCGAACTAGCTTCTGCTTTTAAGGAGTTTACAATCTGAGTAGGAGTAGGAGAAATTGATTGGGAACTTCCCAGATGAATTGATATCCCTATAGCCTGACTGATGAAACTGCAGAAGGTAAGGGACAGAGAGCAGAGAAAACAGAGTGTAAAGGCCTTAAAGACCTACACATGTTTATCCAGTTACAAACTGTGCAGTTCTACAGTCTGTTGGAATTATAATGGAGGGAAGGGGTCAGGTGAGAGAGACAGAGTTAAAAATGTCAAGATCAGGTAACTTATTGGATATAGAGGGTCACTGAGAATAAGGAGTGAAGGATGAACCTGAAGTTGAGGGCTTGGGTGACTGAAAGAACAGTGACAACTTTGTTAGTAAGAGAATTTGAAAGAGGAGAGTGATTTTGGGGAAATATTGTCAATTCTGTTTCAGGCATATGGAGTTCAAGATGCCCAACATTAAAAAGGAAGTTGGTAAATCTAAGATTCATTTATATAAAGATGAAAGGTAAACTCATGAGAAATGATTATGCTACCGAGTGAGAGAGTGTAGAGAGAAGAGAAGAAGGACAAGGACAGAGTCTTTAGAAACACCCATTTTGGGGAGTGGGGGAGTGAGGTGGTATGGATAATAATGCATCAGAGGAGACTGAGTAGGAGCAGTCAGACAGGGAGGAGGAGAACCAAGAGAGAGTAATGTCACTAAAACCCCAAAGAGGAGATGGCATCCAGGAGAAAAGGATGGTCTAAGAGCAAAATGCTGAAGAAAGAATGAGAAGAAAGAGGATTAAGAAAAAAGAAATCAGGTTTGGGAATTAAGAGATCATTGATAACTTTGAAGAGAGAAGTTTCAGCTGAGTAATGAGGTCAGATTGCAAAGTGTTAAGAAATGAGTGAGAGGACAGGAAGTGGAGACCATGATTCTAGACAGCTTTTTTAAGGAGCATGGCTGAGATGGGGATGGTTTGAGGTGGTGTCTAGTGATGGTTTTTTTTTTAAAGATAAGGGAAGCCTTGGATGGAAGGGAAGGAGCCAATTGATAGAGATTGAACATTAGAGAGGAGAGCTTGCTTTGGGGACAATCTACTAGAGAAGATAGAGGGGATGGGATGAAGCCTATCCTATCCATCCCTTCTCTCTTTCTGTTATTAATGTCAATTCTAAACACAATAAAAATGATATAATTTTTGGTGGACAGGGCAAAGAGACCACACTGGGAAACTGAGTCATGAAGGATATACTTTCCGTGAACAGTTGAGAATCTGAGGCTCTTCCAGGCTTTCCTAGATGTGGTCCATCACCGCTTGGCGGGACGGATTTTCTACAAATACTGTTGATTTTAGAGGTAGCATGGAATAATGGGAAAAGTACTGGATGTAGAGTCAGTAGAATCATAGGGTTGAATCCTGCCTTTGATACTGTGTGACCACAGGCAAGTCAAATCTTGCTGAACCTTATCTGTAATTATTTAGCTTTTATTTAGTATTTTGTTTTCCCCTCATTACAGGTAAAGACAGTTTTTA
Organism: Petaurus breviceps papuanus; assembly: GCF_028583685.1. NCBI lineage: Eukaryota > Metazoa > Chordata > Mammalia > Diprotodontia > Petauridae > Petaurus > Petaurus breviceps. The sequence goes on along the minus strand of NW_027185798.1, from coordinate 30,817,779 downwards.
ACATTTGTTTTTAAAACTTTGAGTTCCAAATTCTCCCCTCTCCTCCTTTCCCATCCCCCCATTGAGAAGGCAAGTAATTTTATATAGGTTATACATGTGTAGTCATGCAAAACATATCCATAATCGTCCTGTTGTAAAAGAAAACACAGACAAAAAGACTCAAGAAAAATAAAGTAAAAAAAAATTATGCTTCAATGTGTATGCGGACACCATCAATTCTTTCTCTGGAGATGGATGGCATTTTTTTTTTATCATAAATCCTTCAGAGTTGACAAATGTTCTTCAGGGTTTCCCTCCCTACTCGGGTTCTTCCTTTCTTCCTGACTTCATTCTCTCCCACAATGAGAAACCAATGAAGAATGAAAGGGTTTTGGTTTGTTGCTTCCAGCATCCTTAACTCTGGAAGCGTCTGTACCTAGGGCCAAAGGCTCATTGCACTGGCATTTATCTTCACTGCCAACATTTGAAGTGAATTGAAATAAATATCAAGGGCAGCCTTGAACAGGGAAAAAGTCACAAAAGGTCTTCTTGAGGGCAATGGGGGGTGGGGCTAGCAGTTTCCCCAGCTTTGCCATGGTGAAGGGAAAATGAAGCACTAGCTGTTTTTGTGGCCGGAGGCTGACCTTATTAGATGTGACTCAGGCCTTTTAAAAACTTATTTCTGTAGATGCCTCCTTTGCGTCCTTAGGCAATGGCATCCCTGAATCACTGCCCAGTAAAGGCAGGTCAATCTCCCCCTAACCCTACAACACATATAGGCACCCAGTTTCTTTCCCCATTTGGAAGTCTGACGCTGGACAATATCACTGCTCTGGAAGAGGCCTGGGCAAGTATCTTATCCAACTCTCAGGACAGGACTGCCCTCAGTTCCTCCCAAATAGAATCTTACCTTTTATTTCTCTAAAGCTCCATAGTCACTTTCCTGAGGTCCTGTCATGCTGTTCTGACAATCTAGAAGTTCTTCCTTAGGTCTAAACTGACTCTTATGCTCTAGTTAAAATCTCTTCCTTCTCATCTTACCTCATTTGAAGGATGTACATGTGTCATATAAGAATCACACAAGAACAATCTTTTTTTTTCATTTTTAAAATGCTTTATTAACTTCTGATTTACATCATTAATTTCCACCAGATTTTGAGTTACAAATTTTCTCCCCGTTTTTCCCCTACCCACCACCCCAAAATAGCAATCCCACAGGATATCCCCTCCTCCAATATGTAATCTCCCATATCTTCTCCCATATCCCCTTCAACTTTTCCTGTAGGGCATGGTGGATCTCTATGCCCCAGTGCCTGTATATCTTATTTCCCAATTACATGTAAAATAGTATTAATAATAATAATTTTATATATACTATATATAATTTTAAACATTTGATTTTAAAACTTTGAATTCCATATTCATTCCCTTCCTCCCTTGTCTCCCACCCTTACTGGGAAGATAAGCAGTTCAGTATAGGTTATACATGTGTGGCTAATGCAAAACAATAACATAGTAGATATATTGTAAAAGACTAACTATATTTCCCTCCCTTCTATCCCACCACCCACTTGTTCTATTCTCTACCTTGATCCCGTCCCTTTTCAAAAGTGAATGTTTCTAACTTCCCTCCCCCCCAGCCTGCCCTCCCTTCCATCATCCCCCCTCTCATCCCCTGCCCCACTATTCTCCTGTAGGGTGAGATACCCTATTTAGTGTGTATGTCATTCCCTCCCCGAGCCAAATTCAATGAGAATAAGGCTCACCCATTCTCTTTTGCCTTCCTATTCTTCCCCTCTATTGTAACCATTTTCCCTTTGAGATAGTTTATATGAGATAGTTTACCCCATTCTGTCTCTCTTCATCTCCTCTCATTATATTCCTCTCTCATCTCTTAATTTCACTTTTAAGTATCATCCCTTCCTATTAACTTGGTCCTGTGCCCTCTATCTACACACATTCACATAAGTATTCATATGCCCGTATATCCTCCGATATAGACATATATACAAATATACATATATATATATATATATATATATATATTTCTATTCCCTTCAACTATTTTCATACTGAGAAAAGTTTCATCAGTTACAATTATCATTTTTCCATGTAGGAATGTTAATAGTTAAACTTTGATAAGTGGCTTATGATTTCTTTTCCCTGTTTACCTTCTCAAGCTTCTCTTGCTTCTTGTATCTGAATGTCAAATTTTCTATTCAACTCTGGTTTTTTCATTAAGAATGCTTTAAAAGGGGTGGCCAGGTAGCACAGCGAGTAAGATCACTGGCTCCAGAGTCAGGATGATCTGGGATCGAATCTGGGCTCTGATACTTAGCACCACACCCAGAAATAACTGGCTGTTATTTCTTCTATAACCTTGAGCAAGTAACTTAACCCCAATTGCTTTAAAAAAAAAAAAGAATGCTTGAAAGTCCTCTATTCCACTTAATGACCATATTTTCCCCTGAAACATGATGCTCAGTTTTGCTGGGTAGGTGATTCTTGGTTTTAATCCCAGCTCCTCTGCCCTCTGGAATATCATATTCCAGGCCCTTCTATCCCTCAGTGTAGAAGCTGCCAGATCCTGTGTTATCCTGATTTTGTTTCCACAATATTCAAATTATTTCTTCCTGGCTGCTCGAAATATTCTCTCCTTGATCTGGGAATTCTGGAACCTGGCTAAAATATTCCTAGGAGTTTTCTTTTAGGAATCTTTTTCAGGAGGTGATTGGTAGATTCTTTCAACCTCCATTTTGCCCTCTGGTTCTAAAACATCAGGGCAATTTTCCTTGAGAATTTCTTGGAGGATGATTTCTAGGTTCTTTCTTTGATCATGGCTTTCAGGTGGTTCAATAATTTTTTTTTTTAAAAGCAATCAGGGTTAAGTAACTTGCTCAAGGTTACAGGCCAGTTATTTCTGGGTGTGGTGCTAAGTATCTGAGCCCGGATTTGATCCCCAGGTCATCCAGACACTGGAGCTGGTGCCCTTACTCACTGTGCTACCTGGCCACTCCGGTTCAATAATTTTTAAATGATTTCTCCTGGATCTATTTTCCAGGTTATTGGTTTTTCCCATGAGATATTTCACATTGCCTTCTATTCTTTCATTTGTTTGGATCTGTTTAACATCATCTTGATTTCTCATAAAGTCACTAGCTTCCCTTTGATCCATTCTAAATCTGAGGGAATGATTCTCCTCATTGAGCTTTTGAGATTCTTTTTCTATCTGGCAAATTTGGCTTTTTAAGGCATTCCTCCATTGCCTTTTTGAGCCTCTTTTGCCAATTGAGTTATTCTGTTTTTTAGGTTGTGATTTTCCTCAGTCAGGCTGTTGGCTCTCATTTCGTGATTTTCTTGCATCGTTCTCATTTCTCTTCCCAATTTTTCCTCCACTTCTCTTATCTGCTTCTTAAGGTCCTCTATGGCCTGTAACCTGCTTGTATTTTCCTTTGAAGCTTTTGGTGCAGTAGTTCTGACTTTGCTGTCTTCCTCCTCCTCCATGCTTTGCTCCTTTTTGTCCCCAAATTAGGAGTCTAATGTTGGAATCTTCTGTCTGCTTTGTTTCCTTTGCCTGGTCATATTGCCCCTCAGTTACTTGACCCCTGGGCTTTTTGCCACAGTAGGACTCTGCCACCAGACAGGGGAACTTTCATCCCAAACGCTGGGGTTTTCTCAGCTGCTGGAGGTATTAGATGGGTGCCCTCTCTGAGGTCTCCACACGCTCTGGCAAGCTGGACACACACCCCAGGACCTCCACCCTAGACTTTAATCCAGATCCAAGAAGGTTAAAGCAAGAGTGATTACCCCTCAGACTGGTGCTTGGTCCCCCTACACTCTGCAGGCCAGGAGCTGAAGCTGCCACATGGGCTGGCTAGCTGTGTGGGTATCTCAGCGGCTTCTTGCCCCAGGGGCAAAAGCCATGCATTCCCACTTTCTGGGTCAGAGGTAGATCCTTTGAATCCAGGTGAACTCCCCACCAGACAGAAAGTGATACCCAAAGGGAACTACAAATATTATACAAAATATTTTTATATCTGAGGTTGATAGTTTATGGGAAATACACTGGTGGGGGCAAAAGCCAATGCTCTCCCAACTACTGGTCCAAAAGTCCACACTGCACTGACCTCTCACTTTGTCCTTTGCATCTATGTGTTGATAAATCTGGAAATAGCCACAGCTTCTGGTGATCTGGAGTCCATCCAGCCGGTGGCTGGTCAGGCCTGCCCTGGGGCTAAAACTTCCAGCTCACTCGGGCCTGGGCTCGGCTCTGGGGCTTTGCTGGCTGATTCCTGCCAGCCTGCTGGGCTGTCCTCAGTGGGAGGTTAGCTTCTCTGTGTTATTTTGTGGGTTCTGCAGCTCCAAAGTTTGTTCAGAGTACCCTTTTACATGGATTAGGGAAGGTGGAAGCCAGAGCTGTGCAGAGGTCCTGCTTCTACTCTGCCATCTTGACCACATAAGAACATTCTTATAAAATTTTCCGTCATAGACTCAAACAATGCTAAGTTACAATCCTCTTTACAACCCATGACCTCGGTGAAACCTTGGCTCCCGTGCTTCCCTTCTCCAGCCTCAGGAACATGATTCAGAGTTGAGCATATCAGCACAGGCCTGTAACCTTTGCTATTAGGGAGGCTAAGGCTGGAGGATCTCTTGGGCTCTGGAGTTCTGAGCTGCAGTAGGCTTAGCAAATTAGGTGTCCGTACTAAATTTGACATTGATTTGGAGTGGGATCGGGATTGCCTAAGGAGGGGAAAACTGGCCTACACTAGAAATGGAGCAGGTCAGAGCACCCATGCCTTTCAGAAATTGGGCTGTGGGCAGCCCCCTGTATTTCCAGTTTGGATGAGATAGGGAGAGCCAGCTATACTTTTACTTGATACTAGAAACAATGATACTAGAAGCAAGGCTTATAACTTGATACTAGAAATCCTGACTATATAAAGACAAAACAAAAAACTACACCCAAATCTAATGAAGAAGGTAAATCAAGGGGTGACTAGGTGGTGCAGTGAATAGAGCACTGGCCCTGGAGTCAGGAGGACTTGAGTTCAAATCCATCCTTAGACACTTAACACAAAACTAGCTGTGTGACCTTGGGCAAGTCACTTAACCCCAACTGCCCTACCTTCTCTCCTCCAAAAAGGAAAAAAAGGCAAATCAGCCACAAAAAAATAACAACACAACCCCTAAGTATTACTACGAAGATAACCATGACCTAGGCATAATATGCAGAATTGGATACTATCCTGCATGTACAGGGGCATTATCTGATCTGTGTTCTGTAAACCAAGGATACATAAACAGATGGTTATTGTCAGTGTTGAATATGCCAGTAAACTCCCACAAACATCCCACAAACTCCCTTCCTTGTATGATGGAAAGAGCATTGGATTTGAAGTCTGAGAGCTTTGATTGAAATCACATGTGTTTGTGCCTATTATGTGTGTGACCTGAGAATGACTGTGCAACTCTGTTTCTTCATTTGAAAAAGGAAAGAGCTGGACTAGTTTGAGATTTAATATCCTCTCTTTGAGTAGCCATGGGTACAGCTGATGGCAGAGGAAGGAGGAAGAGAATCATTGTGGGCAATGGAAAAAAACTGAATTTGTCCTTGAATTTTTTCCTTATTTCCTTTTTCAACTGGACCCAAGCAAAGTCTACAAGGTCCTACAGAGTGAGCAGAGATTAGTCCCTTCTGCCAGAATCTGGATGACTCAGAAGTTAGGATTTTTATTTGTTTGTTTCTACCTTCAACCTTCTAAAGATTTCTTTCTGGCTAGCTCCCAGAGAACAAAGATAACTATCAACAATAAGAAGTCCAGTAGTCCAAGTGTCCCCCAGATTAGGCTGACCTAACACTGAAAACTACTATTAAATCTAACCTTAATATTCCTGCCCTTGCTTTTCAATCAATCAATCAATAAACACTTATTAAGCACCTACTATGCCAAGCACTATACTAAGCACTGGGGACACAAAAAGGGAAAAAAGGCAGTCCCTGCTCTCAAGGAACTTATATTCCAGTAGGAAAAAAAACCATGCAAACAGATGTATGCAAAGTGGGCAATATATAGAATAAAAAGGAAATAATTAAAAGAGGGAAGGCAATGGAATCAAGAGGGGTTATAAGTTATAAGTAGGGCAATGTAGGTGGTGCATTGGATAGCGTGCCAGGCCTGGAGTCAGGAAAATTCATCTTTCTGAGCTCAAATCAGTCATCAGACAGTTACTAGCTGTGTGACCCTGGGCAAGTCACTTAACTCTGTCTTAGTTTCCTCATCTATCAATGAGCTGAAGGAAATGGCAAATAACTCCAGTATCTTTGCCAGGAAGACCCTAGATGGGGTCATGGAGAGTCCAACATGACTGAAAAATGACTGTAACAACAACATGTTACAAGTCTTGCTGCCATGGTTTTTTTCCCATTAACAAGACATTCTTCTTGGTCCTGGGCATTTTCTCTGCCTGTACTCCATGCCTGGAATGCTCTCCCTCCTCAACTCCACCTTTTGATTTCCCTGATTTTCTTTAAGTCTCAAATAAAATCCTATCTTGTACAGGAAGTCTTTCCCAACCCTTCTTAATTCTTGTGCTTTTCCTCTCTCAATTATTTCCTGTTATCCTGTATATAGCTTGCTTTGTATGTATCTGTTTGCACATTGTCTTCCTCATTAGATTGTAAGCTCTTTGAGGTCAGGGATTGTCTTTTGCCTCCTCCCCCCATATTACTAGCACTTAGCACATAGTAGGCGACACAGTGCCTGGCACATAGTAGGTGCTTAATACATGTTTATTGATTGACTATTCACTGATCTATTGATTTAGTTCTCTATGATTCTTTGCCATAGAATCACATCTCAGAGCTAGAGGGGAGGCCATTATTGCCAACCTGAACAAGATATCTTTACAACACAGACAGCTGACAAAATATCATTTGGCCTTTTCTTGCGCACCTTCAGTGAGGAGGAATCTGCTGAGGTAGCATATGTCACTTTTGCTCTAATTCTTAATAAGTATTTCTTTAAGACAAGGCAAAAATCTGCCCCCTGGAATTCTAATTAATGCTGTATCTATCTCTTTACCTAGCTACCTATGTACCCATCTATCTAATCTACTTTCCAAATCAGGGGGTGGCTGCTGTCTTTGGACAACTTATTCTCTTTCACCAAGGTCACCAGGGACAGGACAAAAGCAGCTCTAGTGTCATGTTGTCCAAAGGGACTTGACTTCCTAAAACCCTAGGACAAAGATTTTTATTTATTTCCTTTGACTACACTTATTATACTTATTCTTTCTTTTTATAGACTGACAAAACATTTAAATCTGACAAGCAAATATTGTGGGTCATGCCTGATTCAGATAGATCTGGTGATTCAGGTTTGAGATTGCAATAAAATAAAAATGTTAACAATCCATCTAATAGCCATTAAAAGGTTTTACTTGGCCATAGAAATAAAAGGATATTTAGTAAGGGAACATCATGATTCAATTGGGAGTAGCTTCCCTGACTCTGTATTGCTCATGCTGGTGTACTGGTCAGAAGCTTGAGGAAAGAGTTATTGATTCTTTGTGTGCTGGATTCTTGTATTTAGACTATGATATATATCAGTGGCCTGAACTTTTGTCCACTGGACCAATTATGTTTTAAGGATGGTTTCAATGTCTTTTAGGTATAATTTTGGGCTCAAGTAATTTGCATAAGACAAGCTTTTGGGCTCAAGTAATTTGTATAAGACTCTTTTTATTGCTGGCAAATGATTACTTGATGCTCCATGCCTGTGTGAGGGATGAAACTTGCAAGAGCTTGAGAGAGGAGAGATCTAGCTTCCAGTTTTCAGAGAAGATACATGGGATTTCAGGTTGTCTTCAAGAAGAGGCCCCTGGAGGAAAAGAAAGATTTAGGGAAGAAGTCAATATGTTGAGGAATCAGTGCTTTGATCATGTCCTAGTTCCTACCACGTTAGAGATTTTGGAGAATTTTCCTTTGGGTGAAATTAGAGACTTTGTCTCTCTCTGTCTCTCTCTGTCTTTCTCTTTTTCTTGAATAGCTTGCTTTTTGGTAGTTCCCTCTGTGTATTGTCTACATGGCTCTTCTGATTTCTGCTTGCTATTGGCTTGGACAAATGGGTTTATTTGCTATTCACTATATGTGATAGTCTTTGTGTAACTGGTGGGAAAAGAGAAACATCTTTGGATAAAGCTTGGAGCACGCCTTCTCCATTAAAAGGATAGTGACCAGGACTAACTGATCTTAGTTCAAGGACCAGAAAATTCCAGGAAACTTGGTGCTTCAGGTTCTAGTTCAATGATGAAAGAAGGTGTAGAGATAGTGAAAAGCCTGAGGCCAGAGACAGAGGTTTTCTGGATTGGTTGAGCAATATGGTGCCTGGAAACTGACTGAGATTAGCAAAGTCTAAGGCTTAAGGTTGGCTTCTTCACATAATATTGACAGCAGCAGCTGGGATTCCATATTCTATACTTTCACTACCACAGAACAATAATGACCTTAATACATTGTAAATGCTTGATAAATGTTTGATGAATTGAAATGAGATTTGGATACAGTATGATTACAGAGTTCTGTGTGTTCCAGTTTAACATCAATAAATAATCTTCCCATGTATTTTTAGAAACAATAGGATAGGCAGCATAGCATGACACAAAGCAGTATAATTTCATAATTTCTGGGGCCCCACTGCACAGATCTGAAGACGAGGAACTGCAGTTGTGAATTTTTTCATCTAATCCAAAAGATTTTAGTTAGACTGGAATTGGCCTTGTTCCTACATAGCACATAAATGCACATTTATTCACTATTCATTTGATAGCATTTCCAATTTTTCCATAACAACTTTAACAAGGATTTCTTCCCCAGTCCATCATGGAGTTCTAAAAAGTTCATTTAACCTTAAGAATAATAATAGTAGTGAAATGATCCAACCACTCTGGAGACCAATTTGGAATTATACCCAAAGAGCAGCCAAACCTTTGATCCAGCAATACCACTCCTAGGTCTGTATCCCAAAGGATCATAAAAAAGGGAAAAGGATACACATGTACAAAAATATTTATAGCACTTTTTTGTGGTGGCAAAGAATTGTAAATTGAGGGGATGCCTATTAATTAGGGAATGACTGAACAAGTTGTGTGGTACATGAATACTATTGTACTATAAGTAATGATGAATAGGTGAATTTCAGAAAAACCTGGAAAGACTTATTTGAACTAATGTTGAGTGAAGTGAGTAGAACCAGGAGAATATTGTATTCAGGGATTGTTTTTTCACAGCCTAATAATGTTGAAATACATTTACCATGATTGTACATGTATAACCTGTATCAGATTGCTTGTTGTCTTTGGGAGGGGTGAGGGGAAAGAGGGAGGAAGAACAATTTGGAACTCAAAATTTTACAAAAAGTGAATGTTGAAAACTATCTTTTTTTTTGCTTTTTGGAGGGGGGAAGGTAGGGTAATTGGGGTTAAGTGACTTGCCCAAGATCACATGGCTAGTTTTGTGTTAAGTGTCTGAGGCCAGATTTGAACTAAGGTCCTCCTGACTTCAGGGCCAGTCCTCTATTCACTGCACCACTTAGCTGCCCCCAAAACTACCTTTATATGTAGTTAGAAAAAATGCTATTAAGAAAAAATAATAAAACAAAAAAATAATAGTAGCTAATGCTGTTGTGATGTTGTCACAGGAACCCTAAAGATAGATGCTGTCAGAAAACTGTCTAGATATCTTATAACCAGAAAGAAAAGTAGAAATTTAAAGAATCCACTAGTCAGCTTCTGGAAGAAACCCCAAAACAAAAAGTACCAGTAATATTGTAGGCAAAAGAGCACCCAGATTAAGGAAGAAATACTGCAAGCAGCTGCAAAGAAGAATTCAAGTACTGAGTAGCCACAATCAAGACAACACAAGATTTAGCAACCACAAATTGAAGAGCTTGGAATATGATATTCTAGAAAGCAAAGGATCTAGGCTTACCACCAAGAATAACCAACCTAGAAAAACTGAGTATAATCTTACAGGGGAAAATAGACCTTTAATGAAATAAGACATCTAAACATTCCTGATGAGATGACCAGAGCTGAGTAGAGAATAGGACATACAAATACAGGAGTAAAGTGAAGCATAAAAAAGCTAAAGATGAGTGAGAGGTCATAAGGGACTAAACAAGGTTGAACTTTTAGTCTTATATGGGGAAATGATTCTTGTAACCCTTCAGAAATTCATCATCATCAGAAATCATAGAGAGAACCTAATAAGATAGAGGGCCTGTGTGTAATTCTGTTGTGGTTAGATGATCTAAAAAAAAAGAATGGAATAAGTGGGGAAGAAGAATGCACTGGGAGGGGGGGAAGGAGAAAAATGAGGAAAATTATCTTACCAAAAAAGACTTTATACAACAAATGAAAGTAGTAGAATGGCAGTAGATGACCTCACTCTAATCTAAACTGGTTAAAGGAGGGAAGAAAACCCACTGTGGAGTACAGAATTGCATCTTGCCCAACATGAACTAGGAAGGAAAGGGGCTACAAAATAGGCTCTTAAAAAGGGGGAAAAGATAAAGATAAGGGAATAGGGTGAAAATAAATTCACAGTAAGTAATCTTAACTGTGAATGGGATGAATTCATCCATAAAATGGAAGAAAATAGAAGAATGGATTGGAAATCAGAATCCAACAATATGTTGTTTACAAGAAACATACTTGACACAGAAAGCTAAACACAGAGACAGAACAAAGGACTGGAGCAGAATGTAAAAAAGGCAGAGGTAGCAATCGTGATCTCAGACAAAGCAAGAGCAAAACCAGACTTAATCAGATAAGCAAGAAAACTGCATTTTCCTAAAAGGTACCAAAGACAATGAATTAATATCATTACCAAATATATATAAACCAAATGGTATAGTATTTAGAAGAATTAAATGAAGAAAGGAAGAAAAAGAGAATGTAACTACAATGTTGTTTTATTTTCATCCATGTCTGACTATTTGTGACCCTATTTGAGGTTTATTTTGTAAAGATACTGGAGTGGCTTGCCATTTTCTTCTCTAGCTCATGGGGAAACTGAGGATAACAGAGTGAAGTGACTTGCCCAGGGTCTCACAGCTAGTAAGTGTCTGTGGTCAAATTTGAACTCACAAAAATGAGTCTTCCAGGCCTGGTGCTCTATCCACTGCACCACCTAACTGCCTCCAAAACTATAATTTTGGTGAATCTCAATCTATACATCTTAGATCTCATTAATTGAACCAAAAATAAACAAAAAAGAAGTTAAGAACCTAAATAGAATTTTAGAAAAGTTAAATATGCTAGCCCTTCGGAAAATATTGAATAGGAATAGGAGTATGCCTGTTCTCAACTGTGCATGGCACCTTCACAAAAATTGACCTTTATTAGAGCCATAAAACCTCACAAACAAATGCAAAGAAGCAGAAATGTTAAATGTATCTTTTGATGACCATAATGCAATAAAAGTCACATTCAGTGAAGTGGCAGAAAGATTAAAAATTAGTTAGAAACCAAACAACTTAATCCTAAAGAAAGGGTGGGTCAAAAAATAAATTATAAAAACAATCAATAATTTCATTAAAAATAATGACAACAATAAAACAACACACCAAAACTTTTGGCACACGGCAAAAGCTGTAATTGGGGAAATTTATATCTCTAAACTTTTTCATCAATAAAAGAAAGACCAGATCAATGAATTATGCAACCAATTAGAAAACCAACCAATTAAAAACACTCAAACACCAAAATAGAAATCTTGAAAAGCAAAGGAGAAATTAATAAAATTTAAACTAAAAATTGAATTAATAAATAAAACTAAGAGCTGTTTAAAAAACAGGTAATCCATTAGCTAATTTGATTAAGAAAAAGAAAGGAGAAAACCAAATTATCATCATGATAAATGAAAAAGGTAAATTTACAATTAATGAAGAAGAAATAAAAGCAATGCCAGTAAAATTGACATTCTAAATGAAATGAATGAATATTACCCAGGTAAAAAGAACAGAAAATATAATATTAATTAATTCTTTCTTTGAAAAGTAAGTTGAATAAGTCATAAATGAACTCCCAGAGGGTGGGAAAACACTTAGAACCAGATGGATTTGTAAATAAATTCTAACAAACATTTAAAGAACAATTAGTTGCAATACTACATAAACTTGGAAAAAAATAGTTAAAGAAGGAATCCTACCAAATTCCTTCTATGATGCAAATATGGTCTTGATACCCAAACCAGGGAGAATCAAGACAGAGAAAGAAAACTATAGATCAATTTCCCTAATAAATATTAATGCAAAATTTTTTAATGAAATATCAACAAGGGGGAGGAGCCAAGATGACAGCATAGAAGCGGGAAAACTCTTGCGCTCCCCTAATAACCACCTCAAATACCTATAAAAAGTTACGCTAAACAAGCTTTAGGGCTACACAACCCACAAAATGACAGAGAGAAACAAACCTCCTACTGAAGAGAGCCTGGCAGGCAGGCAGGGTCTATTGCAGCGCACTGGGAGCAGAGCCCAGCCCTATGTGGAGCCCGTGGTTTTAGCTCCAGGGAAGTCCAACCAGTCATGGCGGAAAGGACTTTGGGAGAGTGGATCACCAGCAGCTGTGGTGGTTTCCAAAATTGTCAACCCATAAATACCAAAGACAAAGTGAGAGGTCAGTGGACTTTGGGAACAGGGGTCCTGGAGTGTGGTCTGGCCTCTGGCCCCTGGAGGGAGAAGCAGCAAAGGCATGGCAGCTGTGCAGTCACTGTTGCATGGCTGTTTCAGAGCTCCTGGCCTGCAGATTGTAGGGGGACCTGTATCAACAATGCAATATTCACAATGCCTATGGTAACTATAAATATACTGATATGGTTATTAATCACAAAATATACCAGGCTTTCTACATGGTGAATAAAGCTAGAACATTTATTCAAATACTAAAAAACTGAGTCCCAAAACCAGAAAGTCAAAGCCATCACAGTAGTTATGAAGTTGGCACACGTAGTTATTGTAGTAAACACCCACATTCTCAAGCCTTCAAAACAGAACAGGCCACCTCAGGCAAAGGTCCTCCTCTCCACACTCACAGCAATTGCTCAGAGTCCAGGAAGCATGCTCCCAGCAGCTCCAGCCCCCTGCAGTTTCTGTCCCTGGCAGTCCTCAGCAGGAGTCCTTGGCAGAAATTCTGGCTGGCTCAAAATAGGGGTTTGTGCCTCTGCCTCCACCTCAGCCACTACCACTGCTGCTGCTGCCACCACTGCTGTACACACTCTAGCTTGGCTTCTGCTTCTGCTTGCCCCACCCCTTCCTGCTATGTCAGCAAGTCCAATGGGGCAGGGAAGATCTTTAAATCCCATAACTCTTACAGGACCAAGCAAACATTCTGAGGGGTAATCATTCTTGCTTTAACCTGCTTGGATCTGGATTGCTGTCTAGGGTGGAGGTTGTGGGGTGGGTGACCAGGTGCCAGAGCCAGTGGAGGCTTCAGAGAGGGTAGCCAACTAATAGATCCAGCAGCTGTGAAAACCTCAATGATTGGGGACAAAGCTCTCCTCTCTGGAAGCAGACTTCTACTGTGGCAAAAAGCTCAAAAGTCAAGTAATTGAGTGACAACATGATCAAGCAAAGCACAGCAATCTGACTTTAGATTCCTTTTTGGGGACAAAAAAGATCAAAACAAGGAACAGGAGGAAGAAAACGAAGTCAGAACTCCTGTACCAAAAGCTTCCAAGAAAAATATGAATTGGTTACAGGCCATAGAGGAGCTTAAGAAGAATTTTGAAAACCAAATAAGAGAAGTGGAGGAAAAATTGGGAAGAGAAATGAGAATGATGCAAGAAAATCATGAAAAGAGAGTCAACAACCTGACTGAAGAAAATAACACCTTAAAAAATAGACTAACTCAAATGGCAAAAGAGGCTCAAAAAGGTAATGAGGAGAAGAATGCCTTAAAAAGCCAAATTTGCCAGATGGAAAAAGAATCTCAAAAGCTCACTGAAGAGAATAATTCTTTGAGAATTACCTTGGAACAAATGGAAGCTAGTGACTTTATGAGAAATCAAGATACTATTAAACAGATCCAAACAAATGAAAAAATAGAAGGCAATGTAAAATATCTCATAGGAAAAACCACTGACCTGGAAAGTAGATCCAGGAGAGATAATTTAAAAATTACTGGACTACCTGAAAGCCATGACCAAAAAAAGAACCTAGAAATCATCCTTTAAGAAGTTCTCAAGGAAAATTGCCCTGATGTTTTAGAACCAGAGGACAAAATAGAGTTTGAAAGAATCCACCAATCACCTCCTGAAAAAGATCTCTAAAAGAAAACTCCTGGGAATATTATAGCCAGGTTCCAGAGTTCCCAGATCAAGGAGAAAATATTACAAGCAGCCAAGAAGAAACAATTTGAATAATGTAGAAACATAATCAGAATAACACAGGATCTGGCAGCTTCTACACTGAGGGATCAAAGGGCCTGGAATATGATATTCTGGAGGTCAAAGTCTCTGAGATTAAAACCAAGAATCACCTACCCAGCAAAACTGAGATTCATGTTTCAGGGGAAAATATGGTCATTCAGTGGAATAGAAGACTTTCAAGCATTCTTGATGAAAAAACCAGAGTTGACTAGAAAATTTGACATTCAGATACAAGAAGCAAAAGAAGCATGAGAAGGTAAACAGAGAAAAGAAATCATAAGGAACTTATCAAAGTTGAACTATTTACACCCCTACATGAAAAAACGATAATTATAACTTATGAAACTTTTCTCAGTAGGAGAATAGTTGAAGGGAATAGAAATGTGTATACACACATAAATATATATTTCTATATAGGAGGGTATATAGGCATATGAATACATATGTGAATGTGTGTATATGTGTGTACAGATATACATAGATAGAGGGCACAGGACCAATTTAATAGGAAGGGATGATACTTAAAAGGTGAAATTAAGAGGTAAAAGAGGAATATAATGAGTAGAGATGGGGAGAGACAGAATGGGGTAAATTATCTCATATAGAAGAGGCAAGGGAAAATTGTTACAATGGAGGGGAAGAACAGGAAGGCAAAAGGGAATGAGTCAACCTTATTCTCATTGAATTTGGCTTAGGGAGGGAATGACATACACACTAAATAGGGTATCTCACCCTACAGGAGAATAGAGGGGAAGGGGAAGAGAGGGGGGATAATGGAAGGGAGGGCAGGCTGGGGGTAGGGAAGTTTGAAGCACCCACTTTTGAAAAGGGAAAGGATCAAAGTAGAGAATAGAACAATTGGGTGGTGGGATAGGAGGGAGGGAAATATAGTCAGTCTTTCACAATATATCCACTATGGAAATGTTTTGCATAGCTACACATGTACAACCTATATTGAATTGCTTATCTTTCCAGTGAGAGTGGGTGAAGAGGGAGGAAGAGAAAGAATCTGAAATCCAAAGTTTTAAAATTAAATGTTTAAAAATATATATTCATATTATTGTTTTACATGTAACTGGGAAATGAGATATACAGGCACTGGGGCATAGAGATCCACCGTGCCCTACTGGAAAGTCAAAGGGGGAATAGGGGAAGAGAGAGAGAGATTGGGGGAGGGGATATTCAGTGGCAATGCTGTTTTGGGGTGGTGGGTAGGGAAAATTGGGGAGAAAATTTGTAGCTCAAAATGTTGTGGAAGTGAATGATGTAAACTAAAAAATTAAAAAAGAGAAAAAAATAAAGAAAAATATGAATTGGTTACAGGCCATAGAGGAGCTTAAGAAGAATTTTGAAAACCAAATAAGAGAAGTAGAGGAAAAATTGGGAAGAGAAATGAGAATGATGCAAGAAAATCATGAAAAGAGAGTCAACAACCTGACTGAAGAAAATTACACCTTAAAAAATAGACTAACTCAAATGGCAAAAGAGGCTCAAAAAGGCAATGAGGAGAAGAATGCCTTAAAAAGCCAAATTTGCCAGATGGAAAAAGAATCTCAAAAACTCACTGAAGAGAATCATTCCTTCAGAATTACCTTGGAGCAAATGGAAGCTAATGACTTTATGAGAAATCAAGATACTATTAAACAGATCCAAACAAATGAAAAATTAGAAGACTATGTGAAATATCTCATAGGAAAAACCACTGACCTAGAAAATAGATCCAGCAGATATAATTTAAAAATTATTGGACTACCTGAAAGCCATCATCAAAAAAAGAACCTAGAAATCATCCTTCAAGAAATTCTCAAGGAAAATTGCCCTCATGTTTTAGAACCAGAGGGCAAAATGGAGGTTGAAAGACTCTACTGATCACCTCTTGAAAAAGATCCCCAAAAGCAAACTCCTAGGAATATTATAGCCAGGTTTCAGAGTTCCCACATCAAGGAGAAAATATTACAATCAGTCCAGAAGAAACAATTTGAATAACACAGGATAATAGGATAACACAGGATCTGGCAGCTTCTACGTTGAGGGATCAAAGGGCTTGGAATATGGTATTCTAGAGGTCAAAGGAGCTGAGATTAAAACCATGATCAACTACCCAGCAAAACTGAGTATCAAGTTTCAGGGGAAAATATGGTCATTCAATGAAATAGAGGACTTTCAAGCATTCTTGATGAAAAACCCAGAGTTGAATAGAAAATTTGACATTCAGATACAAGAAGCAAGAGAAGCATGAGAAGGTAAACAGGGAAAAGAAATCAGAAGCCACTTATCAAAGTTGAACTATTTACATTCCTACATGGAAGAACGATAATTGTATCTTATGAAACTTTTCTCAGTATGAGAATAGTTGAAGGGAATAGAAATGTATATGTATGTGTACATACATATATATGTATATATAGGAGGGTATATGGGCATATGAATACATGTGAGTGTGTGTATATATGTGTACACATATACATAGACAGAGGGCACAGACCCATTGAATAGGAAGGGATGATACTTAAAAGGTGAAATTGAGAGGTGAGAGAGGAATATAATGAGAGATATGAGAGAGAGAATGGGGTAAATTATCCCATATAGAAGAAGCAAGGGAAAGCTGTTACAATGGAGGGGGAAAACAGGAAGGCAAAAAGGAGTGCGTCAACCTTACTCTCATTGAATTTGGCTTAGGGAGGGAATGACATTTACACTAAATAGGATGTCTTGCCCTACAGGAGAGTAGGGGGAAAGGTGATGAGAGGGGGGATGATGGAGGGGAGGGTTTGTTGGGGGGAGGGAAGTTGGAAGCACACACTTTTGAAAAGGGACAGGGTCAAAGAGAATAGAACAAGTGAGGGGAGGGATAGGATGAAGGGAAATATAGTCAGTCTTTTACAATATATCCACTATGGAAATTTTTGTGTAGCTACACATATACAACCTATATTGAATTGCTTATCTTCCCAATAATGGTGGGTGACAAGGGAGGAAGGGAAAGAATCTGGAATTCAAAGTTTTAAAATCAAATGTTTAAAATAATAATTATGATTAATTTTTACGTGCATTTGGGAAATAAGATATACAGGCACTGGGGTATAGAGATCCATCTTGCCCTCCTGGAAAGTCAGAGGGGGGATAGGGGAGGATATAGGGGAAAGCAGATTGGGTATACAGACGGGGTATATAGTGGGAGTGCTGTTTTGGGGTGGTGGGTAGAGGAAAGATAGGGAGAAAATTTGTAACTCAAGATGTTGTGGAGATGAATGATGTAAACTAAAGATAAACATAAAATTTAATTAAAAAAAAGAAATATCAACAAACAGATTATAGCAAGAGTTAAAGCAAGCATGACCACAAAGATAATAAACTAAGACCAGGTTGGATTTTATGCCAGGAATAGAGGAAAGTTTCAATATTAGGCAAGCTTAAACATAATATCATATTAAAAACAGAACCCAACAAAATGATATTATTTTTATAGATCAGAAAGGTTATTGACAAAATTCAGCACCTGCTTCTGCGAAAAAAAACACTAGAAAGCATAGAAATAAATGGTACTATCCTTAAAATGATATCTAAAACCAAGAGTGAGCATTATCTATAATGAGGCTAAGGTAGAAGCTTTTCCATTAATATTAGAGGTGAAGCAAGGATGTCCATTATCACCATTACTATTCAATATTGCACTAGGAATGCCAGCTATGGTAAGACAAGAAAAAGAAATTTAAGGTTTAAGCATAGGCAAAAAGAAAACCCTTGGAAGTCTATCAGCCAACACACCCAGAGGAACTCTGTGAACACAATTACAAAACACTCTTCACACAAATAAAGACTCAGCTAAATAATTAGAGAAATATTAATTGCTCATAGATAGGCCAAGCCAATAGAATGAAAATGACAACTCTATCTAAAATCGACAGGACTTGGCAACAGATTGGATGTGGGAGAGGAGAGAGAGTGAGGAGTGGAGGAGGTCATTTAGGTCTTGAGCCTGTGGGGCTGGGAAGATGATGGTGGACTTGACAGTAATAGCATAGTTAGGAAGAGGGAACAGCTTGAAGGGAAAGATGAAGTCAGTCTTGAACATGTTAAGTTTAGGGTGTCTACTGGATATATAGTTCAAGATGTCCAATAGACAGTTGGAAATAAAAACTGGAAGTAAAGAGAGAGGTTTAGGTCTGAATAAGTGATTTGAGAATCATTACCATGGAGATAATAAATTCATTTATTGGAGCTGATGAGATTTCCAAGTGAAATAGTATAGAGGGAGAAGAGAAAAGGGGCAAGGACAGAGCCCAGGGGCTCTTCATGACCTAAACACAGATCCAATGGAGCAGACTCGGAAAGAGTAACCAGACAGGTAGGAGGAGATTCAGCGGTAAGTATCTGAACTCAGGTCTTCCTGACTCAAAGTTCAACACATTAGCCACTGCACCACATAGTACTCTGTGACTAGACCATGCTGCCTTCCAATGTAAAACACTGTAGAAATGTTGAAAATTTAGATAGAATTAAATTCACATCAAGAATAATCTATGAACTAGTGCAGACTGAGCCAGCACAGACCTGGCTCCACTAAACCAAGAGCAGGCCTTGGTAGTGACTAAATCAGCTATAGCAGTGGCTGCTTCTGGAGCTCTCAGTCCATAGATGGCAAAGGAATTGGACAACTGATCAGAAGGAGATTGATGATAGGAGTCCCTTTGCTGGCACTCAGGGCAGGACTCTGCTGCATTGCCCATACTCAGTTCAGGATTGCAGTTCTGGGTCTCAGTCCTAGGGCAAGGAAGAGCACTAACACACCAGAGCTTATAATCACAGAGGAGTTGGGACCCTGGTCACAGTTCCAGGTTAGGAAAGAGTACTTGTGGTCACTCACAGACTGGAGCACAGGCCAGGATCTCTCTTTAGATCATACCGTCTTGGAAGAACTGAAAACTTACAGGTCCCTAGAAGTATCTCTGAAAACATCTGCCCCAAACCCTGAAGTCTGGGAAAGTGTATTCTCCACTCCAGAAGCAGAGCCCATTTTAGCATAGAATTAAGTCACGAAGTAGTCTGGAAAAATGAGCAAACAACAACAACAAAATTCCAACTATAGAAAGATACTATGGTGACAAGATAGAGCAAAACACACACTCAAAAGAACATAACAAAGTCAAAACTGCTACATCCAAAACCTCAAAGAAAAATATGAATTAGTCTTAGGTCATGGAAGAGCTCAAAAGGGATTTTAAAAATCAAGTAACAGAGGTAGAGGAATAAATGGGAAGAGAAATGAGAGTGATGCAAGAAAATCATGGGAAAAGAATCAATAGCTTAGTAAAGGAGGCACAAAAATACTGAAGAAAACAATACCTTAAAAACCAGAATAGGCCAAATGGTAAAAGAGCCACAAAAATCCAATGAAGAGACAAACTAATTAAAAAAGCAGAATTGACTAAATGGAAAAAGAGGTAAAAAAATTTACTGAAGAAAATAACTCCTTAAAAAGTAGTAAGTGTAGGGGTGGCTAGGTAGCGCAGTGAGTAAAGCACCAGCCTTGGAGTCAGGAAGACCCGAGTTCGGTTCCGGCCTCAGACACTTAACACCCCCCCCCCACACACACACAAAGTAGCTGTGTAACCTTGGGCAAGTTACTTAACTCCAATTGCCCTCCAAAAGGCAAAAAAAAGTAGCAAGTGAAAGCTAATGAATTTATGATACATAAAACACAATAAAACAAAATCAAAAGAATTTTAAAAATAGAAGAAAATGTGAAATATCTCATTGAAAAAAAAAAACCTAACCTGGAAAATAGACCCAAGAGAGAGAATTTTAAAATTATTGGACTAATTGAAAGCCATGAATAAAAAAAGAGCCTAGATATCATCTTTCAAGAAATTATCAAAGAAAACTGTCCTGATATTCTAGAAGCAGAGAATAAAGTAGAAATGGAAAAAATTCACCAATCACCTCCTGAAAGAGATCTCCAAATGAAAACTCCCAGGAATATAACCAAATTCCATATCTCCCAGCTCAAGGAGAAAATACTGCAAACAGCCAGAAAGAAACAATTCAAATATCATGGAGCCACAATCGGAATAACACAAGATTTAGCAGTTTCTATAGTAAAGGATCATAGAACTTGGAATATGATATTTGGAGGACAAAAGAGCTAAGATTACAACCAAGAATTACCTACCCAGCAAATGTGAGTATAATCCTTTGGGGAATAAATGGACATCAATGAAATAGAAGACTTTCAAGCATTCCTGATGAAAGGACCAGAGCTAAATAGAAATTTTGACTTTCAAATACAAAATTCAAGAGAAGCATAAAAAGGTAAATAGTAAAGTGAAAGCATAAGTGCTTCAATAAAGTTAAACTGTTTATATTTTTACATAGGAAAATGGTACTTGTAACTCCTAAAACTTTCTCATCATTAGAGCAGTAAAAAGTATACATAGATAGAAGGCATGGGTGTGAATTGAATTGGATGGGATTATTATCTAAAAAAATAAAATTGAGGGGTGAGAAAAAGGCATGTACTGGGAGAAGGGGAAGGGAGAGGTAGGATTCAGTAAATTATCTTACGCAAAAGTGGGATGAAAGAGCTTGTACAGTAGAGGGGAAGATGAACGAGGTGGTAGGAAGTGAGTGAACCTCACTCTCAATGGAGTTGGTTCAGAGAATGAATAAATACATACTTAGTTGGGCATGGAAATCTATCTTACCCTGCAGTAAAGGAGGGGAAGATAAAGTAGGAACAGCCAATTCTCCAAGAAAGGAGTTGTAGCAGCAAGCACCCCAGCGTTCCCAGGATGGCTGCCAACACAGGCTCTTAGATCTGCTTTTCTAAAGGAAAGCAACTCAAAATAGGTTAACAATCTTGCTTTAAATCAATCAAACATATCATTTACCTTGTTCAGGGGGAAAATTCAGCACCCCGAACTTCAGAGTATACAGACAGAAACATTTCAAGCAGACAGGCCTCCAACTGTCCAACCATTACATCCATACCAAATCACAGGTACCAGAGAGGGAAGCATCAACATCTGGGTTTTTCAAAGCCAGGGGGCTATCAATGGCTGCCCAGAGTCTCATCTGGTCAAATCACACAACACTTCTCAAAGTGAGCCCCAAAACAAAGTATCACATCAGGGATTATATAGCCTTCTCCTGGGTCAGAGAATGTAACAACCCTCTTGACCCACTGCCCAATCACAAAGCACCAAGGTATGGGCGTTCCTGAAAAACAAGCCTTCCACCACAGGCTCCTGGTGCACTTCACCTAGGGGAAGGGAAGATCTTAAAAATTTACATTCCTGTAACAGGAGTGTAAATTATTTACAGTCACTCAAAAAACTGCTTAGACTCTATAATTACAGAATATGTAA
This sequence comes from Petaurus breviceps papuanus, assembly GCF_028583685.1. Lineage (NCBI taxonomy): Eukaryota > Metazoa > Chordata > Mammalia > Diprotodontia > Petauridae > Petaurus > Petaurus breviceps. The sequence goes on along the minus strand of NW_027185798.1, from coordinate 30,795,999 downwards.
ATACTCAAATGGACCTATGATCTCACTAATTTATATGTTCCTCCCAACTGTGAAAGCTTTAACCTATCCATGCCTATACATCCTGTACAATTCTTTTCCATGGTCTCTTTTAAATTAATCACAGGGGATCTACTCAATATACTGGGCAGGGGTTGGGGATGGGAACCTTCCTTGCTTTCTTTTGATATTGTGAGATAGCCAATGGAGCACACAAGCTGCCCATCACTGATCCTTTACTCTTACCATGTGATCAGCCTGTCTTTAAAATTTTTTTTAATCATACATTCCTTTGATGGCATGCTGTATAGTTCCTTTTTGGGAAAGGCCCCAGACCTCATTCTCCAGACTTAGCCACCATGCCCCGATATGGGTACCTCCTTCTCCATCCCTCCTTTTCACTTTCTCTTGTATATATCGTCTTTTCCCATTAGAATATAAGATCTTTCAGGGCAGGGATTGTCTCTATTTTTGCTTGTAGTTGTATCCCAAGCACTTAGCACAGTGTCTGATACATAGGAAGTGTTTAATAAATGCTTGTCAACTGACTGACTAATGATACTACTGCTTACTTGTAATGAGTTGCAGCCTACTCAAGCCCATCATTCTGCACATCTCCACTGCCTTTTGGGTAATACTCAATTTTGGTTCTTCAGAGCATGTAAATTAAAACTACTTTGGGTTGGCATTTTATAAGCCTATAAAATTAGAAAAATATAAAATTCAACATTGATAAGACTGTGGAGAAATAGGTATGCTATGAGAATCCTAGTGAAAATGTAAATTGATGTAATATTTTTGGAATAGTATCTAGCAAAATAATGAGAACTTTCAAAAAGCACAGAATTAGAAGGGACCTCAGAGGCCATCTGGTCCAACTCAGAACTGATGAAGAATCAGATCAAAACACTATCTCCTACAAGTGCTCATCCAGCCTTCTCTTGAAGACTTCTAGTAGAGGAGAACTTATCTTGAGGTAGCCCATTCAGCTTTTGGACAATTCTGATTGTTAATGAAGTTTTTTTTCTTACATCAATCCTAAATCTTCCTCTCAGAAATGTTTGCCTAGTGCTCCTGCTCTCTGGAACCAAGAACAAGTTTAATCTGTCTTTCATATGAAAACCTTTCACATATTTGAAGATAGCTATCTTGCTCCTTCAAAGCCTTCCTTCACAGTATGGACTATGGTCGCATACCATCCTGGTTACCATACCCACTGGCCCTTCTCTGAATTTTCAATGTGCTTCTTAAAATATATTATTGAGAAATGAACACAATGCTACAGATGAAATCTGTGTGTAATCTGTGGCTTAAAGGCTACTTGCACAAAACTCTCCTCATTGGTAGATTGATTATTCAATGCTCTGTTCCTGAATGAAGATAGAGTTGGTGAGACAAGAGTGATCTTGGTTTTCTTGGCTTCCAGCTTCGAGAGAGAAGTAATGCCATTCCATGCCTTCTTCAGGTCCTGGAAGGGAGAGAAAGACACTGGGGAAAAGCCAGCATGTAGAGAAGCATGGTCATTTCCCAATCTCCAGTTTATGACTCTAGAGACATCAGGGAATTTCCCCTTGGTGATATCTTAAACTCCTTCTCTTGGTTGAACTGAGCTATCTCACTCCCAATAGAAGAGATAATTCACTCTGTATTAACTGGTGTATTCTCATACCTTCTCTGATTTCTGTTTTGCTATTAACTCAGATAAATGAATTTATTTGCTATTTGCTATGTGTTCATTATAGAACTGGAATTTGGTAGGAAAGGAGTAAAATTTTGGATATTATAGACTGTGGCATCCCCATTAAAAATTAGCAATCACGAGTGGCCAGGTAGCACAGCGAGTAAGAGCACCGGCTCCAGCGTTGGGATGGCCTGGGGATCAAATCCGGGCTCAGATACTTAGCACCACACCCAGAAATAACTGGCCTTGAGTTAAGTAACCTTGAGCAAGTTACTTAACCCCGATTGCTTTAAAAAATAAATAAAATAAAATAAAGAATTAGCAATCAGGAGCATAGCTTGAATTAGTGAAATCATTTCCTCTCCACTAACAATTCTTAAGGGAGTATATATGTGTAATTCTAATACTAGTACTCTTTCTCCAAGAAGAGCAGAATGGTCTGGCTCATGGTTCCAAACTCCTGCTTCCATCAGTTTTCACCAATGAAGGGAATTTTATGTGAGTGGACTTCGAGCCACAGGTTACATAGATTTAATACGAATGCATCATTTTCCTGATCTACTTGTCTATTAAGCCTATCAAAAAAGAAAATGAGGCAATGGCATAACCCATTCTTGACTAAGCCATGGCAGCTTACAGTGATCATCATTCCCTTTAGAGATATGGACACATCATCCCTTTAATAAGCAATCCTAGCATTTGCTAGTGATTGAAGTCAGTGATCCTCTTGTCATTCTGGGTACCAACTGACCAGCTGTAGCACCAAGCACCCCGGCGTCCTCAGGGTTTGCCGCCCATACAGGTTCTTGGATCTGCTTTGTTAAAGGAAAGCAACTCAAAATGGGTTAACAAGCTTACTTTAATCAGTCAGACATATATCGTTTACCTTGTTCAGGAGAAAAGGTCAGCACCCCGAACCTCAAAGCATACAGGAGGAATTATCAAGACAGAAACATCAAGTAGACAGATTTCCAAACTGTCCCACCATTACATCCATACCCAGTCAACATCTGGGTTTCCACATCTGGGTTTTTCAAAGCCGGGGGACTCTCAGCAACGGCTTCCCAGAATTCAGATCAAATCACAGAACACTTCTCAAAGTGAGTCCCAAAACAAAGCTACACATCAGGGCTTATATAGCCTTCTCCTGGCTCAGAGAATGTAACAACCTTATTGACTCACTGGCCAATCAAGAAGTATCTACTGAAAAACAAGCCTCCCTCCCCAGGCTTCAGGTACATTTTAGCCTAGGGGCAGGGAAGATCTTCCAAATTTGCATTCCCATTACATCAGCCAAAAGCATACAAAACTTGTTATTCTGCCTTAAATTCTTCTCAATTTCCAGCAGATGGCACCAGATCTTTTGTTTTTTTAAAAAAGCTCTTCCAGTAACATTCCTTTATAAAATCTTTCACATTTGTTCCCTTCTTTCCCCTCACACAGCCATCATTTTCATCATAACAGCCTAATCAACTGTTAGCTGCTCTGTTCTAATAGTTTCCTACTTGATCTCTTTTCTCTCTAATCCATCCTTTACAATTCTCTGAATTGTTGCAACATTAATATACTTAAAAATTTATTTTTTTATGAAATAAAATAAGCATTTTCATAACATAGTAGAATAAAAAAAAGGTGATTGCACATGAAACTGCAAATCCATTATGTGCAATTTGTTATTCCTTTTAAATATATAACAAAGCTATCCTGAAATTCCTCCCCCCCCTCCTTTTTTCCCTTTCCCCTTTCCCTGGAGATGTCTCCCCCCCCCTCTGTTTCTCTCTCTCTCTCTCTGTCTCTCTCTCTACCTATCTACCTATCTGTCTGTCTGTGTCTGTCTATCTATATAAATATACATGTATATATGCATATATGTAAAATCATTCTACACATCTATTTATCAATTTTTTTAAAGCAATCGGGGTTAAGTAACTTGCTCAAGGTTACATGGCCAGTTACTTCTGGGTGTGGTGATGAGTATCTGAGCCTGGACCTGATCCAGGTCATCCCAACACTGGAGCCGGTGCTCTTACTCGCGGTGCTACCTGGCCGCCCCTATTTATCAATTCTTTCTCTGGATAAAGATAGTGTCTTCCTTCCTATGCCCTTTGATGTTAATTTGGGTATTGATAATAGTCAAAATTACTTAGTCACTCAAAGTTATTCTTAGAACATATTGCTGTTACTGTATACAACATTCTTTTTGTTCTGCTCATTTTGCTTGGAACAAAGTAGACATACAATTTGTAGTAGTAAATAAACATAATGACCTTGCATTTGACAAGTGTGAAGACAAGATTTAGGGATAAGAATTCATTGTTTGGTAAAAATTGTTGAGAAAACAGGACAGTACTATGGCAGAAATTGGGCATAGACCAATGTCTTATACCATTTACCAAGATAAGGCCAAAATGGATATATGACCTAGATATAATGGGAAATTTTTATTACATTAAATTAAAAAGGTTTTGTACAAATAAAATAAATGTAACCGAGGTAATATTCTTTTTTTTTTCTTTTGAGGGGGAACGCAGGGCAATTGGGATTAAGTGAGTTGTCCAAGGTCACACAGCTAGTAAGTGTTAAGTATCTGAGGCCAGATTTGAACTCAGATCCTCCTGATTCCAGGGCTGGCGCTCTATTCACTGCACCACCTAGCCACCCTTACATTAATATTCTTAAGAGTCGTATTTTACAGGTATTGGAAGTGGTTGGAGCTGGAACTCAAGCAAGTTCCTGCTTTTACTCTGCCATCTTGGCTCTGCCCCCAGTATTAATATTCTTAAAGGAAAGAACATGAGATAAAAGACAAGAACATAAATTAATGAGTTTTTTTAACCTCCTCCCATATCATGGCCCCCCACCTGAGATAGTGTGGCATTAAGGCTAGAGTGCTAGGTTTGGAGTCAGGACAGAACTGAGTTCAATTCTGCCTCTGACACATATTATCTATGCAATAGTAGTCACTTTTCACCTCTCTGAGCATCAGATTCCACATATGGGGATAATACCTGCAGAACTTATCTCATAGGGTCAAGTGAAATAATGGAGGTAAAATGTTTTGTAAACTTGAAGTAATTATATAAATGTCAGAGATTATTATTAGGCTTCATAAATGGGAAGGAATGTTGTAAGTGTATAGAATGAGGGCAAGGGAGGTTGTAAGTATATAAAATGAGAGCAAAGAGAGTCAGCAGTTTCTTATTTAAGTGAAGGGATTCACCCATAAAATTCCTATACTCCTGAGCACCCAATTCTAAATATTGGAGGAGTCTTGGGGTAAACACAAGGTTAGGGACCACAGCAGAGCCAATAAGCATCACAAGGGACCTCATGAGAGATGCTTCTTTGCCTTCCCTCCATCTCCTGGGATGAAAATGTCTCTTGCCCATTTAGCCCCCGGTAAGAAGGAACTCATGGCCCCATGCTGGCTTCCCAGCTACCAGTAAGTGTTGCAGAATAGAAAACGTGCCAAGGAGATGCAGCTTAGATAGACCAAGGACTATCTCCTCCTTCACCCTTGTCTCACATGAAGAGGTGGCCCTTCTCCTTGCTAAGGCTCAGCTCTCTGAATGTCCCATAGATCCCAGTCCATTCTGTCTTTTTCAGCAGATTGCCCAGTCCATCACCCCTGTTCTCACTAATTTTCAATTCTCCCTATATACTGACTTCCTCCCTTTAATACAGCTGTATCTCCTCCATCCTTAAAAAAAAAGCCAACCAACTAAACAAATACACAAACAAAATCTCTCACCTGATCAATCATCTTCATATCTATCACACTGTTTCTTTCCTTCCTTTAGTGGTTAAATTCCTTGAGAAAGCTGCCTACAGTCAAGGACCACCACTTGTCCTTTCATCTTCTTCTAAACCTTCCTTCTGAGGTCTTCTGACCTGACCATTCAACTGCAACTGCTCTCTTCAAAGTTTGCCAATGACCTCAGTCACCAAATATAAAGGCTTTTCTCAATCCTGATCCTCCTTGACTTCTTTACAGCCTTTCGCACCATCAGTCACCTTCTTCTGGATACTCTCTTTTCTCTAGGTTCTTGGGATGACTGGAGATGAACCCGGATTTGGCTCAGGAGGAGAAAGTGAGGCTGGTGACTTTGCCCAGCCCTCCCTGACTGAAATCCAATTCACTTACATGTCATGGCATCACGGAAGGGTCTCTTCCAGAACGAAAGACAAACAGCAGTCTCTTGGGACACTGCTCTGTCCTGTTTCTCCTCCTAACATCTCCTGGTCTGACCACTCCTCAGTTTCCTTTGCTGGATCTTCCTCCAGGTCACTTCCACTAACTGTGGGAGCACCCACAGTTTCTCTTTTCTCTCTACACTATCTCATTTAGTGATCTCATAAGCTCCCATTGGCTCATTTACTATTTTTCTGCAGATGATTCTCAGGTAGCCCTAACCTCTCTCCTGAGCTCCATTTTCTCATCTCATCTCAAACTATAAATTTGTGTTTTAAATACATTTTTGGAAAATCAGGTAAGATCTTGACTAGCTAGTAGGCCAATACTTTAAAACCTGAAGGATATTGTCCAGACAGGACTTTGATAACCCTATTTACTCAGTCTCCTGTGACTTTCAGATTTGGACCTTAAACCTCAACAGCTTTTCTTGGAATCACCTCTCCGTGATTTTGGTTGGACCCAACCAGCTTCCTGCCCGCCCCTTGGATTTGGGCCTTCTTCTATTTCCTTTTCCTTTTGGGTAGCTGAGAACTGGAAAACATTCAGCTTGGCTGCTCCACCTCTGGCTCCAAAGACTTTTGCAGCCCTTAATTGACTGCTGTAATTGGGGGGTGGGGTGAGGCGGGGGCAGCACTGAGGGATGAGAGACAAGTTTTCTTAGCCTAACCTCCTCACTCCCAAGTTTATTCTACTCCAAAACATGACAGAGCATGTCTCTCCTTCTAAAATGCTTGCTGATTTTTATTATTCAGAAGAAATGGCTTTTTAAAAAGGCATCAAAGTGAAGAGCCAGTTTAGCATATTTTTGAGGGCCAACCTGGAGTCGGGAAGATCTGGGTAGAAATTCAGCCTTCCTAGCTCTGTGACCCTGGGCAAAACACTTAAAGTTTCCATATGTTTGGGGGGATTCCTAAGAACTTAGACTTCTCCATACTAAAAGGAAATTACATTCAGGGCTCCTATAAACCACTGAAAAAGAAACCCATTTTAAAAAATGCTCCAAGGTTATAGCTTTCTTCCTTCACTTTCTTTGGATGATGGTCTGTCTATGGATCTGTCCTTCCCTGGAGATCTCTACAAAGTGTCTTATCTATTGAGATCATGGATGATCCTTCAGGCCAATAAAAATATGGTGATCACAGGGACAAATTGTAAATATGATCTATCTATCTATCTATCTATCTATCTATCTATCTATCTATCTATCTATATATATATATCATTGTCAATTTATAAACTGTATAAAGTAGGAAATGGATTCCTTTGACATTGCCAGAAATCTCCCCTGGGATGTTATATTTCAGCCTAAGTATACTACTCTTTTATTAAAACAAAAAAACAAGCCTATAATGTCTCATTATTAAGTGATTTTGCCCAAGGTCAACTGGCAGTGATAGAATGAGTATTTGAACCCAAGATCTTGTACTTCAAATCCAGTTTATAGGGGCAGCTAGGTTTCCTGCTGTATCATGGGGTTGATCGGGAGGGTGGAATGTGGTTGGGTGGGAATGACTTTATTATTTTTAATAACAAATGTAAATAGCAGGTAAATGTAATTCTAGACTCTGGCTCTAGAAATCTAGTTTCTCAGAGTTTGTTGTTGTTATTGTCTCTTGAGCTTTCATCTCTGAGAAAGACCATTAATGTAATTTACTCATTTAGGTTTTTTGAGAGAAAGAAGAGAAGGGTGTCTAGCAGGGCAAAGTTTGAGACCAGATATTCTGGCAGCTGTTGTATCTCAATGTGGACAGCAAACTGAATATTCCCTTGCCCTATCCAAAGAACCATACTTAGTAAAAAAAAAAAAAAGGATAAGCAAATAAAGATTTTAAAAGCACTTCAGTAAAATTAACCAAGAATAACTGAATCTAATAGTATATGAAACATTCTGCAGAGTCCCCCACTTCTGCAAAGATGAGAGGAAGCTATATTTTCTCATTTCTTCTTGGCCATAATAATTATATAATGCTTCTCCCCCCATCCCAATTTACATCACTGTGGAAATTGTATATATTCTTTCCTGGTTCTGATAACTTCCTTCTTTATCAGTTCATTCAAGTCTTCCCAAGATTTTCTGAATTCATCATATTCATTGTTTCTTTCTTTTTCAAAATTTTTTTAAAAAACATTTAAAGTTAAATACACAGTAAGAAAATAAAAGCATGTTATCAACTCAAATATTAAAACAAATATGAAATAAGAAAAGAAAAGAAGCATTTTCATGTGCATAGCAGAACACAAGAGAGGATTCAACATATACAGCAATAAATTTCCATTTCAAGCCTATATAATAAATACTATGCATTGTGTTCAGAGCTGTCTATCTTTTCTTTGCTTCCTTGTAAGTTTTCTTTGTTCTCTGCTGTTTACTTTTTACTTTGTTCTTTTTCCCCCTTCTTCCCCCAAGAAGGCTGCAATAAAATACAGATATACACATACACATATACATACATATGTACTACACACACACACACACACACACACACACACACACACACACTGAACTCATGTCCTCCTGATTCCAGAGCCCGTGCTCTATCCACTGTACAACCTAGCTGCCCCTAGAAACTTTCAACTTATCTTACCCATCACTGACTGGCCTACCATGCCACTTCCATACCATCCCCAAAGAGTGCTGCAGTGCATGGATCCTCCATTTCCCCCCTTTCTACATGTTGTCTTTCCCTATCAGAATGTCTTGGGAGGCTACTTTGGAACTTCCTGAATCCAGGCCCAGTGTTCTGTGCACTGTGGTTGGTGCCCCCGGCTGCCTTTTCGGCCTCCTCCATAAGCACTTCAGGGATTGTGACATTGGAATCCAAATGTGATTATCCTTCTATCTTTGGTGGAGAAAACAACTTGTTAGATCCCTTTTTGTGGTCTTTTTCCCCTCCTATTTGTGTGGTCCTTCTTTCATTTTTATCCTTGACTGCCTTCGGGATCATTTTGTACAGATGAATATCTTCCCAAAGTTCCTTTAATCTGTCTTTTACCTGCCAGTGTTTCTCCCAAGTTTATGAGTCTGTACTGCTTATCGTCACACATCTTCTTTTTTGGTAAGATTTTACAAACGATTTTATGTTCTAGCCTGGTGCTGCCCTCTGGTTGCCATCTCTCTTCTTTTAGCAATTAAGTCAGATGTTTTCTGACTAAGGCACTTTCTGGGCTCTTTTGATCTTCTTGCTGTGGTGGTTGATTTACTTAACACAAAAATATAAATTTCCTAGGAAAAAACTCTCTATTTGATAAGATCTTTTGGGAAAACTAGAGTAGTCTGGCAGAAATTAGGCTTAGATCAACATCTTGCTCCACTTTCCACAATAAATTAGAAACTGATATTATGACTTTAATATTAATGATCATACCATTAGAAAGAAAGCAGATCATATACTTTCACAGCTATGGGGAGGAAATGAATTTTTAACCAAATAAGGGATAGTGACAATTATAAAAGTTAAAATTGATAAGTATGATTACATGAAATTTAAAAGCTTTTACATAAACAAAATTAATGTATTAAAAAAAGAAGCAGGCACCTGAGGAAAAAAACTTTGGATAAGGGTTTGCTATCTAAGATATATAGACAACAAGCAGAAATTTATAATGCCCAAAACTATTTTCCAATAGATAAGTGGTCAAAGGATATGGACAAACTTCTCCAAAGGATCACAATCTATTCGTAATTATATTAAAGAATGCTCCAAGTCATTAAAACAATTATTTCCCTGTTTTGTTGACTCTAACTTCTTACTCTTTTCAGTCTATTATGTTTTTAAATGGTTATAATAAATTATATTTCTCCATCTCAGATACTTAGTAGCTGTGTAAGCCTGGGCAAGTTATTTAATCTGTTTGCCTCAGTTTCCTCATCTGTAAAATGGGGTTAATGACAGCACCTATTTCACAAATTGTTGTGAGGATAAAATGAGATAATAATTGTAAAGCACTTAGCACAATGCTGACACAAAGTAAGTACTATATACATGTTAGCTATCATTATTGTTATTATCTTTGAAATGTCTAACTTGGCATACTTCTTTTCTGACTGAAAGGCAGATGAATTGTTATTCATATGGGAAAGAGCTGGATTGGTGATCAGAGGCTGTGGGTTGGAATTCCAGCTCTCTTGCTAACAATTTTTGTGACTGTGGAAAACTCACTTCTCCTTTTTGGGTTCCATTTTCCTGCTCTATAAAATGGATCTAAAGTTCTTTCCAGCTTTGGATCTTATATTTCTGTATTTCATCTCATCTACATTCATAAGTCTGTGTTGAGAACTCATTAGGACCTTTACTGTGTTCTATATTGCCTGGAACATCAGTCATTGTTCCATTCTATTGAATTTCTTCCCAATTCTAGGTTCTCTTACATCCATGATTTCCTTGCCTTCCTAAACTCCTGTTGAGTTTGACTTGCCAATTCCCAATGGTGGGTAGCATCCCACCGGCTACTTTTACCACACCGGTTTCTGGTTTTAAAAGAATTGCCAATAGAGGACTCAGAACCGTTCAGATCTGGTCCTTTCACAAATTAATGTTTCAAGTTCATCGCTGGGAGTGCTTTCATTCATTTTCCATTGATTCCTTATCTCCTCTACACAGTAATGACCCCATATTATCTGTGCTCTCCTTAATTCTCCAACTTACCCCCCTCCACAAACACATTTCCTCTACCTCCACATTTCTGACCTAAATTCCTACTTTGTGGGGGAAAAAATTGATGGTGTCCCAGGACTTGTGACTAAAACATAAAAGCATTTAACCTTTTATTCTTCCCTACAGCTTCAGAAGATTAGTTGAGACCACTTCTCTCAAGCCCTCACTGTATTCTAGACCCCATCCTTTCACCAACACAGATCTTCAAATTCTTACCCAACTAACGATTCAGTATACGAGTCTCTGAGAGTTGCCTCAGGCATATACATACAAGTTAAGCAACTTGGCTAGGTTTACATAGTTAGCTAATTTCTGTGTGTGTGTGTGTGTGTGTGTGTGAGAGAGGGAGAGGGAGAGGGAGAGGGAGCAAGCGAGAGTAGCACAGCACTCTGTTGTACCATATTATCTTTATATTATTGTTATAATTACATAGTTTCAATATTCTTCTTTAATCTGGCTTCTGCCTCCACATCCCACTGAAACCATCCTATCAAAGTGGGATTTGGAACTGCTGACTGACAATTCTGTATTTCTTAGCACTTTTCTCCCCTAGCTTTTACAATGTGGCACTTTTATTTTTAGGTAGTCCTTCTACTTCATCTGTCTCCTTGGTATATCTTTCTTTGTCAGCCATCTCTTCCCTAACTGTAAGTACCTGCATACCTCTGATCTTTTCTTCTTCAACTTTTAATAAACTCACACTTATCTATTCTGACATCACCTCTTCATTGATGACTCCCAAATCTACTAGTCCCATCATACATTTCCATTGCTCTCTAGCTGGATGCTGGTGGGAACTCACCCATTCTCAATCAATCAACAAGGATTGATTAAGCATCTACTCCTATATACAGGTTATATACATGCTATACACTGGGAACACAACAACAAATGAAAGTCTCTTCCTTCGAGCTGCTTAGGGTAACCTCTTAAGAGTGGCAGATCTTGATTAGTGTGGTGATACCTGGCTTATTGGATAGAGCTCCACCCCTGGAGTCAGGAGGATCTGAGTTCAAATCTTGCCTCAGACACTTACTAGCTGTGTGACTCTAGGCAAATCACTTAACCCTGTTTGCCTCAGTTTCCTCATCTGCAAAATGAGCTGGAGAAGGAAATGGCAAACCACTCCAGTATCTTTGCTAAGAAAACTCCAAATGGGGTCACAGAGAGTCAAACACAGTTGAAACTACCCAACAACACAAACCAAATCTCATTTAAAAAAGGGGAATGGGATATCTTGTCCACACGCTTATACCTCAATAAGCTGATTAATGTTATTCATTTCCAGTGCTGTTCAGGTCCTGAAATTTAAAAAACAAAACAAAACAAGAGACATTCATCTGAACAAAATGATAAACAATGGAAGTGTTATGGATAGCTTAAGCTCAGATGGCTCTTTATGGTTTGCAAAGTGTTTTACCTCCTTGATCTCATTTTGATCCCCACAATAACCCTATGTTATTGCTACCCCTATTTTACATGTGAGGAAATTGAGACTCAGAGAGCTGAAGTCACTTGCCCTAGGTTCAAGTCTCATCCCTGACACTGACCAGCTCTATGATCATGGGATCATAATAAAAATCATTGGTTACTGTGAGCCTCAGGCCACATCTCTAAATCTATAAATGAGAAGTTGTGATGCTCTTCTATGCAGAGAGATCCCACATCAGTGAAATCACCGACCCTTGATGTACGGACAAATGGAAACTGAAAGTCAGGAAGGTTAATTGAATTGTCCAAGGTCACACAGTTCACAAATGTCAGAACTAGGATTTGAATTCATATCTTTAGACTTCAGATTCAGGACTGCCTTGAAGTTATGTATTTCTAACTGGGAATAGAAGATTTCTACTTGGATGTCCCCCTGTCACCTTAAATTCAACATACCTCAACGTGCTCCATCTTTCTTCTCAAACTGGTTCTTTCCTCAAGAAAAGGGTAGCTCCAGGATAAAGTGGGCTACAGTTATCCCTTCCACATCTTGACTTTTCCCATCATGTTTTCAATATATTGAGAACTGGAATAAGAAATTAAATGGGAATTTGGGAGGAGGAGTTTGTGAAAGCTTCAGACTATATGCAAAAGCCAGCAGACAATACAGAGTCTAGACCAAATGCTTAACCTGAATTTTACAGTAAGGTACTATAAAAACCCCATAAAAGAAAAAGAAAAAGAAAAAGATTCAGAATTCTTCTCTGGTACAAAGAAATGGCCAAAAAGCTTTGTGTGGATTTTCCAGGGGGTGCCCTAAACCCTGAGATGTGTAAGGGATAACTGTACTATTTTACACTTTTCTTATGTATACCAAAATACTTTGCACTGGTCTCATAGTAAGGGCACAGTAAAAGCTTGTTGGTTGGTTGTATAGATCTTTAGAGGAAAAATACAACTAAGAGAAATTTAACAAAGTTTTATTTTTTTTAACCTTCAGTTATAACTTTACAAATCTACATTTAAAGGAATACCATATCTAACAGAAATTACAGAAAAGCTCTTACTGAACCAGTTGAATGAATTACAAAAACTGATATTTGTGTGGTGGAGGACTGGTCAGTAAGCCCAGTTATTAGGAGCCTGTGCAGAGTCCGTGGCTAATACAATCCCCATTGTACTTTGCAGCAATGTATACATTTTATAACTGGTTATGGTCTGCTAGCCACATGGTGAAGAAGAGAGACTTTGTTTAAGTAGGTGAGAGGTGAAGGGAGTGAAAAAAAAAATACCTATTTGACCAGAACTTCTTCCTTTTCTTGGTTTAGCTTCCATCTGGGAATGCTCCAAGAAGTAATAACGCTCTACAGGGAAAGGCCTCAGGCCCTTCCTATCCAAGGTTGATGAAGTAGCTTGTAAACAGGGGCCTTGGATCTTTGCCTCAGTGTTGGCTATTTAATTTTGGGGGAAGAATGCTGGAGACGGCTATAACCTTGGGAGTGTCAGGAGAGGGAACCAGAGTCACTCTAGGTTTAGGAGAGGAGTCTGAGTTGGGACACTCAGTCCAGCTTCAAT
>NW_027185798.1:30765391-30782455 GCF_028583685.1 Petaurus breviceps papuanus | reverse complement strand
TGACCTTTGGACCCCAGCCCAGCGGTATCTGAGACAAGGACTCCTCCTGAAGATCTCGTATTTCAATATTTGGCGAGATCGGTCATATACAGAAACTGTGTTAAGTCTGAATCCACTCTCTCCAGAGGCTAAGGTTGAATAAGGGAAAGTGGACCTCTCTATTTTGGGGGAAATCATACTTTTGCTATATCTATGAAGTAAATATCCCTTTGTAAAAGCTCATTGATATTAATTGGTTAAATGGACTTGGGTTGGTAGTCAATGGTGGCTAACACTGGCTAAGAATAGGTGCTTGGGCAAATTACATTAGAGAAAAACACCTCCAAACCCTCAGGGGTTACCCTGAGGGCCAAGAGGGGCAGATGTAGCCAGGCTTGCTCTGGGAGAGTTAAGCCAGAATATCTGCTGCCTATGTATAGTGCTTTAAGGTTATCAAATGCATTTCCAAGTGGTTCCCACAACAACACTATGAAGCAAGTGCTACTATTATCTTCATTTTGTAAATGAGGAAAGTGAGACCCAGAAGGGCAGCATAAGAAGTGTTGGACTTGGAGCCAGAGGACCCAAGTTCAAATCCTGGCATGTGAGATCTTGGGCAAATTACTTAACCTCCCCGGGCCTCAGTTTCCTGAACTAAAACATAAAGGGATTGGACTGGATGACCTTAAAGGTCTCTTCCATTTTTAAAATTATGGTCCTATGACTTGCTCAGGGCTGCATGACTAGTAAGAGGCAAGATTCAAACAATGGTTGTCTCAACTCCAAATGAGACACTATCTGCTATAATGAAGGAAAGAAGGAAGGAAGGAAGGAAAGAAGGAAGGAAGGAAGGAAGGAAGGAAGGAAGGAAGGAAGGAAGGAACTGTTCTGAGTGCTGAGGATGCAAATACCAGCAAACAAGTTAGTCTCTGCCCTCAAGGAGCTTACATTCTAATAGGGAAAGACAACATGTAGAATAGGGGAAGATGGAGGATCCATGCACTGCAGCACTCTTTGGGGATGGTTTAGAAGTGGCATGGTGGGCTAGTGATGGATAAGATGAGTTAAAAGTTTATGGGACAGCTAGGTTGTACAGTAGATTAGAGCACTGGCCCTGGAATCAGGAGGACATGAATTCAAATACAGCCTCAGACACTTACTAGCTTTGTGACCCTGGGCAAGTCACTTAACCTTGTTTGCCTAAAAAAATTATAGAGGCTAAATTCACAGAGGCAGGAGTTTAATATCTAGTGGGAAGAGACCAAGTTCTGATGGGAGGAAGCATGTTACACTATGCTACTTTTAAACAGAACCAGAAAAGAGAAAGAAAATTGGAAAGAATGGTATAATGGAAAGAGATTAGACTGAAAGTCAGAAGACCCAGGTTTAAACCTTGACTCCATCACTTTATACCTGTGATTTTAGGCAAGTAAATCTCTCTGAGCTGAACCTCAGTTCTCTAATCTTTAAAATGGGAATGAAAATAGATTAGATGAATCATGATAACTGTAAGGCCCCTGTGATTACCTCACAAGTTTGTTGCAAGATTTATAACATTCAGCTGAAACTGCTCCCTCTGAACTTACCAGTGATCTATTAATCTGCCAAATCTAATGGCCATTTACTGGTCCTTATCTTTCTTGACCTCTTTATGGCCTTGTAATGGAATATATAGTAATGGAATATAAAGATCCCCCTGTATTGGCTTGGTTTTCAAACTGATTGTGTTAAAACCCAGAGTTTGTTAATCCCACCTGTGGGATGGACTTGTTGATGTGAAAAGAAAGTCCTGAACTGGGAGGAGCTGGTGATGTAGATCTGGAGAGACAAGAGAAAGGCAGAAGAACTTTTTGGAAGCAGCACCCTCGTGGAGGCAGAGAGAGACTGAGAGGATTGCTGAGGGCCACTTTGAATTGCCCTGGACTTTTGAGACCTACCCCTGGAGCTGCCAGGGACTGAGGAGACATGGCTGTTTTGCTGGTACTTTGTCTGTCTGTTTTGATGTTGTTTTGCCAGATTTTTCCACTGGTGAAAGACAGTCCTGTTGAAGAAGTCCTGGAACCTGGCTGTTGGCTAAGAGCTCCTGAGACTGTCCTGCAGACAGAGAGTGAATGCTGTCCACTGGTGAAGGACAGTGCTGTTGTTGCAGGGGTCTGGGAACCTTTCTGTTGGTTCAGAGCTACTGAGACTGTCCTGTAGACAGAGAGTGAATACTGTCCACTGGTGAAGGGCAGTGCTGTTGTTGTAGGGGTCTGGGAACCTTGCTGTTGGTTCCGAAGCCCTGAAGAAGTATTTTCTTGTTGTATGTTTACAGAAATCCTGGGAGAGGGTTTTGCTAATGTTTTCAGGGGTTCTAGGACTGTTCTGCAGACAGAGGGTGAATTAATGAAGAGACTGGCAATGTATCTTGTGGCCTTGCTAAGCCTTGTCTCCCCAGGAACTAAGATTGCTGAGAACTTGCCTCTGTCAAGATGAAGAAAAGACCTCCATTTGGGTATTAAGTGCTGTGCTTAATCTTGTTGTAACTCTGGGGTAGATTCAATTGTGATGGGGGGGGGACTTTTGACCTTTTTGTGTTCTGTGGTTGAACAAATGAATGTACTTTACTTAGATTGGAAACTAATCTCCATTTGAGAAGAGGGGCTTTGTGGTGGACTAAATGAAGGTACAGCCTAGGGGTGGAGTAGTATTTAGAACTGGGACTTTGTAATTGATTGAATGATTGGAAGGTCCTGGGGTGGGGTAGTACTTGGAGATTATTTAATCACACTTAGTAAATGCTGTATTTTGAATGATGTCATGTTTTGATCTTCTCTGTTCTTGGTTTGTCACTGAATAAAATGGAGAGCACCTATGCTGGTATTTTGAACCTTGGGAAGTTGCCTTTCCTTGGCATTACAGTACAGGCCTTTGACACTGTTAATCACTGTCTTTCTCTAGGTTTTTCCAACATTATTCTCTCCTAGTTTTCCTTCCCTCTGTGTCACTGCTCCTTCTCCATTTTCTTTGCTGGATCCTGATCTAAATTATGTCCACTGATGATTATGCCACCATTAATATGGGGGTCTGCAAGGTTCTTTCCCAAGCCCTCTTCTCCTCTTCCTCTATTCCATTTTGCTCAGTCATCTCACCAGCTCCCATAGATTTAATGATCATCTCTATTCTACTGATTGTCAGATTGACTTATCCATGGCTAACCTCTCTGTAGACCTTCACTCTTAAATTTCCAACTGCCTATTGAACATTTAGAACTGTATATTTCATAGACATCTTAATGCAACATGTCCAAAATTGAATTCATTCTCTTCCCACAAATACCTCTCTTTTCTGAGTTTTTCCATTACTATTACCAACAGCTACCATTATATATAATGGAGATCCTTTCTGATAAAATCAGAGGTGAAACACCACACTGTCCAAGGTGCTACATCCTTCCCCTCTCCCAGGCTTCCCAACCTTGATTTATTCCTTCTCTTACCTCACCTCACCCCTCTATCCAATCTACGTCAATTCTGACAAATCTATGTCAATTCTACTTTCACAACACCTCTCCAATATTCCTCTTTCTCTCCTCTGATTCTGCTACCACCTGGGAGCAGGCCCTCATCACCTCCTGTTTAGACTATTGAAAAGCCCTTTTGGTTCTTCTTCGTGCCTCAAGGCTCTCCCCACTCCAGTCCACACTCTACTCAGTTGTCAAAATAATCTTCCTAAAGCACAGGTTTGACCATGTTACCTCACACCCATTAAATAAACCCCAGTGACTATTACCTCCAGGATCAAATATAAAATCCTTTGTTCAGATGGTAAAGTCCTCCCTAACCTAGTTCCTTTCTGCCTTTCCAGTTGTCTTATACTTTACTCCCCTCCACCGGATTCTATGATCCAGTTATGTTTACCTTTTTGCTATTCTTTGAATGAAACACTCCATCTCCTGACTCTCTCTTTTCTTTGGTAATCCCCCAGCCCTGAAGTTCTCTATTTCCTCACCTCCTCCTCCTCCTGGCTTCCTCCCTTTCCTTCAAATCTCAGCTAAAAGCTCACCTTCTGAAAGAAGGCTTTACCAGTCTCCCTTAGTTCTAGGGTCTTCCCTCTGAGATTGCCTCAAATTTATTCTGTATATATTGTGTTCATGTTGAGTCATCTGCATCTTGTCTTCCAAATTAGACTGTGAGCTTCTGGAGAACAGGGGTTATTTTTTGCCTTTTTTATCCCTGGCCCTTAGCAGAGTACTGGGCACACAGACACTTACCAAAGACTTGTTGACTTGACTTGAATAGAAGGGTATTTGAAATGTATAAGGAACTATACAAACATAAATGGTGGTAGAATCTGCCTTTCCCATAGTAAGCACTCAGTATTTGTTGAATGAATGGATGGACAGTGAAACTCTGTGATTATAATTTTACCTTCTTTTTGTTTGCTGTGAGGCAGCAGAGATTTAGACCAGTTGTGTCAAACTCAAGTAGAATTTGGGACCACTAAACCATAATGAGAATCCCTGTGGACTGAATAGTGACTAAATTTTAAAATGTAGTATTATCTGTGTTTTATTGTAGTTTTATTTATTTTGTTCAATATTTCCCAATGACATTTTAATCTAGTTGGAGTGGTACTCATAAGTGTTGGGACTGTATGTGGTTCCAGGCTGTGTATTTTGACACCTTTAAACCAAATGATGAATTCTTTACAAACTGAAATAATAGTTAAATTCCAAATCTCATAAACATTGTAACCTACTAAAACCATAAACATATGTGCTTATCAGGACTCTATCACTGTCTTATCATACTCTTATCCTGGAATTTACATACTTAAAACTGTAAATACTCCCATTGTCCTCTCTCAGAGGTAAAAAATGTGCCTTCCGAAAGTGCTCTATGTGGGATTGCTATTCTACCTGTCTACCAGCAGGAGGCCTCAGTTTCCCATTCTCCTCTTTGTTTCATTACTACCTTGCTGGGCTGAGACTTAGTGACATTCCCAAGATCCTAAGCATATATAGTGGAACAGATTTTAGGGATCATTGATCCCAACCCCTTATGTAACCTGGAGATCTCAAGTACATTTCCATAAGACTCTCCTCATTGGTGGATATTGATTACTAGAAATCCACACCTATGGGAGGGTAGGGTTGGCTTACATCTTCAAGAGAGAAGACACTCAGTTCCAGATCCCCTAGAGCAGAGGTCTCAAAAAGCAACTCCTAAGGTTGCCTGGAAATAGATTAAAATGTATTTTGGAAATATTGGTTAAAATAAATAAGAAACAATAGAACACAGATAATGTTAATAAATGGTTTCCTCAACACATAGACTGATGTCTGATGTATAGTAGAGGCTTAATAAATATTTGCTAACTTGACATGATGATAACGTGTATGTGATGGGAACAGACATCACCATAGGAACATAGAATTTTAAAGGTGGAAGAAAGCTTCAAGAACATCTAGCTCAACTCCCTTATTTTACAGGTAAGGAAACTGAGGCTCAGTGTCTCAGAAAAGAGAAGCCATTTGCTCTTGCTTAAATTCATATAGTTAGGTTAGAGGCAGTATTTGAACTCCAGTCCTTAGACTTTAAGTCCAGCACTAGTGAACCTCAAGGCTGCAGGTAGATTAGCATTTTACCAGGCAAGCAGAACCTCAGTATTCTTCCTCCCTCGTTGGTATCACCAGCATTTTTGAAGTGTTTTTGTCTTAGGAGAAATCTTGGTAAACTTCTTTCAATCTCGTCTTCTAAATGAAAGGAGATCCCCTTATGGATTCTATGTTCTTCTCGACATATCCTAAAATGCTACTTCCTTAATAGAGAGTAAGTCAGTCCAATATCTTTCCCACTTCACCTAGGCTGACTGTTTGGGAAACTGAAAAGGAATATTTGTCTTTCTCGCTGGCCAGCAATTTTGTCCACACAGTGTTTCTCCCTTGTCTCCTTGGAAGAAGCAATGATATCATAGTAACCACAGTCCCGTACAGTGTGGCAGAAATGAGTCAGTGCCCCATTCATTGGAAAGATTATGCATGGGTTTTTCCCTCCCTTTTTACCACTAGTATATGTAACCTGGTTACAGTTGCTTGGTAACTGTATACAGTTGTAAGTAATTTTTTTTTTAATTGCAGTAGATGCCTCTAGTTCCTTTGCTTTTATGCACATTCTTGAATTTTTGATACTCTTCTGGGAAAACAAAAGTCTAATAGCTGATCTATAGAACTAATTAGCATGTCTTCCTACCCCCTGCCCTGCTGAATGCTGTAAGCAAGAAACTTGAATTGACGACATGGAATGGCTTAACAACAAGAATTTTAGACTATTAGTTTCAGATGTTTATAAGTACAATTTCCAGCACTGTGTTTCAGTTCCTTGCTTTGTGCCAATAAATAAATAAATAAATAGTAAATGAAAGGGTGACCATATTTTAAAGAGTGGTACATATTTGAACACTCTCTTCCTGCCTATTCCTTCATCCAGACTGTGGTCACTCAGATTATTTCCATAAAGAATAAGAGAATATTAGAGCTGAAAGAGACTTTAATGAACATCTGGTCTGATTTTTATGGATTCAGAAACCTAAGCCAAGAACTATAAAGTGACTTGCTCCAAGCTACACAGTGAGCCAGGGCTAGGTAGAACCAGAATGTGCCAGAGTGTAGAATCATAGGATTTGGATGTTGGATTCAACTAGTCTAACCCCTTTCCCTTGGGAGTTAAAGAAACTGAGGCCCAGAAGGCTTGGGAATATCACTATAGGTTATAACACAGATGGTTACAGAAAGTTATTGGTAAGACCTAGAACTAAAGCCATGTCTTTCGACTCTTCCAGGATTTCCCCATTGTATGGTATAACAATAATCACAGTCTTGGCCCCAGCAACAAGTTGAGTTTTTTGTAATTTATGAAGTGTTTTTTTCACATCTAAAAGTTTACTATTTTTAGGATTATAGGTTCAGAGCAGGAAGAGACCTTAAGATGTCATTTAATGCAACCTTCTCTTTTATTAGGGGCAGCTAGGTGATACAGTGGATAGAGCTCCAGACTTGGAGTCTGGAAAACCTGAGTTCAAATATGGCCTCAAACACTAGTGTGACCCTGGGCAAGTCACTTAACTCTGTTTGCCTCAGTTTCCTCATCTGTCAAATGAGCTGGAGACAGAAATGGCAAACCACTCCAGAATCTTTGCCAAGAAAACCCCAGATGATGTAAGGAAATGTCGAACATGCATGAAAAACAACAATCACCTCTTTTATTTAAAAAAGAAATCGGAACTTAGTAAACACCAAATAAAATGGGCATTTCTCTATACATAGTAGAATAGAAAAAGAGGATTGTCCACAAAACTTCAGATCTCTACAAATTGCTGTTCTTTTAAAGTATTTGATAAATTGAACCTGTAGCTTTCAAAGCTGTCCATCTTGAATGTGTTTCTTTTTGGCTTTCTCTTTGGTCTCTTTCTGTATTAAAAAAAACAACAACCAAAAAAATAAACAAAAAAAAAAACCCCGATGCCTTAATGACCCTCTTTTCTTTTTCTTTTGTTACTCCATCTTTATTCTTTCCTGTCTTCACATTCATGATCCCCCAGTAGAACAAAAAGAAAACAAAAGCCCTTTTAATATATATTCATGGTGAAGCAAAAGACTCTCACATTGGTTTCAAGAGAAAATGTTATATCTTATTCTGCAAAGTTAAGAATCCTTCATAAAAATTAATTGATGCTAATTGGGTCAATAAAACTGGGGGTGTTAATCACTGGTTGTTAACAGAGGGCAGAACCCACCAAAATGGAGGCTTGAGCTGATTGCTTTAGAGAAAGACTTCTGGGGCAGGTGGTGGTGCAGTGAATACAGCAGTTGCCCTGGAGTCAGGAGGACCTGAGTTCAAATGTGACCTCGGATACTTGACACTTACTAGCTGTGTGACCTTTGCCTTGCCCTCCCCCCTCCGAGAGAGAGACAGAGAGAGAGACAGAGAGAGAGACAGAGAGAGAGAGAGAGAGAGAGAGAGAGAGAGAGAGAGAGAGAGAGAGAGAGAGACTTCTTTGACCCCTTCAGGGGTGCCCCTAGAATCCTGAGGAAGAAATGTAGCTCTCACTGGAGGAGTGAGTCCAGAGCAAAAAAAAAGAGGAAAAAGCCCAAACTAGCCTCTCCCTCCTGTATCTTACAATTGAATGGTGCAAACAACATAGAGATACCTCAGTATGTACAATATAGAGTATGCATGCGTATGGAAGGTGGCCTTAAAGAGGGAGGCACTACCAGCTGTGTGGCCTGGGGAAGGGCTTCTACTGAAAGGCACATTTGAGCTAGGTTTTTAAGGAAGAGGGGGAATCAGCTGGAGGTTTTGAGGGACAGCATTCCAGGCAGGAGGGATAGATAGCCAATGCAAAGGGTTGGAGGATGGGGAGCTTTGGAGTATCAGCAGTTAGGCCAGTATGGCTGGATCTCAGAATCTATGGAAGAGATGAATGCTTTAAAAACTGAAAAGATAGGAAAGGTTGGGAAAAGTTTAAAATGCCAAACTTAGTGCTTTAAAGTTTGCAAAACATTTTACACATATTACACACATTTAATCCTCAGGCCAGGTAAATATTACAAATGTCATCTTTCCTATTTTGCAGATCCAAGGCTCAGCTCATATACTGGATAAATGCTGGAGGCAGGATTTAAATAAAAATCTCTCTAGAATCTGAGCACTCTTCCTATGGGGCTCTCTGTACTTCATTCGCTTTCTTCTGTACACATAATAATCTACATTCACTTTTACCTGCACTCACAGGGGTTGTGGTGGGAGGTTGTCAGTGAGCAGGGTTGCTCAAAGTTGGCAGCCTCACTCTTTCTTCCAGAGTCATGTAAACCCAGTGGCAAGACAAAAGTCAAGGCTGGCGATGGCCAGGATGCAGTGAATAATCTTGGTTTCTTTGACATCCCATAAAAGTCTAAACTCGTCAGTGCCTGCTTCAGTGGCCTTCCTGGCGGTTGGAACAAGCTGTACTCATTTGCTCATTCCAACAAGGGAAGTTCTCACATGCTTGAGATAGACCCACTGGTGGATTTCAGGCCTCTCTGTTACCTTCAGCCTGGTTTAGTCTGTCTAGCAAAGTGGTTTTACCACTGTACATATTACAGCTTCTTGGAGTCACAGGTGAGAGTTGGGTGAGAGGTAGACACCAAAGCTGATGAGCAGTCTTGAAAAGGGCTCAGAAAGCCCTCATACCAGAGGTGCTTTTTCTCCCTGAACACCCCATACATTTTATTTGTAAGGTATAGGGGAGTTGGAGTTAGTCATCTAGAAATCTGAGAGTAAGATCTTATATGAGGAGAAAAACAGTTCTCTGTGCTTCCCCCCCAGCCATAGTTGTCTCTTTTTCATTCAATTTCATTATTTTTCGTTCATTCTATAATTTTCAACCCTACTTTTATAATAATTTAGAGTATCTCCAGTGCCTTGAATGATGGAGGTAATTAGGAACTTAGGGTCAGAGATTTAGGGCTGGAAGTCATTTAATCCAACATACTCGTTTTACAGAAAAGGAAAATGAGGTACCAGGAAGTTTCAGTAATTTGTCCAAGGCCACACAGGTAGTAAACAGCAGAGCCAGGATTTGAATTTAGGTCCTCTGACTCAAAATTCAAAATTCTCTTTCTACTGTACTACTCTGTATTGTATGGTTCTTCTCTCAATAAATATTTATTCAATTGAATTGAATCTCAATGGAAGAAACTTTCGAAGTTATAGAATCACAACATCTCAAGGTGGAAGAGACCATAGACGTCATCTAGGTCAAAGCCTGAAAAGTGGTCATTCCACATTACTTTAAGACCTATGATAAGGGAAGAGGGGTGGGAATCTCATTACCTCTCAAGGCAGCCCATTTTACTTTCAGGCAGTGCAAATTTTTTTTTTTTTGCTTTCTGGAGGGGGGGAGGCAGGGCAGTTGGGGTTAAGTGACTTGCCCAAGGACACATGGCTAGTTTTGTGTCTATTTTGTGTTCTATTCACTTTGCCACCTAGCCACTCCCAGGCAGTGCTAATTGACAGAAAATGTTTCACTTACACTACACCAAGCCCAAATCCTCCTTTCTGCAACTATCACCTACTCATTCTTTTTCTGTCCCTGGTAGCCAAGCAGAACTCATCAAACAGATCTTCAGATTTTTGAAGAGAACTATCATGTTCTCCCTCCTTCCTCCAAGTCTTCCTTTGTCTTCCTTTATCTAGGCTAAACATTTAGATTCAGTTCCTCTAATACCCAAAATAATGCCTGGCACACAATAGGTGCTTAATAAATGTTAGTTGGCTGACTAATTCTAGGTCAGGGATTCCTAATTATTTTTGTGTTATGAATTCCTCGGACAGTCTGGTAAAGCTAATGGACTGACTCCCCCAGAATCATGTTTTTAAATACATAAAGCAAATAAGATTACAAAGGAATCCAATTATACTGAAATACAGTTATCACAATATAAAAACATAATTTCATGTGTCCCCAGTTAAGAACCTCTGCTTTATGTCTTCAGAAGCACCTCCCACTCAATGTAGAAATACCCTCTATACCTTTGACACATGGTCTTCCAGGCTCAGTTTGGACATTTCAAGAGATAAGGAGGTCACTGCCTTTGGAGGCAGCTCAATCCACTATTAATAGCCCACATACATAGAGACTTTTTCTTTATATTGAGCCCTAACCTGCTTCTCCATTCAATAAACATTTTTTGAGAGGGAAGCAATCGGGGTTAAATGACTTGTCCAGGGTCACACAACTAGTATGTGTCCGAGGCTGGATTTGAACTCAGGTCCTTCTTACTCCAGGGTCAGTTGCTCTAACCACTGTATCGCCTAGCTGTTCCCGTTCATTCAATAAGCATTTTTAAAGTGCATGTTCTATCTATGGCACTGTGCTAGGGATGCACAATAAAAAACCCAGCCCTTGCCCACAAGTACCTTACAATCCATTGGAAAGATAAAATGTTTACATAGTAATACAAGCCCTCTTAGTCTTGTACTAATACTAAGTCAATACAATATATATATATATATACACATACGTATATACATTATACATACACATAATATTCACAAAACATCGCATGTTTTAAATATCCTCCTCTTTGGGAGAATATGATAGTAATCATGATATACTGGTATTATGCATATAATAGTATATGTATATAGTAAATGTATATAATAGTAATTTTAACTTTGTTTTGTTTGTTTTGTGCTGATGAATCTTTTGGGATACACGCATGTAACTTTTTAAAAGATTTGTAGATGAATTTTGTATTTTTGCATTACAAACATTTACAGATTATTCCCACTTTGAGATTATGTCTCACATAATGAAATAAAACATTTAAATAGAGCTGATGATCCAATGACTGCACCTGAAAAATACAAAATTCTTTATGGAAGAAGGGAAGGGCACTGGCATCTAGCAGGCTCACGGAAGGCTTTCTAGTGGGAGGGGGCGCCTGAATTAAACCTTGAAGGAAGCTAAGGATTCTGAGAAGCTAAAGGTGAAGAGGGATTTATCTGCATTCTAAGCATGGAGTTCAATGATTGGGAGACACGAGGCAATACTGAATTTGGGGAACTTTTACTTATATTTTAATTTCAAAAAGAAATATATACCATGGAGTAATTTCTGGGAAGAAAGGCAGTGTGGGAGTGGTGTTTCGAAGGTTGTCTTGAAATGAATAAACAATGATGCCCAAAGGTTAGGCAAACCAGGACTGTTTACAACAAATGAAGATTGCTTTAGATTTTGTGTCTTTCTGAAATCTGATCTGTCTGCTTTTGTAGCTGATCCAAGAGATGTGACCCCAATAATCTTTAAGAATAGATTCTGGCTGACTCAGCCGCTTCTACTCTCTGGCATTCCTTCCAGGCCTCTTTGACTCTAAAACAAACCATTCAAT
Organism: Petaurus breviceps papuanus; assembly: GCF_028583685.1. Lineage (NCBI taxonomy): Eukaryota > Metazoa > Chordata > Mammalia > Diprotodontia > Petauridae > Petaurus > Petaurus breviceps. The sequence continues at coordinate 30,770,562 of NW_027185798.1, read as the reverse complement.
CAAAACAGAGATTTATAAGATAAGCAAAGCTCGCTTTTATACAATGGTTGTCCAGTCATCCAGAAAGCAAATACTTCTAGCATAGTAAGCTTCTCCTGGCAACCCCAAGGAGAATGCAGGTGAAAATGGAGGTAGTAGATCTGCACAGTCTTTAAGTGTATGGGTGTGAGTGAAATTCAGGCAGGATATTCAAAAGTAGTTTTCTGGGCACCAACCATCATCCCACTTAATACTTAGCTGTGTGGTCTTCTGAAGCTCTTTGTCTCTCTGGCAATCCCCAAGGACTTACCTACTAAGCCATACCTTTAACAGAGGCAACTCCCACTCATCATAGCATGGTGTTGTCTCTATGGCAGGTGTACAATGAGAAGCATCATGGAGTAGGGGGTGGAGTTTTGGACTGGGGGTTAGGCAGGAGTATGCTGGAGCCAGCTTTAACCAGCTTGCAAGAGCAGATTGTTAAATTTTCAGTGGGGGCATTTACACCACAGAAATCAGCAATAGATATAAATCAGGGCTTGATTTATTGTTTAGTATGTGAACCTATATGGAGTTGCAACCCACAGTTTTCAAGTGCCAAAGGGGTCTTGAGTGGAAAAAGTTTAAGAAACCCTGGACAGTCTAGGTTTAAGAAAATGTTAATGTAGAATAAACTTAAAAGTGTGTACATGTGTTTTTGTCCCCAGAGAGGGCAGTAGTTAAATATTTACCAGCACACTCTTGTTTTCTCTATAAACATTGTTTGATCTTAGCAGAAGTTCAGCAGAAGGCTCAGAGAATGCAGCTACTCTCAAATGAGGCTTAGTGACTGAAGGCTAATGTAACAACGACAACAACAAACAACAACTGGTGTGCCCTTAAAGTTTGCAATATCCATTATCTCAATTGAGTTTGGCAATACTCCTTTTTTTTTTAAGCAATTGGGGTTAAGTAACTTGTTCAAGGTTACATGGCCAGGTGTTTCTGGGTGGGTACGAAGTGTCTGAGCCCGGATTCGATCCCAGGTCATCCCGACTCTAGGTTCGGTGCTCTTACTGTGCTACCTGGCCACCCCTTGGCAATATTAGGAAGCCCTGGGTTTGAATCCTGCTGTAGTAGCTGTATTACCATGGAAAAATCACAACCTTTGAGTTTAAGTTTTCACATCTGTACAACTGGTATAATAATGCTTGTAATGCCTATGTCTCAGGATTGCTGTGAAACTTCAATGAAGCTCTGTCCATTGAACACTTTAAAGTGTTATATAAATGTCATTTATAATTCTGAGCCTGTCCTATTTGCTTACTGATCATTATTTGGTCTGGTGTGAATTTCATACTGGTGTAGGTCTATGGGAGTGATGTGGTCTCCATCCATTCAAGCAGCCATCTTGTTTGAAGGAAGAGCCTACTCAATGTTAGCTTTATTAGTTTTGGCGCAATATTCTAGCTAGTTGAGATCTTTGTAGATCTTGGCCAGATCTGATCAAATATGGCCCAGGCTATCTTTCCCAGCTTTGTGTCATCTTCAAATTGGATAAATATGGGCAGCTAGGTGGCACCATAGTGCACAGAGTGCTGAGTCTGGAGTCAGGGAGAACTGAGTTCGAATCTAGCCTAAGATATTTATTAGCTGTGTGATCCTGGCCAGTCACTTAACCTCTGTTTCCTCAGCTGTAAAATGAGGGAAACAATAGGATCTACCTCCCAGACTTGTTGTGAAGATCAAATGAGATAAAATTGTAAAGACTTTAGCACAGTGCCTGACACATAGTAACATCTATATAAATATTAATTATTATTACTCCATTTCTGCTTTTATCCAAGAGATATGGTAGCCTCAGGGTAGGTCCAGGTTTTTATTAAAAAGAGAAAATGCTAGGTGAAAAGTTCAAAATCTAGAAGTTTGTTCAGAACAAAACAGAGATTCCTAATAGCAAAAAGGAATGGGCTAGATAATGGGAGAACCAGGTAGAAGTGGAAACTGGGGAGAATAGGAATAATTAGAATTAGAATTCAGGAGGTAGGAATGTGGTTTTCCAAATTAAAAATAAAAATAATTATCAGTAATACAATGCAATAAAGTTTGCAAAGTGCTTGACATATGTGAACATGATCATATTTGGGCTTTACATACCATGGGTAGATGGCACCCATTTTATAGATAAGCAAACAGCCTCAGAGATGTGAAATGACACAGTGAGTCAGTATCAGTCAGTCTTTGAACCTGAGTCTTCTGACTTCAAGTGTGAGACCAGGTGGCAGAAGATTGGAAATGAGCCAATGCAATGAGAGGTGGAAGGGTCATTGTTCTTGATTGCATGCAAAGATGTAGCTAGGGAACCACTTCTAGTTTGTTGAGCTGTTTCCAGCAATGGCAGTTGATGGGTTCATGCTGATTCTTCTACATGATCTTCTCAAACCTTCTTGTGATCAATAGCATGAATTTGTGAAATGGTTGATTAAAGTCTGAACGCAAAACTAATTGATTTATTCCTAGGAGGATTGAGCCCATCACTTTTAGCTCATTAGCTTAATTTTCTAACCAAATGGGATAACCAGTCATAGAAATTTGTGTATACAGCCATGTGCTTCCTTTAAAAACACCAAGGATAGCTTTGACCATTCAGAAGGTATGATATATCTTCTGAGGTACCATCTAGGCATGGAATGACCCATAAAGAAGGGTCTGGGGTGCTATCCTTCTCTCCCCCCCACCCCTTCTTTCTTTTCTTCTCCTTTCTTTCTTAGAATTTTCTTATGAGAGGTAAAGGAGGGTCTCACCTGGAAAGTTTAAGCCTGGGTCTCTGGCTGCCTCTTCTGCTTTGTGTTTCTTTTTCTGGGCATAAGTGACTGAACAATATTCTCAGATGGACATTTCCTGCCTTGGAGGTAACCTTGAGAGTTTGAGTTCTGAATTATTGGTTTCCTGAATCAGTGCTGGTTGTACTAAAGATGTACCTCACTAATGTTCCTACAGCATTTCATGGAGCAGAAGACAACTACTGACAGACAGAGGAACACTACTACTGACCTGACTTTCCAGAAGACATGGCCCTTGTGAGAGACAGCAGAACCAAGTCATAAGTTAAGCACCAATCCAGCAGTCTCACAAAATATCTCATGTTTTGATGTTTTAAATATCATCCTCCTTCTTTGGAGAATATGATAGTAATTATAACTTTCTGTTTCGTTTGTTTTGTGCTGATGAATCTTTTGTCTCTAGCATTTGTGTGGGGACAAAATAGCTGTCCTATACCTGATCTGTATTATACATTGAACAGCTTTCTGCTCTGTTTTGGGTGAACTCTAAATGAGACCGAGAGAGAGAGAGAGAGAGAGAGAGAGAGAGAGAGAGAGAGAGAGAGAGAGAGAGAGAGAGAGAGTCATTCTTTTTAAAACTTTACTCTGTTGGAGGTTTTTCTTGGTTCAGTGGCCAATCTTCTCTGACACTGCTTTGTCACAATACAACACCCTACCTGTTTTTGTCATTGGGACAGCAGTGGGGTGGATGGGAGAGGCTTGGACCATTCAGAATTTGTTCTATCATCGAAAGCATCAAATCCTTCACTGCTGAGCACTTATCCCCTTAAGTGGCCTGGTCCCTCAGTATATATCCTCAGTATACCATGGAAAGTGCCCTGGTCAAAAGATATAATACTGGAAATGGCCAATCAATCAATCACCAACATTTACTAAGCACCTATTGTGTGCCAGACATTGTGCTAAGCACTGGGAATACAAGTACAAAGAATGAAACAATCTCTACCTATCGATTTGTGCTCTACTGAATGGCCATAGTTAAAATAGAATCTCAGCTCTAGAAGAGACCTCAGAAGCTATTTAGTGCAACCTGTTCCTCTATGGAAATCCCTTCTTCACCATACTAGGATCATAGCCTCAGAGCTGGAAAGGACTTTAGACTTCATCTGACCCAATTCCCTCAAAGTTGCAGATAAGAACACTGAAGATAGAGAAGTGAAATGATGTGTCCAAAGTCACACACAAGTATTAAGTGGCAGATCCAGAATATGAACGCAATTTTTCTGACTAGCCCCATCCCTCTTTCCCTTGCACTACACTGCCAAGTTAGAAGACTCCTAGGTCTTAGAAGGGGGAATCTTAGAAGTCTGGACTGGCGACTTAAAGCTGTCTTTGATGTGTAGCAGTTCCTAGTTTTTAGATACCTAAACTAAAGGTCACTCCAACTTACTGATTTTTCTGCTCTGTGAATTTTAATACTGAACCATGGTTTATTTTTCCACTTAACCATGATTCGTATTTTCTTGAAAAGATCTAAACAAAGGGCATCTCCTTTACTTGCCCAAGGTCCTTCTTCACCGGCCCCAATTTTCTCTCTCCTGCAGTATTTCCAGAAGGCTGCCTTCAGGAGGGGGATGATGTTATTTGGGATCACACTTTCCCCTCCTTGCTTCTCTCAATATATTTTGACAGCTGGTTAGTACCAAGTTGTTCCTTCCTGTGATTCACCACTCAGTTTTACAACCAGACAAATAAACTAACAGATACCACTACAATCACCCCTGCTTCACCAAGGGAGGGGGAGGAAGCAATAGAGCTTTGGCCACACCCAAACAGAGATTCACTTCTCGTTGTTGTGGTAACTGCAATGTATTTTGTAAAACACTTAGATGGGGGGGATGGGCGATGAATCACACCAGTGGGCTGGGTTGGGAGAGTACAACTGTTTTCACTTAAATTAGCCAGACTTACAGTTGTTTGGACACTCCCATGGTTTATGCTCCCAAATCAGAAACAAGTCAAATCTGAGGAGTTATATTTTTCTGTTGTTCATTTGTGGTATAGATGGTTTCTCTTCCCTCTTTTCCTTCTGTTGTTATAGGGAGCTATGGCTACCCTTTTAGTTTGCACAGGGATTGCAGAACTGATTCTGGTAAAATAAAGACCTATCTGGAAAGGCAGTGTGGTTCAGGGGAAAGTGCTTGAAAATGTGTTTCAGGGAGAGACAGTGGATGAAGGTAGAGGACTTGGAATCAGGAAGACCTGATTTCAAATTCTGCTTCACACAGTTACCAGCTGTGTGACTCTGAGCAAGCCCCTGTGCTTCACTTTGCTCATCTGTGAAATGAGGACGATGACAGTACCTCCCTCAAAGGGTTGTCAGGAAGATCAAGTGAGTTAATATATATATATATATATATCCTGACATAT
>NW_027185798.1:30756404-30765291 GCF_028583685.1 Petaurus breviceps papuanus | reverse complement strand
ATATATATATATTCAGTGCTTTTGCAAGCTTTCTAGCTATTATTAGGAGTTAGAGGATCAAAGTTTAAAGCTCAACTCTGTTGATGACCCCTTGGGTGATTTAACCTCTCTGGGTCTCAATTTTTCATCTACAAAAGGAGTTAGCCCAGGGGTGGGAAACCTGTGACTTCACAGAACAAATCCCCTTAATAAAAGGATTTGTCCTGTAAAACTTGGACTCAGTCAAAAGGCCACACTTGAGGACCTAGAGGGCCACATGTGATCTTGAGGCCAAAGATTCCCCACCTTGTAGACTAAGTGACCTTTAAAACTCCCTTTGACTCAAAATTTATACTATGACCTGGGTCATTATGCAGCACTTTAAATCACAACATTAAAAATATTTTCTGGTAGGAGTTATAAGGAATATATAAGGAACTTCTCCCAATAGAATTTGCCTGGATGATTGTGTTTGATTCTGCAAGGATGTTGTCAGGCTGGAAAGAAAACAAAGGAGGGTAAATGGGATTGTAGAGGAACTGGAGACCATTTGGCATGAGGAATGATTGAAGGAAAAGGAGATGTTTAGCGTGGAGAAGAGAAAGCTTTGGGGGAGGTCAGGATAATAATAAAAACCAAGCATAGTATTTATGTAGCACTTCAAAGGTTTCCAAGGTATTGTTGTTCAGTCATGTCCAATATTTCATGACCCCATTTGGGGTTTTCTTGGCAAAGATACTGGAGTGGCTTGCCATTTCATTAGCCAGATGAGGAAACTGAGGCAAACAGGGTTAAGTGACTTACTCAGGGTCACATAGCTAGTAAGCTCACGGTCACACAGACTGTAAGTGTTTGAGGTCACATTTGAACTCAGGTCCTCTTGATACTAATTCCAGTGCTCTATTCGCTATACCATCTAGCTGCCCTAAGGTTCTCAAAGCATGTTATAAACATTATCTCATTTGATCTCTTATCAAATGTGTCTTCATATATCTGAAGATTATTATGTAGATTATCATGTAGCTGCCTTTAAGTCCCAACTAAAGTCCCACCTTCTACAGGAAGACTTCCCTAAACCCTCTTAATTCTAGTGCATTCTCTCTGTTCATTACTTCCTATTCCTCCTGTATATTGCTTGTTTTATATATATATTGTTTGCGTATTAGATTGTAAGCTCCTTGAGGGCCAGGACTATTTTTTGCCTCTTTTTGTATCTCCAGCCCTTAGCACATTCCTGGCACATGGTAGGGACTTAAAAAAATGTTTGTTTGATTGATTGGAAGAGGGATGGCACTTATTCTGCTTGTACTCAGCAGGCAACACTAGGCTGAAGGGTTAGGGGTTGACTTTTAGTGAAGGCTGGTTATAGCACCAAAGTTCAGCTGGCAGAACATCAAGGGCTGCCTACCAAGGCACTGAGATCTTTAAGCAGATGCTGGAATAACACTTCTCAGAGATATTACAGAGGGAATTCTCACTCAGGTATAGGTTGTATGAGAAAACCTTGAGGTCATTTCTGACTCTCAGATTCTGTTATGTTATATGCAAAGGTAACAACCAAGTTACCTTCAAGTTAGAGGAGAGGACAAAGACGAGAATGAGGAGATGCTGCTTACAATTACAATGTCTCCTATTGACCTATTCAGACTTGTTTTTGATGCCAAAAAATTGAAATATGATAATGGAATGAAAATACATAATGGAAAATAAGTAACTGAAAATAGATAATAATGGAATATTATTTCTGATTATTCCTGTTACCTACAGAAGTTGAACTAATTAAAACATTCATTATAAGGAGAGTGACAAAAGAACCAAGAAACCACCTTAGCCAAAAATGTTATCTCGGTTTGCCAAGGGAAAGAGTTGCCTGGAAACCTGAGAGAGATCAGACTCTGGGGGAAGTAGCCTAATAGTCTCTAGTCAGCATAATCATTGTTATTTGTATGGAAGAGAGCTGCATGAAGTGGGATGGGGGGAGGAAAGACTTATTGAAAACAGTTTCCAAACCACAGTATTATTTAACTAGTTTTCCATTTCAGGAAGTAGAAACTGGGATATTATCTACTCTTTCTGTCTCTCTGTCTCTCTCTCTGTCTCTGTCTCTCTCTCAAAAATGTTTTCTCAGTTAATTCCAGAAGATAATTTCATGACTTCCCTTAATGGGTACCTTCATCACTTTTCTCCTGTGTGTTTTCACCTCCATGTGGGTGCTCTGGCCTTGTGTGTTCTACAGCTCTTAAGAGCAAACCCTCTATCCCATGGCAGGTCTACTCTTCCTACTGTTTATGTGTCTGTTAGGAGAGCAAGTTCAAAATTTGTTGGGGAGATGTTCCGATGTTACTTAATTAGTTTATAGTTTCGTTAAATGCCAGAGTTGTGAGCTAAGTTTTTTTTTTTTCTGGCAGATTAGTAAAATTATAAACAGTGGTGAGGATTCAGTTATAATTTGGAGAGGATTCTGACCCACAACATGCCTAGAACCTAGGATTGCTAAATGGAGGCCCTTAGGTGAGGGTGTCTCCCTCTACTACAGAAATGTGGCAAGAAAAAACAACATAGGTTTAAAATATAAACTCATTTGCAAAACTTTATAAAGGAGGATGGGGAAAGATTAAGAAAAATTGTCTTACAAAGGGTAAGAAGAGGGTGGAGAGTAAATTAGTCTGCAGGAAGTTTGGCATAAATACCCATTTAAGCCGATCATACCAAGAACATTAATATATGAAACTGGAATGAAGACAACAAATAGATGAAAAACTAGACTACATTTGCCAGTCTTTCTGGCAATCTAGTCTCATAGTTAATGATAATGGAACCACTACATTTGGATTTGAATACCTCAGTTCCTGAGGTATCCATATATGAGGAAATTGAACTCTCACTAAACAATATGAAGTAGAGAATTACTACTGAATGAGATCAAGTATACCCAGAAGATGTGTACAGGAGTCAACACCACTTTGAAGGCATTGAGATATCAATTTTCAAGATATCTCAAAGAATGGTTGAAAAAAAAACACCCCACAATTGATATCATTGCCCCAAAAGGCAGCCAAGAAGACACCAATAACCAATAATCAATCCATTTGCTTACTTGCTTTTTTTCTGGAAAACCTTTATCAAAATGATCTATACCTACATCATATGTAAATCATATGTAAAACCCTTTGAAAATCTTATAATACTATATAAGTAAATTTTGGCTACTACTAAAATAAGAAAGGGGCAAAGGAAAGCTTTAACAGATGACTTTCAGTAACAAATCATATCTGCAGTTCACTCAACCAATGAAAGGTAGAGAGTATATGAGATGCTACTATGCTTATTATTCATTGTTAACAAAGAGTTGTTGAACTTGCTACCATGAAACATAACCTTCGAGGTTCTTCTCCAACAAAATGCCTTCCATGAATTTATTAAAATCATCCCCATTTCCATGAGATAATAGATCACTGAAGCTTGGAAGCATGTATTTATTGGCAATTTAGCAAACACTTATTGTAAAACACTATGCTGATATTGTAGGGGTTTATAAAGATACATAAGATAAGGTCCCTGTTCTTAGGGACTCTGGAAAGACAAGGTACGTATCAATCAATCAATCAACATTTATTAAATGCCTACTTTGTGCCAGACTGGGTCACAAAGAGTCAGACACACTGAAAAATGACTGAGTAACAACTTGTGCCAGCACTGTGTTCTGGGGATACAAAAAGAGTGAAAAGATAGTCCTTGCCCTCAAGGAGCTTACAACCTAGTGATATATGCATATAAATTGAACTGTGATGCAGTGGCAGTGTGGTATATGGTAAGTGGCTAAGGGGAAGTTCAGATGATAGATGTTACAGATGTTTAGAAAACTGAGTTGTATTGGATGAGGCTTCATAGAAGAAAGGATTTGAACTGACCTTTGAAAGATGGTAGGATCTGGATTAAGAGATACTCTTGAAGTGGAGAGGGCGTTCTAGGTTGGATGAAAGGTATGAGCAAGGATAAAGATAGGACAAGTAAAGATAGGACTTCTTCAAGGGATAGTGTGGAGGCCAAGCTGGCTGGGGGAGGGTCTGCAGTAGCTTAGTAGGAAGTGAAGTGAGAAAGGTGATTTGGCAGCAGATTGTGAAGGGTTTTGAATGCCAGGTTAAAAAGTTGGGCCTTTACCCTATAATCAGTGAGAATTCATTAAAGGTTTTGATCAATGGAGTGGCATGATGAAGATTTTATAGAATATTAAGTTTCTGGTGGCATGAAGCAGGATTGATTGGATTGGGAGGAGATTGGAGGCTGGGAAAACAATAAAAGGGATGTTATGTAAGTTAAAAGAACTAAACTAGGGTGATGGATGTGACAGTGGAAAGGAAAGGACACTAGAAAAGCATAATGGAGAAAGACTCTAAAAGAATTTGTGACTGATCAGATATGAAGGGCCAGAATCTTCTTTGAAGAGGTGTGGGATTATGGGGTTGGAACATTGCATATGTTGTTTGGTTTGGTTGATGAGTTAGTTAGTTTTGCCAAATTGCTTTCCCCCACCACTTAAAAATTCTTTGTTATAAAGGATGGCATTTTGCATGGAAGAATATATTGGGAAATTAAGATGATGTAAAAACAAAAGATCTCAATAAAAATTTTTTTAAAGAAAAAACCCAAGCCTAATATCAAATTGCATGCCATCTTAGGGAGGGAGGAGGGGAGAGAGGGGGAGAAAATGTAAAACTTATGGGAGTGAATATTGAAAACTAAAAATAAATTAACTTAAGAAAAAGAAAAGAAAACCCAGATTATGAAGGGAGAAGTAAGAACCAAAAATGACATTGTTTTTGAACCTGGATATTCACCATTTCCTAGTGGTGTGGGGAACTTGGTTTTTATTTTTTTGGGGGGAGGGAATAGAATTTAATATATTTTGTTTCAAGTCACATTTTAGTTTAAGAATTACAACTAGCGGGACAGCTACGTGGCGCAGTGATTAAAGTGCCGGCCCCGGAGTCAGGAGGACCTGAGTTCAGTTCTGGCCTCAGACACTTAACACCCACACACAAAATCTAGCTGTGTAACCTTGGGCAAGTTACTTAACCCCAACTGCCCTCCAAAAGGCAAAAAAAAAAAAAGAGTTACAACTAGCATAGGGTGAATGATTCTCTGTCTCCCAGATACATACTAATGGATAACTGGTGGGTCCCAAGAGTCAGAAATGGATGCCAAAGAAAGGATCAAACAGCAGGTTTGGGATCTAGGGAAAGTACACATTGTGGTAGATGAGGAGTAGCCCAGTATCATGTAGAAGACACTGGACTTGGAACCAGGAGGACCTGGATTCAAATCCTGCCTCAGAGAGGGTGATGGCCATTTCTCACAGTCCTCTGGTCAAATGCTAAAGGATCTTTTGCTGTGGCAGCCCTATCCTAGGAGTGAGGAACAGAGGAACATACTCTGGTGGGGAGGGGCAAGCTGCATCCATGGTGGCCTGTCCTCTGCTCCCTCTCCAGCTGGCCTGTCCTCTGCACTATTGCACCTTCCTCTCAGTTAGACTGCCCTCTGTACCACCACCCCATGGCTGAATGTGTCCCTAGGTTCAGTTACAGCTAGTTTTGGCTCTGGGCTTGAAACATGTTGCTAGTGAGATGGAAAGTAAAGTGTTTGGGTCTCTCTCTGTCTCTATCTTCTCTCTCTCTGTCTCTGTCTCTGTCTTCTCTCTCTCTCTGTCTTCTCTCTGTCTCTCTCTCTCTCCATGTTAGGGGAATTGGGACCCTTGCTATGGTCAAAGAAGTTGACAGACTGGTAACTTGTCCCTCTCTCTCTCTCCTTCGCCAACCTCCTTTTCTAATGTATTATGGAAGCTTTTTAGAGTTTCAGGGTCATTTTTATGGTTGGGTGCTAGTTACCAAGGAATATGACAGGAGTTGAAAGGACAAATATATAGATATTTATCCTCAGTCTCAGAGAGACCTAGTATATGGTCATATAGAAGGTAGGACATGCTACCTGAATCAAGCTTACTTAGCCTATCTCATCTGGAGCTAAGGTCTGGGGGGACCTTCCACAGGAAGGGATGAGTCAAAGAAATGTAACAGCTAACCCACAAGTTCTCTTATTGGCTACTGAGTGGAGACTATGGAGTTGTTTAACAGCAGAACTGAAGATATGTTGACTAGTTTGGGAAATGTTGCAGTCTCATTGTGAAAGAATAATAACATTTCTGTGGGTCAAAGCTTCTGGTGATGGAAGTGAAGGAGCCCAAAGATGAGAGGAACACTGATGGAAAAGGACAGAAAGCATCACCAGTGGGTTGGGATCAGCAGACAACAGCTAGGATAGGGAAGTGAGGTGAACTTCTCAGCCTTGATGGCAGTAAATGGAGAGATTGAGGCAGGAAGCAGTAGAGTTCCTATACTACACCAGAAAGCTGAGGGAAATAGTGTTATGGGGATTCAGGAAAGAATCCCCAAATTCAAACCCTTCCCACCCTCGAAATATGAGTTTTCTAAGATCTGTTTTCTTCCCTATCAAGCATGTGAGTCTGTGGGAGATTGTACCCATCAGTCAAATGTAGATCTGTTAAAGACCTTAGTTTGAAAAGGCCAAGGTCTCCACTGCATCCTGGACCATCTCCAGTTGTCCTGATCTATATCTTGCCACTGGACTCAGATGGTTCCAGGGGAGAAAGTGAGGCTGGTGACTTTGCACAACCCTGCCTCACTTAAATTCAATTCACTTGCATGCTATGGCATCACCTCACTGATGTCATGGTCTTCTTTGAGAATGAAGGACAAACCCCTTTGTGTAAGGGGAAATAGGAACTATTCCTTTGCTTGATTTTCCTCTTTCAAATACTTTGCTATTCTTAATTAAAGACTGTTCTATTTGATTTATGGTTCCTGCTTAGTTTGTCAGTAGAGAATGCATTTCATGAGCCTAATATTACTCCCCACATTGAAAAGAAGTAGCACTATGACTCCAGTGTTGAATGGCATGCTTAATTACAAATATAAACATACACCAAAGGAGTTCTGGAGAAACTTTAAGAGTCAAAAATGGATGGTAACGAAAAGATCAAATACCAGGGTGGGCATTTGAGTAAAATTTACAGGATTTGGTAGTTGATAAGCAGCATGGTGTCATGCATAGGGCATTGGACTTGTAGTCATTAGGACCAGGGTTCAAATCTTGCGTCAGACATTTACTAGTCATATGATCCAAATCACTTAACTATTCTGTGCCTCAGTTTTCTCATCTGTAAAAAACAGAGAGGGGGCATTAGGCTTGATGACCTCTAATATATTTTCTATCTATGATCCTATGATATTTAGGGAAGGGAAGGGGAGATCCATATGGAGGACATGTGGTAGCATTATGAGGATAAAAATTATAAGATTAAGGGAAAGAAAATATTAAAATTAAAAAATAATATTCCCCAAAACTTAGTTAGTTTTCAAAAATGATTGTTTTTACAGGAGTAACGTTTTCTCATCAGATGAGGAAACCAAAACAGCTTTGTTCAGAGTGTGAAAAATCACAAAAATTTCCGCATCCAGGATGTAAAAAATCCATTTAGTCCATTCACTAATACTCTGTAGAACAGTACAGTAAATAGGAGCAAAATTATCATTGTTACGATTGGACATTTATGAAGAACTCAATGTACTGGGCACTGAGAGAAATCATGAAGAAGCTACTGTTTTCTTTATTAGAACAGATAGATTGACTTCCTTAAAGCCACACCCTCATTGCCCCTATGATCCTTTAGGAATTTCACACTGAAAAGAATAAGAAAGAAGCCAGTCTAGAGAGAAGCTCTGGCAGGAATTTTTCCCCCCTAATCTGATATTTTATTATGAACTCAAACAATCACAAAAACAAATATTTCAATATACAAACAAGAAAAAAAGAGGATTTTATGTGAAATGGTGAAGTTCTGCCATGTATAATTTTTTTAAAGTGTATATACCGTGGTAGTAACTAAGTTACCCTGTTTCTTTGTATCTTCTTCTGGGAGAACTTTAATAGATGGTTGTTGATACAAATTCACTTCTGTAAAATTTATTAAGTACCTACTATGTTCTAGGAGCTGTGCTAAGTTCTGGTAATACAAATTAAAAAAAGAAAGACAGTCCTAGCCTTCAAGAAGCTTACAATCTGATGGGGAAAGACAGTATATAAAAGAAGGCTAGAAAGCAGGGTGGGGCACATCAAGGGGGTACCTGGTTTGGGGTCATCTTGTTCCATGGAATTGAAACCTGGCCGGGTAGCAGATGCAAAGTGGATTGCAAATGACAATAAAGCCAAGGCTACTTCCACTGGATATTTTTATAGACAGGTATTCTCTAACCTGGGGGTCCAAGAACCTGTTTTAAAAAATATTTTGATAACTGTGTTTTCTTTGGATTCCTACATATTTTATTTTATGCATTTAAAAATATTATTCTGAGAAGGGTTGCTGCCAAAGGGGCCCATGACCTGAAAAAAGAACTCTAGTTATAGAATAATCCTGATTTGCTAGGTTTGTTTATAAAGTGAGTTTGAACAGAAGGACTCAAAGGAAGATCATATTGAGATTTGCACAAGCCTCAGAGGGTTGAAGAATTTTTAGGAGATAAGGAACTTGAATAGGCGTGTGTAGAAGCTGGGTAGGGCACAGTCAAGTTTTCTGAATCATTGCACCATGATCAGCAAGCCAATGGTGATGTGTATCCAGCAGAGTAATAACTAGGAATTTTTGCACCTGAGGCAAGCATCACAAACCACACCTAATGTAAACAGAAAGAACCTGGCCTGGGGGAAACAGAGACCCAGGGGTACTAGTTCTCATGAATGGAGACCCCAGGAAACGAAGAGGCTGCTGCTAGGGAGGTCGCTGTCCCACTCCCAACCTCAGTTGCTCCTCCTACCCCCCCCCCCCCCCCCCCCC
>NW_027185798.1:30752923-30756304 GCF_028583685.1 Petaurus breviceps papuanus | reverse complement strand
ATGCATATTTTCAAGAAATGAAATGAATTAAATTTTCAACAACATTTCATTTAATTAGCATAAATTTCAGCCATGACAATTTCATATGGAATTAAAAGCTTTCATTAGCTATTGATGACTATTTTTCATACTAATGAGATTAATTTAATTTAATTAATGAGATTTCCTATGTGTTTCTTATGTCTTCCTATGAAATTTCATTTATGCTAATAAATGACTTTAAGGACACCGTCTGTAGTTACTTTTGAGGAGGTGTCTAAAAGACATCTTCAAGTCTTGTGATCCTGGTTTCGTGCTCCCCTTGTGGTTGGAATCCAAGTATCTCTTGGAGAAGAACAGACAAGACTTTAGAGATTCACTCTTCCCCAGGAGTCACACTTATACAAATCCTTGGGACAAACCTGCCCTTTATGGGCAAAATACACATTTACACTATTATTCATTTTACTGTGTTTAATAAATCATGTTGCCACTAAAAGGTCAATTGGTTGGAGCTTGTGAATGAGCTTAGTTGACAGAGCAAGAGATTCTTCAAGTCAAAATGCATTTATTAAGCATTTAATATGGACCAGACACTGCTAAAGTTCTGGGAAATACAGGCAGAAAGAAAGATGTTCATTCCCTGCCCTCAAGGATCTTACAATCTAGTGGAGGAAAACAATTCATAAAAGGAAGCTAAAGGGGAGAGGGCAGTGAAGGTTGAATAAAGAACCTACAGGGACATGGTAGAAAAAGTCCATAGTCAGGAAATGGAGCCTGGAGAGGAATGAAGACATGAGACATGTCTGACCTTGGCATTTTCCTTAAATTGGTGGTTCTGGGAGGAACAGCTAAACAGAGGAAAGGGCTGAAGGGGCAGAAAGGACTTCCAGTGTGAGAAGGCCAGGGACAGAGTGAACATTCAAGATGAGGACTCTGCTGTGGCATAATAAAGTCCAACACAGACTGAAAGTCACATTTAGATTCCTATCATCCTTATATTTCTGAGAAATGCTCCATTTTCTTGTTTCCATACACATGCATAAATCAATTTTGAATCAAGTGTGCACTTTGTAAGTTTAAAGTGGCAGGGGGAGGAGATGTCTTAGAATGTGTAATCTAAGAGTCTTCTGGTGAGTCACCGTGTCAATAGGGAAAGTCAACACATGTTCCTTGACTAACCCTTGGCAAAGCCACATGATTGGTGGCTTAAAGAGCCATTTGGTGGCCATGTGTAATACTCTCTCCCTGGATATTGAATTAATAAAGTGACAGTCTGCTTTTATATAGGTGGCAGCAAGCTAGGTAATGAGCTAGCTGTGGTCAGCTTTCACTAAAGTAGCACTGGGGACACTCACCAGCCATTCACCTAATCCACACCTCACCTCCCTGTCATGGGACTATGAAACTGGAAGACATCTTAAAGACCACTTGTTCAACCTTGTTATTTTATAGAGGACAAAAAAACATCCAGAGTTAGTGTCAGAAGAGGCTAGAACCCAGGCCTCTTGCCTTCCAAGAGAGCATTCTTTCATCCACGCTTTTGACATTTGGCTTCCCTCAGAGGCTCTGGGCTTGCTAAGCAGGACTCCCTTCACTAATAAGTGTCTGAGGTGGGATTCAAACCTTGGTCTCTCCTGACTTCAGGTATAGTACTTTTCCTACTATACCATGTAGTCTTTTTAGAAGATGAACCAATCAATTAATCAAAAAGCATTTTATTAATCTCCTACTGTATACTAGACTCTAGGGATACAAAGACGATATTCTGGGGGTCAAGGACAGGACAGAAGGAAGGAAGAAAGGGAGGAAGGGGAAAATGAAAGATGAAAGGAGTGGAGGAAGGAAAGGGGCATAAATGATGTTTTTAGCCAACCCTACAGTTTTTTGTGTATCTGTGTATGTGCAAGAGATTCCTAATAGGTTGACAAAAGGCTGCCTAGTAGCAAGCTAGAAATCTAGGACATGCTAAAGGGCTGGTTTCCTCTTCATGTTGTTAGCTCCTAAAGTCTTCTTTTTCTCCCTGAAGTCAGTCCCAAAGAAAATCTGCAACCATCTTTCTCTATCTCTGTCTCTGTCTCTTTTTGTTATAGCCCCAAGACTGGTCTAATTGCATTCTGGAGAGACTGTGAACTGCCATAGCTGAAGATAGATTGAGTGAGATACAGAGAGAAAGCAGGTGAAGTGGACTTTTTGCATGCTGGAACGCCTTGAACTTTTTATCTTGTGAAACCTTATAATAAAGAGAATTATGGAAAGACCTTGGCAGCTATCCTTACAGCTGAATTCTGGGCTCCTTCCAGATGTGAGAAGGCCAGAGAAGCAGTTAGAGGTGAATGTGACCTTTCTCACAACTGAAACATTTTAAATAGTGATTTATTCCTTTGTTTTATTATTTGTAAAAGAATTATATAGCCAGTAACTGTGATGAACCTTTTGGGATATGTGTATAGCTACACAATACACATATATGTACATATAGACATATACATGTATTACACATCATATTGACTAATATGAAAATTATAAGTTCCTTTCTCAATTTATACACACATGTCCATAACCATATAAATATACTTATATACATATATATATACAAACATATCACTAAATATCCTAAACTTAAATAAATATCACAGTTATTGACTGTCTGTGCACGTACACATGTATATATACATGTATATGTATATATGTGTTGTATATTTGTGTCTGTGTGTATACACACATATGCCAGGCACTATACTAAAGTTGTAGGAATACAAATATAGACAGAAAAAGACTTTTATTCCTTGCCCTCAAGTAGCTTCTGAGCAGGGAATGAATGAATGGATACACATACATAAATTTAGTGTGTATATATATGTAAAAACCATGTATGTATATATGTGTGCATAGCTATATATGTGGGTATATATAGCCACACACACATATATGTGTATATATGCACTTGTGTGTATAGGTACAGTTATCTATGCTTGTTCATCCTTCATTTTCAAAGAGGACCAGGGTGATGTGCTGACTTGTATGTGAATTGATGTAAGTGAGGAAGATTTGCCCAAAGTCTTTAGCCTCATTCTTTCTTCCTGAGTCATCCAATGGTAAGACAAAAGTCAAAATAACTGGTGATAGTCTGCAATGCAGTGGATGACCTTGGCATCTTTGAGGTCTTGCCAAGCTGTAAGTGCTTGCTTCAGTCACCTTCACAGCACATGGTTTTACCGAAATGTGTCTGCTGTGCATGCTATAGCCACAGGTGAAAGTTCGGTGAAGGTGAACACCAAGATGAACAGCCTTGAAAAGGTCTTGGCAAGCCTTCACACCAGAGGTGCTAGTCTTCCCTGAGCACCCTGTACACACACACACACACACACACACACACACACACACACACACACACACACA
>NW_027185798.1:30752695-30752913 GCF_028583685.1 Petaurus breviceps papuanus | reverse complement strand
ACACACACACACACACACACACACACACACACACACACACACACACATTCTCTCTCTCTCTCTCTCTCTCTCTCTGTGTGTCTATCCATCCATCCATTTATCCATCTATCTGTCTGTCTGTCTACCTATCTACTTACCTACCTACCTATCTACCCACCTATCCACCTATCCATCCATCCATCCATCCATCCATCCATCCATCCATCCATCCATCCATC
>NW_027185798.1:30614568-30752685 GCF_028583685.1 Petaurus breviceps papuanus | reverse complement strand
ATCCATCCATCCATCCATCCATCCATCCATCCATCCATCCATCCATCTATCTATCTATCTATCTATCTATCTATCTATCTATCTATCTATCTATCTATCTATCTATCTATCTTCCCAACCATCCATCTATCCATCTATTTATCTATATCTATATGAGAAGAGAAACTGTGGGAAAATAGGTTTTTCATTTAAATGTTTATAATTAAAATTTTTTCATTAAAAAATCTGGGAGGGGGTCTTGGAGACAATTAATAAAAGAGATGTTTTGATTTTATCAATTAATAAAGAAATATCCCAACATACCCCTTGATTACCTTAGAATTTGGGCTAATGAGGATGAAAATGATTATGACTCAAGTAGCAGGCTAAGAGGTGACCCCTTCATGTAGGTTACATGTGAGTGGTAAGAACTCTTAATCCCTGTTGCAAAAAGAAGGAAGGACAGGAGGGGAAAATGAAGGGAAAAAAAGAAATAGAAAAGGGAGTGCAACGATTGGTTGCTGGGAGGTAGGGCCAACACCACTAACTCCACTACCTCCACCTAACCCTTCTCTGGAAGGTTTCTTGATTTGCATGGCATAACTGAAGAAGACCCTCATCATGAATCTGCCTTTTAATTTTATTTATTTTAAAGGGATCTGTCCTTCTTAGTTTTATTAAGTGAAACTCCCTGAATTACTTGAAGACACTCCAACTCCTGACTCGGGGGTCTGCTGAGAATGAAAAGAAAATTTCAGACTATAAGTCAATTGGTTTTGGACTGAGAGTGTAAGCAAGCAAGTCAGCAAGACACATGTAATTCATTTGCCTTTTACTCCAGACCTGTCTGGGGATGGGATTTGGGCTAGGGAAACAAAGCAGAAATTCCAGAACTTCGAAAATTTTAAGTTACCACTCACTCTATGACATTTTTTTCTGATCTGAAATACAGCTAGGATCTGGGTGGTAGATTGGATAGACTTTAACTCTTAATATAAGAAACATAAAAGTAAGACCTAATAGTTCATATAACCCCAAAAGGAGACAGAAAATCATTCTAATAGAAATTGTAGTCAAAATACACCATGTTCCAAACCGAAGTTCTTTCTGGTCTTTGTCATTTTGACATTCAGTTCACCTCTCCCAATTGTTTAAACAATAAGGCAAGGACCTGAGACTCTCTTGGATTATTTCCCTTTAATCCTGTAACTGTTCATATCATTATTCTAGCTTTGTAACTGAAGAAAATGAGACTTTGTCCGCTGACTTTTCCCTCTGCAGTTTTGATCCATTTTCTATGAAAGTCTTTGATTTTCTAGCAGACAAAGAAAACAGGTTTATTAAAGAGGAGGAAAAGGTTGCATTTCAATGTTTTGCATTCTGGCAACTGATTTGATAAGCAAAACTTATAAAGTTTAGTTGGGGAAAAAATCACTGCAATAATATTTTTACTTTTTAAAAAATGTGTCGGGGTGGCTAAGTGGCACACACTTACTAGCCGTGTGACTTTGGGCAAGTCACTTAACCCCAATGGCCCTCCAAAAAAAAGCAAAAAAAAAAAAAGAAATGAAAAATGTGTCACTTTCTAGACATAACTTAAAAACATTCTGATTTTCTTCAGTTTGAAGGGAACATTGACTGCAGGTTTTGTAAATTAATAGGATTCTGGAGAATTAGGAAGTGTACAACAAGCTCAGCCAGTGCACATTTTGACTGAAGTATTGTATTTAAGGCTTATGGAAAATATCAGAAATGAATGCATCTGGTTTTATTTTGTGGCAGTCTGCTGATTCCCAGAAAACCTGTGTTTTGTGATCACTGTTGATAATTTAAGCAAGTAGGGAAAATGGAAATTTTTTCTAAAGTGTTTTGTTATAAAACAACCGTATATTTGGATAGTTTATGTTATAAAACTTGCTAGAAAGCAAATCCTAGAATTGTGAGCCAGGATAATGGTGAAACTTGGACAACATGACTTAATTCCCCCCACATTCTCATACCAGCTGATAAAATGCTGGTAGCAAGGACAGGTTGGTGCAGGTCTGGGTGGATTTGGGTTAACTTGGACCCAAGAGAACAGTGTGAAGGCAGTTTTCAGATGTTTGGAGGAGAGCTCCTGACACTCCGGGAGAACTTCCTTGCTGACTGCCTTGAATGTTTTTGCTGGCTTGCTGTGCCTTTTATATCTTCCCTAGCTGCTTTTTAACCACTATGGGAACTGCGCTTACCTGAGGGTATGGGAATATAGTTATAATAAAAGAACTTTGAACTCTCAGGTTTGGAGAGATCCATGGTCCCAGACATCCTTTAGCTCTGGGGACACCAAGTCTCGACCACTGCCCTTAATTCGAAGCTTTATAGCCTCCCCCGACCGCCTTCACACCTTAAATCCCACATGTCCCAAACTGAGTTTTTTTTTGCTTTATTACCTTCTCTCTTCTCATCATGGCACCTCCACCTCCCAGGTGTGAAACTCTGCCCTTGCCTTCGAATCTTCCTTCTGCCTACCTGCATAGCCATTCATTCATCAAATCCTAGTGATCTGACTTCTGCAATATCTCTGACCTGTTGCTTCCCTCCTGTAGCTGCCTTGTACAGACTGTCATTTCCACTTACCTGTTCTATTGTTTTCAGCTTCTTGATTGAAGCTTTTTAACAGGTCTTTTTGCTTCTATCCACATCAAAAGATCCTTTCTCACCCTGCAGTGTTGATCTTCCATCTGCACCTAGCTAACCATTCCATTCCTCTGTTTGAAATGCTTTACTGGTTTCCCATTGTATGAAGTAGTGGAAGGGGTGTCAAGCTTGGAATCAGGGAAAACAGTGGGTTCAGCTCTGAACTCAGGCACTTACTAGATGGGTGACCCATGTGGTAAACTGTGTCATCTCTCTGCACCTTACTTCCTCTTCTGTTCTACAAGGTACTTCTAAAGTACTTCTGATGGGGTGGCTAGGTGGCGAAGTGAATAGCACTGGCCCTGGAGTCAGGAGGTCCTGAGTTCAAATGTGACCTCAGACATTTAAAACATCTAGCTGTGTGACCTTGGGCAAGTCACATAAAAAAAACAACCAAAAAAAAAGTCCTTCTGAGTTATAAATCTATGAAATATAAGTATTTATAAATGTGAAAATATTTATAAAGTATTAAATTAGTTATAAAATAAAATCTTTTAAAATACAATATTTAAAATATTGTTTAAAATATAATAGTATTTTGAATTTTTTACTTTTAAATTAAAATATTTTAAAATTATATTATTATGTAAGATGAATATAGAACCTATGAAATTTAAACTCCTTTGCTTGGCATTTAAGGCCCTCCACAATACAACAACCTTATTTTTCCAGCCTTATCTCATGTTAATCCCTGTCATGAATTCTACATTTCAGTCAAATTGAACTTTTGGCCTGTTGAAAATGCTCTGTGTTGCATCTGAACCTCTTTGTTCACACTGTTCCCAATAGTTGGAATGTAAGCCCCTCTACCCACTATTCACTCATCAAATTCTTGCCTTTTTAAAAAAAACGCCCAAAGCAAGTGGTATCAGATCCTTCAGAAAGTACAAATTTTGACTGTGTGA
Organism: Petaurus breviceps papuanus; assembly: GCF_028583685.1. NCBI lineage: Eukaryota > Metazoa > Chordata > Mammalia > Diprotodontia > Petauridae > Petaurus > Petaurus breviceps. Next base: position 30,749,125 of record NW_027185798.1, on the reverse strand, counting down.
CAACCTTTCCCCTGGAACATCACACAGCTCTTTGTTTTGCATATCTGGATGCCAGATCTTGTACTATTTGTGTATTGTAGTTAACTCCAGTATCCTTGCCCCTATTCCATTGTAAAAAGATTGCATTTTATCTACACTTTCACCCAGCATATTACACAGTGGTCTTTGTGAAGGAGGTGCTTAAGAAATCTTTGCTGAAACTGACATTTAAGCATTTTACATGCATTCATTGCATCTTCAATTGTAAATGACTGTGGAGAATGGTCAGATACAATCTCAGTACGGTAGATTCCAGTCATTGAAAGTCAACTCCCTCTAGGATACAATATAATTGAATTGCTTGCATCAGTTTTCCTTATTCCAGCAGGTTTATACATTTGCATGTGCGTATGCAAGATCTACATACATACACACACACACACACACACGAGAATATGGCTTTTGATTTTCAAATGAGAGTCTGAAGTAAGACTGGTTTCCCAAGAATTTTCCTTCTACCCACTACTCTGAAATGTATCCAGCTTTGCTGCCTCTAAAATCTTATGAATGCCTATCTGCTTCTAACAACGTTATGAGAGTTGTCTGAGTCAAGATTCTAAAGTCCAGTAAGGTGCCAAGGTCCTCTTTGACTCAGTTTCCGCTGGAGATGACTAATGTGTGCTTGAAGCTATCTATAATCCTACCTTTCCTCAGATCACTTCCGTTAACTAGAAGCCGAACCTGAATGGAAGTCAAGAGACCCGTGCTTTTGTTCTAGTTCTTTTACTGTTAATGTGACCTTGGGCAAGTCACTGAAGCTCTGTTTCCTCATCTTAAAAATGAGGGAACAAAATTAGATATTTTCTAAGGTCCCTTCCATCTCTGTTCCTGTGATAGACTCTTCATTCTAATGCATCTACATTCCTGTTTGTTTTTATATCAATTTGTTCCTGTGACTGACCTTTCATGGTATCAAATTACCATTCTTCCTCTTATTTTCCTTTACCTGTCAAAGTCCTTGAAAACATGGCATGTTTTCATGAAAACATGTCCAAAGGAGGGCAACCAGGATAGTGAAGGGCCTTGAAATCATGCCATATGAGAACTGGGTTCAAATTTGACCTCAGGTACTTTACCTGTTGAAGGAATTGAAGATGTTTAGCTTGGAGAAAAGACTTAGTGGGGATGTGATAGCCATGTTTGAGTATTTAAAGTCATCAAGTCAAAAGAAATTTATAAAGCATCTACTATGTGCCCTTGGCATTGTGCTAAATTGCTGGCAAATTGTTAGTTTGAAGGGTTCACACATGGAAGAGGGATGAGATTTATTCTGTTTGTCTCCGAAGAGCAGAAGTAGGGGCAAATGGTGGAGGGTGAAAAGAAGCAAATGTAGGTTTGACATAAGGAAAAACTTCCTAAGGATTAGAGCTGCCCCAACAATGGGAACAATGCCCCTTCTTCCCACTATTATTTGATACAGTTGTAGAAATGCTAGGAATAACAATAAGACAAGAGAAGGTAATTGGAGGCATAAAGACAGGTAAAGAGGAGTTAGGACTATCCCTATTTACTGATGAGGAAAAGGTATACTTAGAAAACCCTAGGGAATTAGGAAGGTACTAATGGAGACAACAGTATCAGTAAAATTGTAAGCTGCAAAATAAACCCTCAACAATCAACAGCATTTTAATATAATATCAAAAGCCAAGAAGAAAGAGAAATTCCATTCCAAATAATTACAAAATGCACAAAATATCTTGGGATCAAAGTACACAAAAAGACTTGTATAGATTCAATTGCATAAGTGGACCTTAAAGAAATAAAGAACAGCAACATAATGGCTAGGTAATGCCGATATGATAAAAAGGACAATGCTACCGAAGTTAACTTATACTTCTAATTCTGTACCAATCAAGTTGCCAAGAGGATGCTTTATAGAACTCTAAAAACATTTTTAAAAATTCATTTGGAAAAAAGATCTAAATTATTAAAGGAATTGATGAAAAGAAATAGGAATGAAGGTGGAATAGCATTTCCAGACCTCAGGCTATAATATAAAACAGTAGTTATCAAAAACATCTGGTTATTGGTTCAAAAACAGATCAATCAATGGAACAAACCAGACAAGGGAGAATCAGAAACAATGGAACTCAACATGTGTTGTCTTGGGATGTCGTGGGTTCCTTCTCAACTCCATTAAGAAAGCATTAAGCAAAGGCAATGACCAGATGATCCCTTGTTAGAGTGGACTTACTAGACCACTTTTTGTAGAGGGGATTTGTGTTCATGTAGGGGTTGTTTCCAACTCTGAGATTTTGGGTCAATGTGGGATACCATGGTTTTCTGATCCTGCTGTTTCTTTGACTCCTTCACTGATTCCTTGTCCTTTCCCTGAAACCTTGGGGTAGTTGTTCCCCCAAGATTTTTGTCCTAGGGGTTGGCCTGACCTGAACTCTCTTAGCTTCACCTGATCTGCACATATGACTCTTAGATGAGTGTTACTATTTATGAAGGATCTCAACTTATCTATAACATGGTAATATATCCTAGAGAATTGCCTGACACAAAGAGAGGTCAATTGACTTGCCCAAAGTCACAGCTAGGAACTGTTAGAAGGATCAGATCTTGATGCTATAGCATTCCACTCTATCCACTATCTCATGTTACTAAAAGCAGTAGTTCCCTCAAGGACAGCTTACCATGCCTGGAATCAGGAAGATTATTTTCCTGAGTTCAAGCCTGGCCTCTGACACTTACTAGCTACCTGTGTGACCCTGGGCAAGTGACTTAACCCTGTTTGCCTCAGTTTCCTCATCTGTAAAATGAGCTGGAGAAGGTAATGGAAAACCACTTCAGTATCTTTGCCAAGAAAATCCCCAGATGGGGTCACAAAGTATTAGACATGACTGAAAAAAAATGACTTAACACTCTCATCAAGTCTCCTCCAGCTCAGAATCCTTTGATGACTCCCCATTGCTGATAGGAATAAAGTTATTAGAGTTCCTAAAGTTCAAATTCCTCAGGCTGACACTCAAGATCTGGTCCAACCCCACCTCACTCATCCAACCTTATCTCTGATTACTCCCTATCATGAAACCCTCTCTCTTAGCCAAGCCAAATTCACCGTCTCCTGCCCAAACAATATTTATCTCTGCCTGCTTGACCTTAACTATGCTGATCTTTTTTTTTTAAAGTAGGTACTTTATTTTTATTTTTTGCTTTTTATTGTTTTGGAGGGCAGTTGGGATTAAGTGACCTAGTCTGTGTTAAGTGTCTGAGGTCGGATTTGAACTCAGATCCTCCTGACTCCAGGGCCAGCGCTCTATTCACTGAGCCACCTAGCTGCCCCAATGCTGATCTTTTTACCAGAATGTTTTCACCACCAAACCAAATACTACTCAGTTTTCAGGACCCAACTCAAGTCTCCCTTTCTGCATGAAATCCATTGAGATCTCTGTACCCTGCATTGCTAGCCCCGGGTATACTTCTGATTTTTACACATTCATATACGGTCTTATATCTTATTTTTGCCTGTTTCCTTAATAACTGTTTAGTCCTTTGAGGAGAAAGATGGTGAGGTATGGTGGAAAGAACACAAGTCTAGGGGACCTTGGTTCAAATCTTACCACCATCACTTACTATCCATGTGACCAAAGGCAAGTCACTGACTTTTCCTGGGACTCAAATTTCTTCTTCTGTAAAATGAGTAGATTAGAAGAAAAGATCTCTATGGTTCCTTCCAGATCTAAATCTATGATCTCAGAAGTCATTTGTAGCCTTCACATGAGTGCAGGGATATATACATGGGGACTAAATGAAGACTTTGAATTGAATCCAAATCTTTATATAACTGACAGTCTTTGGTCTAAGAGAGATGGCCAAATGACCACCATTTTATTAATAACCTGCTGGCCTTATTAGTAAAATCATTAGATTAACCAGAAACTATGTCTCTCAAACTATTTAATTGTCACAAAAGGAAAAACTGTGCGCAAACTGGATCCTGAATTTCTATTGTACCTGTTACGGCCTAGCTTGGAAATAGCCTGCTACTATAATGGCCCTACTTCTATAGGAAGTTAGTGAACTTAAGTGAATTATTCAAGGTTGCACAGCTAGCAAGCAATAGAGTCAGGATTTGAACTCAGGTCTTCTGGGATAGGTCATTAAAAGAAATCACTATTCTGACATTACTTCATTTTACATCCGCCTGAATGCTACCTTATACCTCATTGCTGATAATCCTGTCCTAGGAAATGTATGACATGATACTTTTCCTGATCATATATCTAAAATTATATAGAACCTCAGAGACTGCCCAGACCAATCCTGGTCTGGGAAGGTGAAGTATCTTTTGCAAGATCTTACATGTCAGAGGTCACCGTCCCCACTTTCACAGGTGAGGAAACTGAGCTCTGTGGAGATGAAGTGACTTTTGCAAGAGCATATATGTCAGAGGCCAAATTTGGGCCTAGGTTCTCTGTGTCCAGGGCCTGTACACTTTCCACTGTGTGACAATGAAGATGGTAAAGGCATGTAAGATAGTGCCACTTTTTGAAAATGTGTGGCATTTCTCTCTATGCACTTTTCAGTTTAATTGAATGGCTCATTGGTGGCTTGTACATTTTTAATAATGGTATTCATGTTAGATACTTTCAGTTAAATTGTACTAAAATTATAAAAACTGTGCCCAAAGCTGGATCCTGAATTTCTATTGTGTACCTGTTTTGGCCTAGCTTGGAAATAGCCTGCTACTGGTTGGTTAATGCCAAAGAGACATTAATTAGCACAAACTGGCTTTGGATTCATCCTAGGTTGTGCCCTTGCATACTCAGGGACCCTTAGTGAGGACACGAGATACCGGCATGTTTCTAGAATAAGTCATTTCCTTACAATCATGTAATGGGAGAGTACAAAACATGATTTTAGAAAAAAAAAGACCATAGGACTAGTAGAACATGGAATGTTAGCTATGGGAGATATATCATAACAGAATGTTGAAAGGGAGTTTACAAAACATTATCTCATCCAGTTCCCTCAGTTGATCTAGATGTTCCTCATGTATAAAAATTCCTCACTTTGCATTCTGCCCTTTCATCTTTGTTGACTATTAAGTATTCACATATATCCTGGCTCCCTCTGAACCCTCTTCCCATAAAAATAAATGATCATTGACATTTAATTTTTGGATCAGACCTCTTCTTTCACTAATACAGGGAATTTTCAGTGATTAAACTCCCTTTGTAAATGACTGAATTAAAAAAAACACATACTATGTGCAAACACTATTCTAGATACTAGGGACACAAATGGAAACTTGGAGACAAAGCCTGTTCTTAAGGAGCTCTCATTCTGATGTTGGCAGTAACATAAACAGGAGGTTTTAGCTTCAAGTCAGATGGAAAGGTCTGACGGTCCTTAGGGTGCAGCATCAAAGTGAATGGCAAGGCCTCTTAAATGTCATTTGCACTGATAAAACCACATCTATTTCTGCTGCTGAACCATCTGATAGGGCTGAGGATTCTGAATTAGTTTTAGACACTTGCCCAGAGCACTAAGACTGACTTCAGTGATTTGCCCAGGGTCTATGTATCAGAGGCAAGGACTCCAACTCAGGTCTTCCTGACTCCAAATTTATTTATATCATCCTGCCTCTTTGACACTTACATGGTACTTTAAAGTTCTGCAGAATACTTTACACACATAGATTATTTCATTTGAATCTTACAAAAGCCCTGTGAAGTAGGCTCAACAGAAATTGTCATCTCTATTTTACATATTTGGAACTTGAGAGGTAAAATGACACTTGGTCATATTCACACAACTACCCAGGTTTTCCTGCCTCTAACTCTAGTTTCCTGTCTATTAAGCCACACTGCTTCTCCAAAAGTCCCTTACTGTGACATTTAGAAATTCCTTTGGCCCAAATACAGCTCAGAGTACTGACTCATATTCATCAGGCTCAGAGTCCCAATGTAATCGATATGACCGAGGAGGGAAGAACCCTTGTAGCTGAGGCCAAAATCAAATCTTTCCTCTTCTCAAAAAACAAATGAACAAAGAAATAAACAAAGAAATACCCCTCCTTCCACCCCTCAGTGCCCCATTTGCTGGATACTGGTCAGCTTAGTTGATAAACCTAGGAGAAGTTGAAAAGAAAAGCCTGGACACTTATAGGTCATATGGGCAACAGCCAGACCTACCAATCGATTTTTGGATTAGTACCAGACTTCCATTTGGAGCTGATCAGTCGGGTGCTGTGCAGTACTTGTGGGTCAGGGATTTGAGATGCAGGGAAATCTTGTTGGGAAATGAGAAGGACCAGCATCCTGGGGAGGAATCTTTTCCTCCCTGACCTTGCTCCCTATTATTCTGGCTTGAATTGAATTCGTGGAAACTCTCCAATCTTTCCCAGACCCATCTGGGCAGAGGCTGTGATTGCCTCAGACCACCCCAAGGAATGTGTTTTTTTTTTTCCATGCTTCTCCCCCTCCCCCCACTTTTTGAGGCCTCTTTGAAAGATGAGCATGAATCCCCACCCTGTTCTCTCTTTTGTAGCTGGAATGTGAGTGGAATATGAGCATTACAGGAAAGAATGTGAGTAGAACGTGGTTTCTGCTGACTTCCTACATGGAAGTATGTCAAATATCCGGGCTCTCTCCCTTTAAACATGGGAGTGGTCTCTGTTCCTCAAACACTCACAATAACAGCAATAATTAGGAAGATATTTACCAGAACTTTGAGCTCCTAGAACACATGTTTTCCCAGGAATCACAAAGCCCTTTTATATGCAGTCTCATTTATCTGCCCCTTCCTAATCCCTGTGTACTCTTTTGTTTGAGCTCTGTGTCCTGGTTAGAATGGTCTGCCCTCTGCTTTTGAATACCTGGTATTAGTATATGACCGAGGCTTTGCTCAGGCTCTTGCTACCTCTTGGAATTCCATCTAGGTATTCAGCTCCTGGATAGCTGAACTTGGAGGATATACATCTTTTCGAACTTATGGGATGGGGAAGGTTTTTGTAATACCCACTTTCCAGTCAGTCACACTGAGACAGATGATTAATGAGTAGCCTATGATCACACAATGAATAGGGTAGGTGGATAGATCTGGGACCAGGGTCTTTGTCTTGTCTTATCAGGGAATTAGAACCAAGAAAGAGAGAAAGGAGAGTCAGGTATTTCTCTTATTCTGGGAGCCTGCTTCAGATTGCTTTTCTGCCCTGCTCTTCTCTTTTCCTGTCATATTTGGGTGTGGAGAGAAGTGAGAACTGCTCCTCTAACCCTGTGTAGCTGCATAACAATGTGGTCAGAATTTTCCAGAGGGCTCGCCACGGTGGCTGCTGGCCACCTCTGGGAACAGCACTGTCCCTTGATCATCTCTAAATACCCAGCAGTGTCTTTTGCCAAAGCTTGTTGTCCTGAGCATCTTTCTGGAACCTTTGGGGTGTGGCCCCAGAAGGCCTCACTCATGTCTCACCACATGCTGTAGGTCTCTCTGTTTCATGAATGAACTTATAGAACTAAAAAAATGCAATAACAGGTATATTTTCCTTATGATACCTCCATACTGAGCATGTTACCAAAGTAAAGCAGTAGAATCCCAGAGTTATCCAATCTCAGAGTTGAAACAGACTTCAGAAGGCATAAAGTTGAACCAATGCCAGACCAAGAATGCCTTCTATAATTCAAGTGACAAATGATCATTCAGCCTTTATTTAAAAGACCTCCAGGCAGAGGGGTCACCAACCTAAGGCGACCCAGCCCATGTCAGGAGAGTTCTAATGGTCACTAGACTTTCCCGTATATTAAGACCAAATCTCTCTCTGCAATTTCCATTAATCACTTCCAGTTCTGTCTTCTTGGGCCAAGCAGCAAAGTCTAAGCCTTCTTCAACAAGACAGGCCTTCATGTTGTGGAAGGGAAGCTAGCATATTACATGTCTCCTTTGCGTGTTCTCTGTCTTGTGTCTTCTCCAGCTGGAAAACCAATCCTTCTACACCTCACAACCCTTTGTCACCCTGCTCACCTTCCTCTGATCTCTTTCCAGATCGTCAATGCCTTTCCTAAAACGGGATGCTCCAGAACTGAGGTCTTACTGGGGCAGAATCCAGCACATTTGCCAGCACCACAGCTCTGGATGGCATTATATTTTTGGTAGCCATATTCGACATATTTGATATTAATAAAAGCTAGCATTTATGTAGGTGTTTTAATGTTTGCAAAGCACTCACACAAAGTCAACAAACATTTGTTATATGTTTATTTTGTGTTAGGCACTGTGCTAAACACTGGAGATATAAAAGAAAGGTGAAAAACCATTCTTGCTCTTAAGGAGCTCAAAATCTAACCGGGGAGACTACACGTCAATAATGATGTGCGTGCCAGAGAGATACAGAATAGAGAGAAGATAATATATATGTAAATATCTATATGTATACATAGTGCATATATATACACATATATGTTTATATGTATATGTGTGTGTATCCAGGTGCTAAGGGTATATCTCAGATGAGGTGATTTGTTTGTTGGTCCCTGGAGTGATTTGGGGGTGGGAGTAATAGATGTGTGTGGGGTTGGGAAAGGAAATCCTTAGCTTGTAGCACCACCTATCACAATCTCATTTTATCCTCATAACAATTTTGGGGATATATGTGCTGTTTTAACCCCATTTAATAGATGAGAAGATGGAGGCTGACAGAGCATCTTGCCCAGTCCCTTAGTCAAAGAGTGTCTGAGACAGAATTTGAATTTTGATCTTCTTGGTTCTAAGTCCAATACTTTACCCCCATGTTCTATCCTAGCTAGGCACTGCAGTGGATAGAGTGTTTTGCCTGGAGTCAAGAAGACCTCAGTTTCCTTAAATGTAAAATGGAGATAATAATAGAATTCATCTCACAGAGTTGTTGTGAAACTCACATGGGATATTTGTAAAGTGCTTAGCATAATGCCTGGCATATAGTAGAAACTGTATAAATGTTTATTCCCTTCCCCATTCCCTCTAATCTAATAGCCTCATAAGAAAAAGAAAATGGGATTAGTCCAAGCTGAAGCTATGCGGACTCCTTGTAATCGCTTCTTTTCCTGACATTAGAATGTAAGCTTGTTAGGAGCAGGGACTATCTTGTACCTCTTTTTGCATCCCTAGTGCTTAATAAATGTTTATAGAATAATTGAATGAATGACATTTGTTAGCCATCTCTTTGTAACACCTCCTAGAATTCTGTAGGGAATTGATGTCAGTCTCACTGACCTATAGTTTGCAGATTCTATTCTTTTTTTCCCAACTTTAAAAATTAGTTCACTTGCCCTTCTCCAATCCTGAAGTATCTTTCTCTACTAGAATTATTTTTTATTTACTAGTTCATTCAGTAATGTGGGATGTAGCTCCTCTGCTAGAGATGTGAATTCATAAAGACCAACTCTTGTTACCACCTTACTGTCTTAGGCACCATCTTTCATTTGTCCTTTCTAGCCAAAAGATCCATTCTCTTTGGCAGAAGAAAGAGGAAAAGTGAGAAGTCAAAAAATTCTGTTTTCTCTCCACTGTGTGTTATCTGTATGGTCCTTCACCCGAAGAAGAGGTCTTATTCCTCCTTTGGGTCTTCTCTCTTTCCTGATATAACTAAGAAATCCCTCCTTTTCCTCTGTAGCTTTGTCAAGAAGCTTTGCTTTCCCAAATATGACTCAGAGACCATTTTTTTGTATCCTTTAAACTATGGAGTAACCTCCCCTGTGTTAATCCCTACTTGCAGAATTATGACATTTCTTACAAAATTGCATAGCCATTTTGAATGATCAACCCCCCACCAAGAGCCTTGAGAGCTGCATGGTTTAGTAGAAAGGGGGTCCAAATTGGAGTGGCCAGACATGTATTCAAATCCTGACTCTGCCAATTCCTACCTGGACAAACTTGGGCAAATCAACTCAAGTCAAGTCCAAAGTCAAGCCTTTATGAAGTGTTTAAAGTGTGCTATGCATGGTGCTGTGTGGGAGAAATAAATACAAGCAGAAAAAAATGACAATGCCTGCCCTCAAGGAGCTTATATTCTAATACAAATAAAGGCTGAAAACTGAAGTAAGCATGGTGGCTTGGTCTAGAGTATGGGTGGGGAATCTGCAGCCTCAAGGCCACCTGTGACCTTCTAGGTCCTTGGGTGCAGCCTTTTGACTGAGTCCAAGTTTTACAGAACAAATCCTTTTATTAAGGGGATTTGTTCTGTCAAGTTTGGATTCAGTCAAAGGACTGCACTTGAGGACCTGGAGGGCCACAGGTGGCCTTGAGGCTATAGGTTCCCCAGCCCTGGTCTAAAGGATAGATGATTGGTCTGGCTCCTTCCTCAAAATGGAGGTTTCAGGAGGAATTTACCAATTGCAGAAGGGGGCTACAGGCAAAGGAGAATTCATCCAAGGCAAGGTGATGGAATCTAGATTGTGGCTTTACCTTCTGCCTTTAGATAAAGTGGTTACCAATGTGAAAGCTTGTCATGGAACCCCACTGATATCTTTTTGGCTATACCTGCTTTATACCACTTGATCAGCAATGATTACCCTGTCCAACATGGAACCGCAGTTAGCCTGGAAGAGATGCATTGTAGACCCAACAAGATCTGAATTTTTTTGTTAAATGAATCAATGAAAAACAGAAGATATAACTTTTTTGGGTAGGAGGAAGCTTGTAGTGGACTTTTTGGTTATCAGTAGTTGTCCTAGTGGCTATCAAAGGGGTGGACACTCCATCGCTCTCCCCTGCTCCCACTTATTTCTAGGAGCTTTAGTGTCTATTCTTATTTTTTTTTTTTTGCCTTTTTTTGGGAGGGGCAATTGGGGTTAAGTGACTTGCCCAAGGTCACCCGGATAGTAAGTGTTAATTAAGTGTCTGAGGCCGAATTTGAACTCAGGTCCTCCTGACTCCAAGGCCAGTGCTCTATTCACTGCACCACCTAGCTGCCCTTTAGTCTCTATTCTTAGAGAAAAACAAAATCTAGCAAGAAATGGAAAAAAGTCACATAGAACCTGTTGTTGAATTTTCTTACTTCTGCTCAAATCCACTAGCTAAGAGAAGGTATTCTCCTTTCCTTTCTTCAAAATTTGTGTTGGGATGTGTCTGGTTGTTTCCCTAGCGTTTAGCATAAGGCCTTGCATGCAGTAGGCACTCAATGAATGTTAATGGGTGTTTTGCTGAGGGATTCCATTCCTCCCACCAGCCAATTCTCTGTCCTAGCACTTGAATGCATTTGTCCATTGTTCTAGGGATCTTTACTGAAAAAAAAAAAGTAAGTTTATTTTGTGAATCATTGTATATAGAAAAGGCACTGAAATCAATTAGGAGACCTGGGTTCAATTTCTGCTGCTGACACTTGCTATATAATCATTTTGTTTTTAAGGCTTTTTAGTTGTGCCTGATTTTATAACCCCATTTGGAGTTTTCTTGGCAGAGATGCTACAATGGCTTGTCATTTCCTTCTCCATATCATTTTTACACATGAGGAAACTGAAGCAAACAGAGTCATCCAGCTTATGTCTGAGGCCAGATTTGAACTCAGGAAGATGTCTTCCTGATTCCAAGCCCACTGCTCTATCCACTGTGCCACCTAGCTACCTAAGTAATCATAGGGGAGTTGTTTGACCTCTTGGAGTCTAAGCTTCCTCCTCTGTAAACTAAAGGTAATGTCTCAAATACATGTTTAGGGGTGGCTAGGTGGCGCAGTGAATAGAGCACTGGTCCTGGAGTCAAATAGATGTTTAAAATGTAATTAGATAGCATAGAGGCAGCTAGGTGGCCTAGTGAATATGGTGTGGAACTTATGGTCAGGAAGACCTGAGTTTACATCCTGTCCTATTCTTACCTGATATATGAAATCGGTTAAGACACTTAATACTCAGCCTCAGTTTCTCAAACTGTAAAATGCGGTTTATGATAGAACCTATCTCAGGGTTACAAGGATCAAACAGGAGCTTCATAAACCTAAAAGTGCTATGTAAATGTTAGTTATAACATGTGCCAACACTGAGGCATTATGTATATTTTTGGCTGATATTGTTTGGTATGAAAAGTATAATCAAGTGTCTCTCAGGCATGCTTGCAAAAGGCACATTTTGGAGGTTTTTCCCCATCTAACTAGGGTCATGAGCATAACATTTGGGATCCCCTTGTGTCGGAATGCTCCCTATTCCCTGGGTGATTGGTGTGGACATAGCTGCAGGCTCCATTCTGTTGCTGAGCAATCAGGCAGAACTTGGAAAAATAACTCATTCTCTTTCTGTAGAATATGGTGACAAGAACATTGTTTGAGCCAGCTGGCCAGGGTTGGATGGGAAGCCGGCCAAGGGCAAGATGCCTCTCTGAGCTCTGTGGGATGAGCAAGGGAGCAAAACAACATTTTTGAAGAAACAAGCCGACCCAAATTAGACATTAAAAAGGGATGTTTTTTCTTTTTATTGTTGGGGTAGAGGTTGCATATAATATAAAAAAAAAAAATCAAAAGCTTATCTGACATATATTTGTATTTTCTTTCCCTAGCTGTCAAATTGTAAGCCTGGAGTTCATTTATACATTCTAGGGGCCTGGGTCTGCTCATGCAATTGTCTCATCCTAGGGGTAGCTATATGGGAATATCTCGGAAGTGACAACTTGGGATACTGCAATGGATCAGGACTGGGAGGAGTTCCTTGGCTTGGGTTCATTTCTTCCCCTTCTGCTTCATGTGTACAACAAAATAGTCATTGCATGCGATGGTCAGCCCAGCAATTAGTGAAAAGAAACTCTGGAAACCCACTTTGCCATCTCGGCACTGGTCCAGGTCTTTCATAATCTTGTCTACAGCTAAAGGGTCTTTCTGGTTCTGAAAAAAAAGAATCACAAGAAGCAGAAAATATGAGTCAATGATTGGAGCAAGAGACTTCGATCTGTATAGCTAGCCATTAAAGACAAAGGACCTAGATTTTTGGATCCTGATTTTTCAAAGAACCTATAAAGATGGACTAGTTTACAGAAGGAAAGATTAAAACGGGTGACGTAGAAAGAGGGTTAGAAAAATAACTTTCAAAGCTATAAGGACTGTGGTCAATGCAATGGTCATTCGTGATGCCAGAGGATTCATGATGAAACAGTCTCTCCATTAGAGGTAAGTGATGGATTTAGGGTCCAGAATGAAGTATATTTTTATGTATAGTCAAAGGAGTAATTTATTTGTATAACTGCATTTTTTTTTTTACAATAAATTTATTTGTCTTTTCCCTTTAACAAGTTGTGGCTACAATATTCTCTTTTTTTTAAATAAATTTTTATTCATATATTTTTTTAAATAAAAAAAAGAGAGAAGACTGCTCAGTTTGAAGTTAGAGAACCTGGGTCAAATTTTAATTCTGCTGCTTCCTATCTGTGTAATCTCAGGCTAACTGTTCACCTCTTTGGGCCTCAGTTTCCTTTCCTGTAAAAGGACTGGGTAACTTCTGGCAGAGTTTAGAAATAAAGCTCTTGGTACTTTCTGGTTTCATGGTGATCAGTTTTACTCTTTTTTTCTGTAGTTTGCTATCAGTTAAAAGTGTTAAAGGCAGGAATTCTTATGGAACTGGAGAAAGAATTCTGGTTATGGAATCAGAGGATCTGGGTTTGAATCCTAGCTTTTACAATTGCTACTTCTTGTGATCATGGGCAAGTCACTCAAACCTCTTTGGGCCTCAGTTTCCTAATCTGTAAAATAAGGGGGTTGGATTGAGATAGTGTGGTATATAGTTCAAGACTTGAAGTTAGGAAAACCCAAGTTTCAGTCTAGCGGTGTGGGGGCAAGTCACTTAAATCTCTCTGGGTTTCAGTTTCCTTATTTATAAAATGGGGGTGTTGGACTAGAAAAATCCCTTTCAACTCAAAATCTATGATCCTATAATGCCATGGATTCATGAGATTCATCATAAACTATGGAACCCTCTGGATCAGGAGTTCTTAATCTGGGATCCAAGAACTTTAAAAAAATATTCTGATTACTGTGTTTCTTTTGAATCCAATGCATTTTATGTCACACATTTAAAAGGGATTTACAAACTGCCAAAGAGGGTCTGTGACACAAAGGAGTTGTGAAGATCCCCTGCTCTAGTCCCTCCACAGAAGCACTGATGAAATTGTACTGAATTTCACTTGAGCATACATGGGAGTAAATGTTCCCGACATTTTACTGAAACCCTTAGTTGGTTTTCTGAGTGTTTCTGACTTTCACTGAGAACTCCAGAAAGTCAAAGTCGAAGATGTATTGTTGTTTTTTCCCTCAGGAGCTTGAATCTCAAGCCCTGAGCAATGATATGAGGTCTCATGGCTGCCTCCGTGCTCTGAGAAGCTGACTACTTTTGGGGAGAGGTTTCTGCAAATTCTGGCCACGCTCCCAACTTTCTTGCTATAGGCAGAGACTGGTGGGTGAGATTTAGAGGATGTAAGGAACCATCTCGTAAAAACAAAAGGGCATGCAGTATAGTAAGGAAGGGAAAGGTATAGAATTAGAATCATGACCTCATACTCTCAACAAATCCTTTCCGGACCCGTCAGCCTTTAGTAGTAAATGTCTGTGCCTCAGACATCTCTTTCTTTTTTTTTTTTTTAAAGCAATCGGGGTTAAGTAACTTGCTCAAGGTTACACGGCCAGTTATTTCTGGGTGTGGTGCTGAGTGTCTGAGCCCGGGATTCGATCTCCAGGTCTTCCCAACACTGGAGCCGGTGCTCTTACTCGCTGAGCCACCTGGCCACCCCTAAGCAATTGGGGTTAAGTAACTTGCTCAAGGTTACACGGCCAGGTGTTTCTGGGTGGGTGCCGAGTGTCTGAGCCCGGGATTCGATCTCCAGGTCTTCTCAGCACTGGAGCCGGTGCTCTTACTTGCTGTGCTACCTGGCCGCCCCCAAGACATCTCTTTCTATCCCGTAAAGCTTCCATGTTAGAAGCCACCTTATTTTTCAGGATCTAGACTAAGGGGCAGGCAGAGGGCCCTTGGTTAGCTGTCTGTCATGGGCTGGCTTGTGAAGAGCCAGGAAGGACTGATTTAGAAGGCCCCAGGCTTGAGGAAAACAGCAAGTTAATATTACAATATCCAGAAGGAGGTGAAATACCCTGGGGAAAACTCCTCCCTTTCTCTTTCCTCATTCCCCAAACTATATACAAAGGGCAATCCAGATCCAGCCCAACTCTGGGAATCTGAGTCTAGACTTGAACAGGCCCAGAGGGGATTTGCTTTGGTTTTTAGAAGCAGGATAATGACAGTTCATATTTATATAGTACTCTGGGGTTTGCAAGCACTATGTCAACATTATCTTATTTAATCGTTATGACTATCCTGTGAGGTCATTATTACAATTGTTCCCATTCTATAGATTATGAAACCAAGGCTCAGAGAGGTTAAGTAACTTGTTTAGTATCACTCAGCTGGGAAGTGGCCGAGGGAGGATTTGAACTCAAGTCCTCCTGACTCCAAGGCTATTATCTATGTAGATACTGTGGCAGGTTGGGAGGGAATTTGGCCATCTGTGTTCAGAGAACAGACACAAGCTTGTAAGTTCCTTGGAGACAAGGACAATTTCATTTTTTAATTCTTTTTTTATCCCCAGTGCCTGACAGGGAGCCCTGGTATTCTTAAGAGCACAGGGAGCTGGCCTTGGACCCAGGAAGTGCCAAGTTTGAGCTCTATGTTACAGACATACTAGCTGTTTGTTCGACTTAACCATTCAGTACCAGTTTTAGGCAACTTTTTAAGGCTGTAATTTGTAAAGAAAGTGCAAAACTGCACAGATAGAAGAATTTCCTTCTCCAAGAGCTCCCTGTATTAATGAAATCACAAGCCCTGTTCCCTGTGCTTATCCTATTCCTGAAGCCAAGCACAGTGCAGTGCACACAGTAGGTGCTAAATGAATGCTTATCAGAGGATTGATTTATTTTCTTTATTCCACTGCCCATTTTCATCAGCCTGGGGACACCTGGCATAATACCCAAACAATAAATAATAGATTCAACAAAATGGGTAATTTGGTCATCTCTGATATTAGTCAGAATATCATTATAAATAAGATGCCAGTCAAAATACCCTATCATGTTACTCTATACCTATAAAAGAGGAGCCATCAGCTTTACTAATGCACCACTTCCTGGGGACAAATGGTAAGAGGCAGCTGGGAGCCTTTTAACTTTCTATCTTTTCATCCTTTAGAAGCTATTAAATTATTCAACATCAAGCACAGTAATTATCTTTTCCAGTGATCATGACTGTTCCAAAGAAGGAAGGGCCCACTTTAGGGTCTAATGCTCCACTGTGGTCATTTCCATCTGCTGATCAGCTTTACAGGCAGATAGGTTGATCTAATCAATCAATATCTGAAGGACAGAGGTTTTCACTCAAATAGACTCCCCGTCAGGTCTGACTGTGAAAAAAGCAACAGTATAGTGGAAATGTCATGAGGTCCCTTCAAGCTCTAAATATCCATTATCCTAAATCATGACTTGCCATTCTCATCGCATGTTTAGCTAAAAGGGTCTTCCGTTTTCCATGGAAAAGCTATTGCTTATCAAATGAAGCTTGGCTTCCACTAAGGAGATGTTTAGCATCATTATAGATTAGAACTGGGGAAAGAAGAAAGATCTTATCTCCTTAGAGGGACTTAAGGGGGACAGTTTAAGCTATGGAATTCGGCCAGATGTGCAACCCTGATTTTGAGAAGTTGGGTGGATCAATTCACCCATTTACCGCCTTCTCTCGATATGCTATCCCTTTGGTGACCCCTGAATACTATTTGTTGTAACTCTTCTTATACCATTGGTTGAAGTATAAATTGTGTTATGGTTTTTAGTGGAAAGAGTGTTGGAGATGGTTATCAGAAAAGGCCTGGGTTCTAATCTTGTCTCAGGCATTTGCCCACTGTGAACTTGGGCAAATCACTTAACCTCTCTGAAATGTGGTTTTTTCATGTGTAAAATAGGCATCATTAATAACTGCACTTACCTCACAGGATGCTTGTGAGAATCAAAGCAGATCATATATGGAGAGAATTCTGCAAACCTCAAAATACTATATAGACTGAGCTATTATTGGTATTATTATCAGAGTATATATAAGCCCTTTGAAGATAGGAATTGTCTTCAACTTTTCATGGCCTCCCCCCCCCCCATATCAAGCACTCTTCAAGTAATTGTTGAATGAATGGAGATGCCTGTGCCACATTCACTACTAGAAGGGAGTGATGGAACAGGAAACGAAGAAGAAAATGGGAGTCTAGACAAGGCTCAGCTCTTTTCTTCTGTCCTTTAAAATTTCTTTCAATACTTACTTCCAAGAATCCAGGGAACTCTTTTTCCATGAGAACTCTTAGATCTTCTTTCGTTAAGTAGCCTTTGTCTCCAGCAAACTTGTGAAACGTAAACATCATAGTTTCCATGGCATGTTCCATTTGAGACGGCATGTTGGCAGAGTCTTCTGAAACCTGTTCGAAGATGCCCCCAACACAGAGTTGATTTCCAAGTTTAAGCCCAATATATATGAGACTATAACCTATACGCTGGTTTTTCTCAAGAGAGGTGTCTCTGTAGCACCAACCTCTGACTAATAAGGTCAGACAAGAAACATTGTGTGTTTTAACAGCTTTGAATGGGCTGCCACCATTTCCCCTCCCATCTCAGAGCTAATTCAACTAGATCTAACTGTAATTATTAGGAAAAGCAGGATCAGTATTCTCCTTGGTGTTCTTGTATGTGTTTCCTAACCCCTTTCTCTCATCCCCCACTTTCTAAGCTTTTTAGTTGACAAAACAATTTATTGAAAGGAAAGAGATTTCAACATTTTCCTTGGTTTCTGTTAATTAAGCTTTTATCTATGACCAAATACCAAAAACTCACATAGCCATGCAATTAACAGATATGAAACTTCAACTCTTTAAGCCTGTCTTTGTAATCTAGTTATATCTAAAGGCCAAGGAGGAAAATAGTTTCCTGCAAATGACTAGTTTGCTGAAATCTTTGGGCATTTATTTATATGGTGATTGTAACTTGCTACTGCAATAAATTTCCACGTTTTACAATGAAATAACATGCCTTAACCAAATAAAAGAATTGCAGCTGTATTGCCTAGATTCCCTAGGTTATGGGTAACTATGTACTTTAATATGTTGTGGGAAGAGACCAGTTTTTCCCCTGGAGGTTTAATTTTTTTAATTAAAAATTTTTTCAATTAACAGAAATTTATTTTTTCCCCCTCTCTCCTTCCCATCCTCTTGGGAAAAAAATAAAGACAAAAGCCTTGTATCAAATATGTATACTCAAGCAAACAAATTCCTGCATTAGCCATATCCAAAAAGTTTATGTCTCAATCTGAACCCTAAGTCCATCACACCAATGGCTTCACCATTGGTCCTCTAGAATTGTGTTTGATTTTGTTGTCAGAGTTCCTAAGGGAGAGACGAATTTTTGGTAGCAGTAGAAAAAAAGAACTCTGATATTTTGATCTGTGTGCATTTTGTATGGTAGGTATGAGTAGGCTGCTACCTATTAAAAATTAGGAGCTATGAAGAACTGGAATAAAGGATGGGATCAAAGGAATGAATGGTGAAAAGAGATGAATTGTTCATATGCTGAGAATGGGGTGTTGGATGGCCTATGTGTTCCAATGGAATCCTAGTGATGCCAGCAAAAGGAAGGCCCCCAATTTTTAGGGGATGATGGACTTGGGTGGAGGACATGGACAAGAGTCATGAGGTTGAGCAGGAATTAATGGACTGCAATTTGCATCAATGAAGGAAATCACCTCCTAGATGAAATCACAGATCCACTGAAGTATTTGACTCTTTGAATAGATATTGCTTCCCTCCATAGAGTATAAGCTTCTTGAGGGCAGGGACTATTTTGTTTTTCAATTCCTCATACTTGTATAATGCTTGACACCTAATAGCCATTTAATAAATGCTTGCTGGATGAGGAGCAATGTTTCTAGGAATGGTAACAGTTAAAATATTGGTTGAAATGACTTTTAACTAGTTGAGTATAATGAATGGGGAGGAGGAGTCTCATCAAGACTCAGAAAGAATGCTTTGGCAGAAACAAAGGGAGACCTTGACTAAAGCCCCTTGCCAAATTAATCACTGGATATGGAACAGATGGCAGGTCTTGAGGAAAGACATTCAAAGGACCACTTAAAAACCACAAAAAAGTTGTGGTTTCTGCTTGGCATTAACTAGCTGCTACACATTTGACACTGATGGATCTCTTCTGGGATCTCCTTTACTGAACTCAAGGTGAAGGTGGTGAAGAAGAGGATTGATTCTACTTAAGAACAATCAGACCCCCTCCCCCCTTTTATGCTCAGAGAGATGCAGAAGTCAAAGTGCCCCGTTCAGTCTTTTGAGCCAGAATTTTATAAACCAGAAGCAGGAAGGTACTTCACTTGAAAAGAATAGTAAAAAATACAGTGGGGTAAAATATCCTGGAGATCTCTTCCCCTCCCCCTGCCCCATCCTTTGAAAATAGACAAAGTATAATCCAGAGCTAAAACATCTGAGTCTAGACTTGAGAGGGCCTGAAAGGGGTCCTAGGGGCAGGTAGGTGGATAGTGTGCTAGGCCCGAGACAAGATGATTCATCTTCCTGAGTTCAAATCTGGCTATACACTTAATAGCTGTGTGACCCTGAGCAAGTCACTTCACCCTGTTTGTCCCCGTATCCTCATCTGTAAAATGGGCTGTAGAAGAAATGGCAAAGCACTCTAATATCTTTGCCAAGAAAATTCTAATGAGGTCACCAAGAGTCGGATAGAATGAACTCAACAGTGATCGGAATCTGCTTTGGGTGACAGTGGTTCTGTCTTTGTTAGTCTCCAGAGGGCGTCTGACCATCTGTCTTCTCTAAGAGAATTAAAATGAGAATGAGTCACCTATCAGAGGAGGTCCTGTTACACCCTAAATCTAAAATAACTTGAATCCAGGAAATGAAATAGGCATACCACAGAGATTTAAAAAAAAAACCAAAAACAAAAAACAACCCTTTATTCCAAAGTCCTAGGCAGCCTCTGAAACCAGATCTGCCATCTCATCCCTATTAATTTCTAAAGACTCCTAGAAATTTCTATCTACCATATAATTCCTCTAGTTCCACTTTATCATAGGTAAAGGCAGAATATTCCCAGATAATAGTTTTTTTTTTTTAGACAATAGGAAGGTTAAGTGAGAGAGTCTGGTCACTTCTGAATTGTGTTTAGTTCTGGGCTCCAAAAACACCAGGAAACTAAAGAGTCTTCAGAAGAGAGTGATAAGGCTGGTTTTGAGATCATGCCACATATGATTTGGCTAAAATAAATGGTAGAAGGGAAAGAGCACTGACTCTGGAGTCAGAGGTCTTGGGATACCATTCCACCACTGTTGTTTCAGCAAGATCATGACTCCTGCATCATAAAGATGAATTCAAATGTTATCACCCATTTATTTATATGAGGTACAACAAAACATTTTCTTTGGAAAATGTTCTCCATAAAGTAGTACATAATAAATTAACCCTTTCTGGCTTTTCTTCCAGTGCAGGTTTCTGTAAACTTTGTATCCTGAGAATCACTTTTTAAACATGGCATATCATTAATATGGGTGACCTTGGACAAGTCACTTAACCTCCTTGAGCCTCAGTTTCCTAATCTTTAAAAAGAGGAGGTTAGAGAAAATGGTCCCACAGGTCCCTTTGAGCTCGTGACCCATGATACTATAAACTAGGAATGTTTAGCCTGGAGAACAGAAGGGGAACACAATAGCTGTCTTCAAGTGTTCCAAGGGCTGTTAGATGGAAGAGGGATTGGATTTGTTCCATTTGGTCCCAGAGGGTAATATCAGGAACAGGGGGCAGAAGTTGCAAGGAAACAAATTTAGGCCTGATATTAGGAAGGAAAAATAACTTTCTACCAATCAGAGTTGTTCCAAATTGCCTTCTGAGGTGGCAAGCTCCATTACTGAAGGTCTGCTGACAAGAGATTGGATGGCTATTTGTCAGTTATGCTGTAGAAAGGATTTATTTGTGGCTGCTGTGGTCTTTTGAAACAATGTGACCTTAGGAATGTCTTTTCTAAGATGAGAAAGATCAGACATTCTAAAAGATTGTGCCTGGAGCCTGGCTTGTCATGAGCACTCATTTCTTCTTTTCATGGATTTATGGTGATTTCCTCATTCTAGAGATGAGGAAATAGATTTCAATAAGAGAAGTGACTCATCCAAGGTCACATGGATACTAAGTAGCAGATCTGTGATCTGAACTCTGGTTCTCTAAGGGGTTCTTCCCTCCTAGGATTGTAAGCTCCTGGAGAACAGGGAATATTTTGCTTTTCATTGTTTCTGAAGCCCTTAGCACAGTGCCTGGAACATGATATACTTTTAATTAAGTTTATGTATGGACTCTGACACCAGACCAGACATCACACTTATAGTAACAGAGATTTAGAGCTGGAAGGGACTTTAAAGGAAATTGAGGCACAGGCAGGTGAAAGTGAATTGGTCACATTGTCAAGAAAACATCAGTAGCGGAATTTGCCCATCTTCCTTCCCGGTAGCTTTTTAATTCAGTAAATGCATTGAGAATTGAGCAATTTGCTGATTGCTTCCCCTTCCCCCTTTCCTAAGAAAAAGCAGAAAAGTGAGATTTATGGTGATGAAATGAAGAAAGAACTCTTGAAACAAAAGGCCTGCATTTTGAATACAATCATTCACCATGGCTTTAGTGGGAGTTGGCTAAGGACTACAGTTGGGGAATTGTGTTATGTGGAAGGGGGTTGACCAACTCCAAAACCAATAAAGAAGTGGAGGAAAATCTGTGCCTGAAGCTGCCCTCCTGACCAGTGAATGAATCACCAAAACGCTGAAGTTCTTGCTGGGGGCCCCCCTTGCTTCGCTCTCTGGCAGCTGCAAAGTCTGAATCAGCTCCGTGAAAACCTCTCCATTTGGGCGGGGCTCAGGCAAACCGACCTTTCCAATTCTGCTCGGAGTTTGGTGGCAGTACTTCAGAGGAAGTGAGCCCTCGGTTTCCATTTGCATAGCCATCTTCCCAGGCTGGGCTACTCTGGATGGAAGATAGGGTGGGGCTCCTCCATCTAATACTGAAAACTCAAATCCTACCCAGAAGCAGACTCTAAAGGTAGCTGGAAGGAAAAAAGGTCATGGGGATTGAAGAAGGGTGCTTGGCTAGCTTAGAAGTGTAGAATTTGAAGGAAGCTCAGCGGTTACCCCATCAGGACACCGGGGGTCAGGAATGTGACTTGTCCAACATCACACAGCCAAGTGAACAGCTGAGACAGGATTGACAGTGAGGCTGATTCTTAATTCAGTCCACTTTCCACTGTGCCAGCCTGGGTTCAGCCTTCCTCTCCCTATTTTACCCGAGGGAAATTCAGTGCAACAGCGGACAGGCTAGGATTTAAACCCCGGAACTTCTGGCTCCACATCTAAAAGGACCTCTTACTTAAAGCCCCTTAGACAAGAATGGGAAACAAGGAAGACCACTAGATGGAGCTTAAGGTACTGTCTGAAACAGATGTAACAGAAGGAAGGGGCTGAGAAAGAAAGGGCCCCAGGATGGCAGGCAGGGAAAACACATTCCAGAAATGAAGGAAAATACGAATCCTGCAAAACAGGTCTGATTAGACCCTTGAAATTACTTTTTCCTCCTTTTAATCTTGTTTTTCCACTCTAATTTTCTCACACTTCTTTTTCCTTTAGGATTAAAAAAAAATTATAGGAAGCTATACATGATCGACTTCTTTAGTCTATAAATTAGGTCCCGATAATTGTGAATGACACCCTACTCCCAGGAAGTGGGGTATATTTCCATTGGGCTAGAACCAAAGACCATATTTTATATAATTATAACTTCAAATACTGAGAATTTCAATACCTAAAAACACTTCAGAGGATTTATTGTTTGCACTAATTGGGACCTTTGTATATCTACTATCCATTCTGTATTTGTTTAATGTTCCTCGGTTGCTGTGGCCTGTATGCTTTATATGTTTGCCATAGATTTAAGAGCTGGAAGAGGTCTTGTTGGTGATCTTGCCCAACCTCTTTTTCTTAATGGTGAGGAAAGTAAGGCCATGGAGAAGGGAAGTGACTTGATTAAGATCATACAGCTAACAGCCAGGATACTAACCCGATCCTTGGATACCATTTGTTGTAGCCTGCCCAGACTCTCTTGGACTGTAGGCTCCAGGAAGGGCACAGTCACAAGCATTTTTCTTTTTAGGTTAATGGTACTACATTTTAACAAATCCTTTTGATGCGAATGAAATGGATGAGCATCTACTTCTTGGAAACACTGGGAATTAAGAGAGACTGGGGGATTCTTTTGGAAGGTACTTCTGAAGATCGTCCATGCCCCAGCTCAAAAACAAAACCAAACCAATATATGAAAAACCAAAAAAACAAAACAAAGCAAACCGAAAACCAAAAACCCAACTTTGGGTATCTAATTGTTCAGTATCTAATTTTAAATCAGAGCCATATGAACATCACCATTTTTCATCTCATGCATTTCATCTGTCCCTCTTTTCCTGTAGCCCACCCAACCAAGCCTGAGGTTGGCAGCATTTCAGTGAAAACCTTCAGCAAAAACAAAGAGCCATTTAATGTGCTTGAGGTTTTCTTGCTTTTGCCATTGGGAAGTCATAAAGTAATGGTTCCAGAGCTGAAACTAGAAGGAATTCTTAGTTTGGTCTTTAACAGGGAGGCCTATTAGGGGTTCAGGAAAACTGGGTTGATTGAATGGGTCTGAGTACAATCTAACTCCTGCCCTGCCGCACAAATCAGGTGGTCAAAACCTTAAGCAGTAGAGGAAGTATTCTGGATGAAATACTAAAGTTGAAATTTCAATAAGAGGAATTAATTTTAGCTAAATCAAAAATATCAGTTATTCATCAGTATATATATTTCTCCAAAGATTCATTATGTATCTGCATTCTGATTTCTATCATCCTCTGCTATTCAATCCATTTAAAGGCTGGCAGGTGGGAGCTACTTAGCAAAGGTGTGTTAAGTCCTGGAAAACCTTTGTTAGAGGGGTGGTATACATCATTGAATACCCTGGCATTTCACAGAGCTCAAAATGCTAACATATGCAGAATAGCATGAAAACAATGGGACTGTTCACTTAGGATCCAAGTTCACTCAAAGTGGCCAAACTCTAATAAAGCGGTTTTTTTTTTTTTTTGAGTTGAGCAAGGGCACACCCAAATCTCAACCCCACCCAACTCAGGGTCTGAGAGACCATACCAGAGAGTTGGCTAGTGGTTGCCTTGTTAATAGAAACATCCTGCAAAAAGCATCACCTAATAGGATTTCTCTTGCCCAAATATACCTGACCTTACTCCAGTTGACTATCTGGGCTAATTTCAGACTTGCCCCCAAAGACTTCTATATACTGCAGACGTATTCAGTAAGAAACTGGTCTCTTGCAAATGGGAAGTACATTTTTCTTAGAAAAGGATGAAATCTGGATAGCAGTCAACAGGGGTGGGGCTGAGGAAGAAATCTGAAATGAATTATGAACTCATTTCTCTCCCCCACCCACAGTAGTATCTTTCGCAATTTGCTGAAACACGTTGGAGGCAAAGATCAGGTTATTACTGCCAGACAGTGTTTCCATGGGCATGGCCTCACCCCCAAGCCCAGGATATGAAGTCTAGCACTTAAAAAACTGAAATTCAAGCTGCAAGGGAAAAAAAAAATCTGCAGCAACAACTGGCCTTTTTTCTAACCAGAAAAAATACCTGCCAGTGTATCCCTCAAACAAGCAATTAAAAAGCTAGCCTCCTCTGGTTCCCTGAACTTATCTCGTGTTTTCACACTCATGTGCCCTTTGCTCTTGGACTATTCTCTCCTCATCAATGCCTGTTAATATCTTAGCTATGTTTCAAGGCCAAACTCCAATTCTTCCTCTTTGGGAAGGCTTCCTTTCCCTATTCTCCTAGATTAGAAGTCATCTCTCCCTCCTTTGGGCCCCATAGGTCTTTATTTCTCTCTTCAAACTTATCACATGCTACTTTTTAATAGAATCGTCCATTATAATGTTGGAAGAGACCTTATGGGTCATCTGGTCCAACAATTACTTTCCAGAAGAGTTGAGTGACTTGTCTAAAAGGAAAGGAGGCAGGGCTTGGAATGGAAGCAATCTTTCCATCATACCATGCTGCTGCCGAGTTGATTTTCGTTCTTGTATCTGTATCCGCCACAAGACCTGGGGGCCATGAGTATGTTTAAAAAATACTGAATAACTATATTACAATAGCATTTGTTTCCTTTGTAATTCTATGTATTTAAAAGCATTATTCTGAAAAGAAGGTTCAAAGGCCTTTTGGCCTGACTGCCAAAAGGGTCCATGATAGAAATTGGTTATCAAACCCTACTCTAGATTAAAGTGAGGACAGGAACTGTACTCTTCCCCATGGAGCACAGTCCCTAATATAGTAAATACTCACTAAATAGATGCCATATAAATGAATGAACGATAACCCAGCAGTCCTGCCATGATCTCTATCAGTTTTATAACTGTCTTCAACTACAGAGTCCCCATTGAAGCAAACTGCTCCTCTTTCAAATCACGGTTCAAATTTGGCATTGACTGACTTCCTCTTGGGAAATGCCTTCTAAAATGGCAATTTCCCTTTTCCTTAAGGGACAGTTCTGCCCTAACTATCAGAGAAACCTGTGGGGATCCAGGGCCACACCCACACCATCTGAGCTGCTGAATCACTCAGCCTTCCTTTCACCACTAGGTGAATCCAGGAACACAGTGTGCTTCACACATGTCCCTGGAAGCCATTAGGCCCAGAGTGAAGAGGTGATAGGTGTCACCCATTCCAAAGCACTTTGAATCCAGCCCCTTTCCATCTCTTCTTCCAGTTGTCTTCTAACAATCCCAAACAGGCCAATTGGTCCTTCGACTCCTATACCCCAGGGTATGGCTGTTAACTCCCCCAGCTGCAGAATTAAAATTTAGATGGTGCAGTAATAAGGTCTAGAGTTATCTTCCCCTATTCCTTTAGGTTATTATAGTTAATAATTCCCATATGACTCAGTAAAGCTGAGTATCAGGGTCTATTTGTCCCCTTCCCATTGGGCAAAATTAACTTTTGAGATTCAGGAATTTAGGTCATTTTTCTTTGCCCTCATCTCACATTTAACTCACTTGGTCAGGGTGAAATTGAAACTTAATTTTTTTCCCCTTGGGGAGAGGAAATGCTTTAATTGTAGCTTCCTCTTACCCTACAAACAGCTCTGAGGATGGTTTTAAGATAGTTTTTGATTCCTGCCCCATCTCTTTTATCTTCCCTCCTCTAGATCCCTCTCCCCTTCTCTCCTTCATGCCTTTCTAGTCTCCCATCCTCCCCTCCGGGTAAGGATCAGCCAGCCACCTTCAAGTCAGGCGGACAAACAACAGGAAACCCAGCCCAAAGTATCTAGGAAAGAGAAAATACCTCGGGAGTGTAAATCGAACGGGAAGGCAGGCAACGGCTCCGCTAGCAGCGTTCTAGTACCCCAGGGTAAGACCCACATTAAATTCAGCTAAACGTCCAACCTTCCCTGCCCAAACTGGTAGACAAAACTCACGCCTGTCTGTTCCTGGCTGAGACAGCCTCACTTGGCACTTTGCTGGGAATAAATGTTGGAGGAACATCTGGCCAGAGTTTGACCACCTCTGGCTGAAGTCTGCCTGCCAAAAAGATGGTTCCCAGTGTCCAGAGGATCAGCAGGGTAAGGGATTGAGTGACTGGAGAATGGAAATAGACAGCAAGACAAGAAAAACCAGAAGGAGAATGGGAGATGGAGGTGGGGAGCAGGGTGCTGTTAGAGAGGAAAAGGAAGACAGTTTAATGTCTGTCTGTCGCCTTTGTTCCTCCAAAGGTCTTGGGGCACTACTCCAGCCCGGATCCTTGCAGGCATATTCTCAGCATTCCAGCTCCCAGGTGTCCCAGGTGCCCTGACACCCTTCCCTCCCGCGCTTTACCTCCTGCCCTGCCTAGGCACACACTTAGCCCTGGCTCGGGAAGGGGTGCGCCAAGGCTCGCCCCTGGGTGTGGTCCCAGTCATTCTGGAAAAGCGGTTCCCCAGCGAACAGCTACCCGCCAGTGGCTTCAGACGCCTCCTGGTCGGGACACCCTCAAACCCTGACCTCCCTGGAAGTGCAGCCCGATAAGGGGAGGCGGGATCTCGGGGCTGCTCTTGCCGATTCCAGGCAGGTGGGAAATCTGGACTGGAGGAGCAGCAAGTCTAGCCCTGGGGGTCCTGGAGTAGCGCAGCCGGCTCTGCGGCTCCTCCCTGAGGTGACTAGATTTTGCTCGTGCCTCTCCACATCTGCGCCTCGGTGGGAGAAAGCTACAAAGCGGTCAAAATAACCACAGAGAGATAGAGACCCGAAGAAAGGAACTCACCTTGCTTAAGCAAGAAGCAGCCTCTGAGCGTGAACGGAACGAGAAGACTGCGGCAAGCACTGTTAGCCTCGGAGTTTCTTGGGGTGGGTGGGGGAGAGGGAGGAACGTGGGGCTGGGCGGGGGAGACTGGAGTAGGCTTTGATTGCACAGTGCCTCGTCTTGCCCCACCCCTTTCCCCCCTCCCTCCCTTTTCTGCCCGCCCTCCCACCTCTAGGACCCAGGTTCTAACTTTTTCCAGTCCCCTCCCTCCTCCAGTTGCGCGCGTGCGTGTGTTCCCTTCTGATCGGAATGTGTTTCCCCGTGGAAGGCTTCAGGGCATCCCTCTACAAGAACTACGTGCTTCCCACTTGATTTACTTATAGATTGTAGGGGGTGTGTGGAAATGGGGGGGAGACGGGGACGTGGGGGGAGGTAGGGGCGTGTACTAGCGCTCTCCGAGTGTGAATGATAGTTGGAAACAAAAGCATCCAGCAGTCAGTGGGTTGGGCCATTTGGCGCAGAACCAATTGTAACAGGCCCTCTGGTATTCTGATCTCGGAATTGTTTTCTCCAAGACTGGTTTTCCTAACTGCTTCAGCTGGGAGAAGGTGGAACCGTCTGGGTGCTAGGAGCTAGTTAAAAACGAACGGACGCTAAGAGAACCCCGAAGCCAATAAAGGCTTCTCCCTGGCTGGGGTGTCGCCGAGTAGAGGATGCTTCCCTCATTACTCTTAAGACAGAGGAAGGAATGCAGCCCATCTTCTTGTACTTTCTTAACCTCTTCGTAGCCCAAAGAGGGCGCTGGGGAAGAGATTCTGAGGGCACGTGCAAAAGTGACTCATGGCTATTATGGGAGAATGTAAGCTCCTTGAAGGCAGGAACTGCTTTTGTTTGGTCTTTGTATCCCTAAGGCCTAGCACAGTGTAATCGCTTAATAAAATAATTACTAAATTGTACTGAAGTTTTTTTTTTTTATTTCCTAGGTTGATTAAGCATCTTTTACCTAATGGGAGACTTGCCTTTTCTTTACTGTTCGTTCCATTTTCTACATTGGCTGATGTCTCAACTTCAGTTTAAGTAGATCCTTTAAAAATATGAGTTTCATCATTTTCCAATTGATAAATAGTCAAATGATATGAACGGGCAGTTTTCCTAGAAAGAAATTAAAACTATAGTCGTCTGAAAAAATGCTCTAAATCACTATTGATTGATTAGAGAGGTGCAAATCAAAACATCTCTGAGGTACCACATCACACCTATCAGATTGGCTAACAAGACAAAACAGGAAAATGATAAAGACTGGAGAAGATGTGGGAAACTTGAAACACTAATTCATTGTTGGTGGAGCTGTGAGCTGATTCAACCATTCTGGAGAGCAATTTGGAAATAGTCCCAAAGGGGTATAAAAATGTACATCCCTTTGATCCAGCAATACCACTTCTAGGGCTGTATCCTGAAGAGATCATAAAAATGAGAAAAGGACCCATATGTACAAAAATATTTATAGCAGCTCTTTTTGTGGTGGCCAGTAACTGGAAATCGAGGGGATGCCCATCAATTGGGGAATGGCTAAACAAGTTGTTATATATGAATGTAATGGAATACTATTGTGCTGTAAGAAATTAACAGGTGGACTTCAGAAGAACCTGGAAAGACTTATATGAACTGATGTTGAGTGAAGTTAGCAGAATCAGGAGAACATTGTACACAGTAATAGCCACAGTCTTTGATGACTGCTTTTGATAGACTTAACCCTATTATCAGCAATGCAAGGACCTAGAAAAATTACAAGGTACTCATGATGGAAAATGCCATTCACATCCAGAGAAAGAACTATGGAGTCAGAATGCAGAGCAAAGCAGACTATTTTTTGTTTTATTTTGTTTTTTTTTCTTTCTCATGGTTTCTCCCATTCATTATAAATCTTCTATGCAACATGACTAATGTGAAAATGTGTTTAATAGGAATGTATGTGTAGAGCTTATATTAGATTGCCTGCTATCATGGGAAGGGAGGAGTGAGGGGGAGGAAATTTAAAACTTATGGAAGTGAATATTGAAAACTAAAAATAAAGAAATTGATAAAAAAAAATGTAAATTTCAAAATCTTCTTTGAAAGGATTACTAGTTATATTCCCTGATCTTGTTCTGGTTTTGGCCTGGAATGAGTCTGATTCAATGAACAGTTCATCAAGTATGTTAAGTGCCTACTATGTGTACTTAGAATGTCCAGACTATAATGTGTAGTTGGATAAACAGCCCATAAAGCTGCTCCATTAGTACTTATATCTTGGATAGTGTGAATGAACAATAAACTTAGCCTATACCTGAATAGGAAAACAAGAGCGAATTGGATTGAATTCAATTCAGTAAGCAGTGGGTTTGCTAAGGAGTGGGGAGAGGGGCTGGTACTGAACTTGGGAAATTGTATAGTGCTTTTAATGATCTCAAACTTCTCCCTGAAGCACAATTCCATATTGCAATTCCAATATTCTGAAACTCACACAGTAACCAAAATTTCCAAAGAATCAAAATTACAGGTTACCCAAAAGGCAATGGAGAAACAAATGGCGGCAGGAAACAGAGCAGAGACTGCTGGGTATTACAAATCGCTCACACAGAGCAATGTATCAGTTTAGTCATGTAACCAACCAGTGAGGGATGACACAGAGCTAGCTAGTTTTTCAGTTATGTCTGACTCTTCATGACTCCATTGGGGGTTTTCTTGGCAAAGATTCTGGATGGGTTTGCATTTTCTTCTCCAGGTCTTTTTACAGATAAGGAAACCGAGGCAAACAGGGTGAAGTGACTTGCCCAGGGTCACACTGCTATTAAGTTTCTGAGGCTAGATTTGAATTCAGGAAGATGAGTCTTCCTAATTTCAGGCCTAGCGCTCTATCCACTATACTACCTGGTTGCTCAGGCTTTCTCTAAACCTGCTACTCATTACTCAAATGCCTCAAGGCAAGCCACTTAGCTTCAATTTCTTCACCTGTGCATGAGGAAGTTGGATTAGTTGATCTTGAAGTCCTTCTAGTTCTAAATCCCCATGATTCTAAAAATTAAGCAGGCATTTCAAATAAGCTTTAAACAGGGGGCATGCTGGAGCTAGTTTGAATGCAGAGAAGAACTGATTGTAAAATTTTTAATATGAGGATTTCTTACCTTGGAAATGAGAAAGTCCTACCAATCAGGGCTTGATTTATTGTTTTGTTGATTATCTAGACTTAAAAAAGCATTGGAGAAAACATTTAAACTTAAAAGTGAGTCTTGCACACAGTTTTTTTGGGGGGCAAAGAGCTGGTTGTTAAACATTTACTATCACACCACTGGCTTTAAAGCATGAATCACAATGAAATAAACAGTGATGGAAGGGGATGGTAAGGAGAGAAGACCTGGGGAACAACACAAGCAAAAGCAGAATCAGGACCGCATGGGCATATGGAGGGGATAGCAAGCAGTTGAGTTTGCCTAGAGAATAGAGTATGTAGAGGGGAATCATGTGACATAAGACTGGCTAGCTAGATTGGAAATCACAGGTTAGAGAGCTTGTGGTGTAGGAGGAAAAGAATTAGATCTGGAGTTAGAAGACCTGGGTTTAATCCACTTACTATCTGTGTAAACTTGAGCCAGGAATTTAGCTTTCTAGGGTCTCACTTTCTTCCCCTGTAAAATCAAATATTTATAAAATATTTGAGATAATATTTATTTTTAAAAAAGTGTTTAACACAATGCCTGGCACATTGTAGGTGCTATGTAAATGCTTATTACTTAAAATGGGGGGATTGATTGGACTAGATGACCTCTAAGGTCTCATCCAAACCTAAATAGATAATCATCAATCTAGTTCAACCCCCTGATTTTACAGGTGAGGAAACTGAGGATTGAAGCAGCAATATGACTTGCCTCAAGGTCACAAGGTAGGAGGAATGAGATCCTGGAGGACTTTGAATGCCAGACTGAGTTCAGACTTGATTCTGTAAGCACCAGGGAGCCATTGGAAGGTCCTTGAGCAGTGACTGGAATAGCATGATATGATAGGGCCAGGACCGGGTGTTAGGAGGATTAGTCTGGCCCTTATAATACCCAGCACAAAGGGTCTAGGCAGACATTTATTTTAGTCGTGCTTCAGGCACCTTCAGAAACTACAGCAAATAAGTGCTGGTGGAAAATGGCCTAGCGCTAATTCCTGGGGCTTTATTTCCTACATAACTTCTCTCTCAGGGGACATCCCAAAGAAATGAATGGTCAGAAAGGAATGAACAGACTCAGGGAATATCCTAGAAGTGTCAGCACGTGATTCATTTTGAGCATTGCCAGGAAAAT
Source organism: Petaurus breviceps papuanus (assembly GCF_028583685.1). Lineage (NCBI taxonomy): Eukaryota > Metazoa > Chordata > Mammalia > Diprotodontia > Petauridae > Petaurus > Petaurus breviceps. The sequence continues at coordinate 30,717,430 of NW_027185798.1, read as the reverse complement.
CTCCCTTGGATTTCAGCACTGCCTTCCATTCCCTCTCTGTGGTAGTGATGCTGACTTCACTCACAAGGATTCCTCTTGGAAAACTGGATGTTTATGAGTCTCTCCTTTGCTTCAAATATTTCCCTAAGGTCAGTCCTATGTTAGAACAGAAAGCAAAGGAGACTGAGAAGCTAGTTTTTAATGGCATCCTGCCATTCCTTGGAGGAGACTAATCCTCTCAATATCTAGTTCTGGCCATATCACACATCATGTCAGGGCATGATTCTCAGTTACTTAGCCTAGATGTTCCTGTCTCTGCCAGCAAATGTTCAGTGAGGTCCTATATCTGGAGGATCATGGAAGTCGGTACTTATATCAAAATACCACGTTTTATAGTTATTTGTGGTTGTGTCTTTTCCCCTTACTAGACCATAAACTCCATCAGGGCAGAGGTTGGATCTTGTCTAAACTTTCTATGTCTTAATGCCTCGAATAGAGCTCTGCATATGGTAGGTGATTAATAAATGTTGGATTGAAACAAATCGAATTGTGCCAGCCGTACAACCCAGGCTTAAAATCAACCTTATCAACTGAGTAGGAGTTATGGGGAGACTTAACGTGAAAGTAGAGATTGTAGATTGGAAATATCACCACCAACAGCAACAACCAACCATGACACTAATGCATAAAAATTTAAGAACAATATTTTTAATAGATGTGGTCATACCAGATACTCATAATATCCAAACCACATGGAATGAAAAACTTTTCAAACTATAAAGAACTAGCAGAAGAAATCAAAATTATGTGGGAACTGGATGAAGCACATCATCCTCTCTGCTGCTGGAAATGTGTTAAGGGGAGATACTTTTAGTAAGCTTTGAGAAGGTGAGCTTACATCCTAGTTTTTATTGTTGTTGTTCAGTTGGGTCTGACTCTTTGTGATCCCATTTTCAGTTTTGTTGGCAAAGATACTGGAGTGGTTGGCCATTTCTTCTTATAGCTCATTTCACAGATGAGGAAACTGAGGCTGACAGGGTGAAGTGACTTGCCCAGAATTACACAGCTGCTAAGTGTCCAAGACTGGATTTGAACCCAGGAAGATGAGTCTTCTTAACTCCAGGCCAGGCGCTCTCTGCACAAACCTAGCTTTCTACATCCTAATGCTTTTATTAAACTACAAAAAGCAGCTATCTACTCCTTTAGTAGCCTATAAAACATCAAAAACAGATAGATAAACACTGGGGATGCAAATACAGACAAATAAGACAGTCACAGCCCTCAACATGGTTATTATGTTCTAATGGAAAGGTGGGGAGTGGCTGGGGGAAAGGAAGTACTGACATGCTGGGGAGGCCAGGAAGTGCTGTGGAAGCCTTGATCCAGCCTATAGAAAGCCAACACTGGTCATTGCCATCAGAGACTAGAGAAGGAGCCTGGATTTAGTGATCAACACAGATTATGTGAGGCAACAGGAAACCATATAACATCACTACGAGCTACAAAAATGTAGACCTTACTGAATACCTAGGAGAGAAGCTAGGTGACACCATAGTGCCTAGAGCGCCAGGCCTGGGGTCCAGAAGACTTATCTTCCTGCGTTCAAATCCAGCCTCAGACACTTACCAGCTGTGTGACCCTGGGCAAGTCATGTCACCCTGTCAGCCTCAGTTTCCTCATCTGTGAAATGAGCTATAAGAAGAAATGGCAAACCACTCCAGTATCTTTACCAAGAAAACCCCAAATACAGTCATGAAGAGTCGGACACAACTGAAATGAAACCACAAGGCATGAGAAGATGAGGGCTTGTACCAGGGTGGTAGCAGTGTTAGAGGGCAAAATAGACCTTTGCAACATATTGGATAGAGGGGACAGAGGTGAGAGAGAGTAAGTAGTCAAGGATGACAGTTAGGTTGGGAGTCCGGGTGACTGGAAGTAGGGTGGTACCGTAAATAGTAATAGGAAATTTAGGAAGAGGAGAGGTTTTGGGAGAAAAGATAATAAGTTCTGTTTTGGACATGTTGAGTTTAAGATATCTATGGCACATCAAATTCAAGATGTCCTATAGACAGTTGGATATGCACCTGGAAGTCAGCAGAGACTCAGGGCTAGATAAGTAGATTTGAGATCATCAATGTAGATAAATAAGATAGTTGAATCCATGGGGGCCAATGAAGGCATCAAATGAAACAGTATTGAAAGAGAAGAGAGAAGAGGCCAAGACAAAACTCTATGGGACACTCACTATTAGCAGGCATGACCTGGATTAACATTCTGCAAATGAGACTGAGGAGTGGCTATTTAGTGAGGAGGAGAACCAGGAAAGAGTATTGTCACAAAAGCATGGAGAGAAGAGAATATCAGAGAGAAGGGGATGATAAACAGTGTCAAAGGCTTTGGTGGAGTAAAGGTGAAGATTGGTTTGGTAATTAATAGATTGCTAGTAACTTTGGAGAGAACAGCTTCAGTTAAAAGTCAGATTGTAGAGAGTTAAAAAGAAAGTGAGATTAAAGGAAGTTGGAGGCCTGTATTGTAGCTGACTCTCTCAAGGTCAACCACAAAAGTGAGGCAGACATGGGACAATAGCTAGTGGGGATAGAAGGATCAAGTGAGGGTCTTTTGGAGGAGGTGGGAATCATGGGTACGTCTGTAGGCAGCAGGGAAGAAGTCAGTAGACAGGGAGAGATTGAAGATAATGACAGACTGGGAATGACAACAGGGACAGTCTGCCGGAGAAAACAGGATGGAATGGAATCACTCATGTATGTAGAGAGGTTTGCCTTGGCAAGGAGAAGGGCCATCTCATTATGTGAGACAGGGATAGAAAAGGAGAGAGTGACAGAAGGCATCTGGGCAATATGAGATGAGGAGAAGGGGAGAAGAGGTAGTTTTCAGCAAATGGTTTCAATTTTTTCAGTAAAACACACAGCAAGGTTTTTTAGCTGAGAGGGTAGGGGAGGGAAGAGTCTTAGGAAATTTAGGGAGAGGTGAAAAGGTTTGAAAGTTAATTAGGGAGATTTAAAAAGATTGACTTGCAGCAACGAGGGACCAGGTGAGGTTATCTAACATAAATTTGTAATGGACCCAGTCGGCACAGTTTTGTGATTTTCTCCATCTTTTTTTCAGAAGCACTTAGAGTGAGGGCAATGGATGAGAGACATGATCAAAGAAAGGATCAGTCTTAGCAAGGGAAGGACTCAAGAGATAAGGGCAATGTAGAGTTTTACCAGTTCAGTAAGGGGTCAAGAAGGGAAAAGAAGGAGAGTGTAGCTAGTACAGAGGTGATGGCCTGGGAGAGAACAGAAGGATGGAAGCCATGGTGTGGATGAATAACAGGGTTTAGAGTTGTAAGACGAGGTGGAATGACAATAGATTGTGATCATATAAAGGAATTTCAGAGTTCAGAAACATGTAAGTAGTGCCTTGGAGAGGGATGGCAAAATCAAGGGTGTGACTGATTATCTTTGTATGTGGTTGAAGTGAGGTGGAGGAGGAGGCTGTGGAAAGTGAGGAAGTTGAAGAAATGGGAGATTAGGGTGTTTACGGGAGTATCAATAAGTATGTTGAAATCCCCTAGTCTGAGGGCAGGAGTTGAGGAGGGAAGAACAACTTTGACTGGGTACTGAACTCATTGAAAAAAGATGGGGAGTATGCTGGAGCTCCCAGCTGTCAGATTTTGTTTGTGTGATACAGATGGATTGAGTGAACCTTAAAAGAAGAGAGGCCACTGATAGTGGTAGAGGGAGAATCTTGAAATGGTAATGGGGGGCAGGGAGGATTCCAACTCCCCAGTCTTGACCAGTGAATCAAGAGATTTTCAGTGCTGGAAAGGGAGATTGTGTCATGAGGAGATAGCCAGGTCATAGTGAGAGCCAGAAGGAAGGAGAGGGAAAGGAAAAGATTTAAGTTAAAAGCAGGTTTGTTACCTATGGACCAGGCATTCCAGAGAGCACAGTGGAAGGGGAGGGTAGCTTTAGAGTAGGACATTGATGGGGTTGGGTTGCAGGAGTGGGAAGTGAGGGACAGACAATGGGGCTTGAATAATAGTAGCTGAGGGTTTGAAATCACTGGGATGGGGAAGATATGACCACAGGAGACTTTAATTAATTAATTAATCATTGAGGAATGAGTTCAGGTAGGTTTTCATTGTCCATTGAGGGTTGGCTTTAGGTCAAAGTTTTCTCTGGGCTGTAGCCAAACAAGTTCTGTGAGTTGAAGGAATGATGTTATTCTCCTTCCCCCAAAGAAGGAGACTAGGCTGGAGGCTGGATGAAATAGCCTTTTCCCTCTTCCTTGGAGGAGTCTGGTGCTCGATGGAATGGTGTTTCTCCTTTTGACATGGGAGGCAGGAGACTTGGTGTGATGAAATTGCACTTTCTTCCCTTTACCTCAGAGACAGAAAAAATAAAAACCACATGGAAATGGGGAGGTACCTGCCAACCTTATTGTCCTGTCTGTTACTTGAGCTGCTCTGAAGATGCTTTCAGTGAATCTGTAGAAGATGAGCAGATATACCAATACTTTTTGTTCAATGACAGAAGGTTATTTTGTTCACCTGTGCAATAGTCCTCAGAGCATTAAAAATAAAAGAAGAGTAAGAGAGCAACTTCTCCTAGGACTGTTTCTATCTGAAGTCTATCAAGAAAGATAAGAATGCTATTGCTAATGATGATGATGACGGTGATGACTGACTGCTCCACCAAACAATTCATCCATGGGCCAGTTTTCCTACAGCCTCTCTAACATTTGTAATTTGTGTGTGTGTGTGTAGGTCAGTTTTGCCTTTCTCATGAGTGTGAGGTGGGATGTCAGAATTATTTTAATTTGCATTTCTTTAATTATTAGTGATTATGGAGTATTTTTTCACATAACTATTAATAGCTTGGATTTCTACTCTTGAGAACTGTCTATTCATATCCTTAGACCATTTGTTAGCTGGGAAATGGATCTTATTCTTATAAATTTGAATCAGTTTCTCATATCTCTTGGTAAGGAGACCTTTATTAGATAAACTGAATGGGTTGAAGCATTCTGGAAAGCAATTTGGAATTATGTCCTTGAAGTTACTAAAAAGTTCATGCTCTTTGACACAGCTATACCATTGTTAGGCCTAGGCTCCAAAGAGATAAAAGCAAAAGCAAAAGGTCTTATATGTGTAAAAATATTTTTAGTATCTCTTTTTTATGGTGGCAAAAAATTGGAAATTAAGGGGATACCCATCAATTGGTGAATGGCAAACAAATTATAGTATATGAATATGATAGAATACTATTGTACTGTAAGAAATGAAGAGAAGAGACAATTGCAAAGAGATTGGAGAATACTTATATGAATTGATGGAAAATGAAATGACCAGAACCAAAAGGACAATTTATACTATAAAATTGATATTGTAAAAACAAACAGTTCTGAAAGACCTAAGACCTTTGATCACTAAATGACTTCGAAGAACTGATAAAGAAGAATGGTGCCTACCTCAAGACAAACAGATGACAGACTGATATGCAAAATAAGAAACAAATTTTTGAGAGTGTCTAGTGCCAAGATGGCAGAGTGAGGAAGGAATCCTCTGAAGCCCTCCCAAATTTCTGTCCAAACAACTAGAAAACTGTCCCAGAATTGATCTAGGATCAGGGAAGCAGCTTACCAGCCCAGCAGGAAAGGTTTATTTTACTGGTGTGGGCTGAGATCCAAGATCATCAGCAGCATCAGCATCAGCAACAGCAGCAGCCAGGCTTACAGCAGGGAGACTGTAGCAAGGCTCCAAGCCTGGGGCAATCTACCATCAAGGCCCTGCCCTCCTGCAAACTAGCAGCCCCCTAAGCAAGTGAGCAGTCTGTGCAATGCAGTAAGACATTTCAGTGACCCCATCCAGAGCATAAACTTCCAAGGCCTTAACCCCATTGCTGACCAGCCCTGCGCTGGGGCTAGTCAACAGGGAGACCTGACCACTGGGACCTGCCAGCCCAGAGATCCTGTTTCCATAGCAACCAAGCAGCAAGGCCCTACCTCTGGAACAGGCCAATAGCTAAACCCCACACTCCAGGGAGGCCAAAGGAGGCCCCCAGCCCCCAGTATAAGCCAGAAGGGAAGCCTACCCTCCAGAGAAAGCAAGAAGCTAAGTCCCGAAGCCCAGTGAAAACCAGTGGTAAGACCTAGAGCCTTAGCACAAAACACTTGGGACAGTACAGGACCAGAGCCCATCTCACATAAAAACACTAAGTCACAAAAAAGGCAGAAAAAAGGAGCAAAGAAAACCAAACAAGGGATTGAATTGATTGAATGTTACTATGGTGATAGGGAGGATCAAGAGCACTTAGAAGAGTGCTTAAACTTAGCAGAGCACAATTATGTCAAAGTGGCTACATGTGAAACCTTAAAGAAAAATGTAATTCTGTCTCAGTCCCAAAAAGAATTTCTAAAAGAGTTTAAGAAGGATAAGGAAAAAAAGCAAATTAGAGAAGTAAGAGAAAAATTGGGAAAACAAATTAGAGTAACATAAGAGAATCATGAAAAAAGAGTCAATTGCATGGGAAAAGATATACAAAAATTTACTGAGGAAAATAACTCCTTAAAAAAAAAAACAGAATTGCCTAAATGGAAAATGAAGTAAAAAGCTCACTGAAGAAAATAATTGCTTAAAAATTAGAATTGGACAAATGGAAACTAATGACACTATGAGACATAAAAATATGATAAAACAAAATGAAAGAGTAAAAAAATAGAAGAAAATGGGAAATTTCTCATTGAAAAAACAACTGACCTAGAAAAGAGACCCAGAAGAGATAATATAAGAATTACTGGACTACCTGAAAGCCACTATAAAAAAAGAAAAAGCCTGGACAACATCTTTCAAGAAATTATCAAAGAAAACTGCCCTGATATAGTAGAACCAGAGGGCAAAGTAGAAATTGAAAGAATCCACTGATCTGCCTGAAAGAGATCCCCAAATGAAAACTTCCAGCAGCCAAAAAGAAATAATTCAAATATCATGGAGCTACAGAAAGGATTACACAGGATTTGGCAGCTTCCACACTAAAAAACTTGAGGGCTTAGGATATGATATACTGGAAGGCAAAGGATTACAACCAAGAATTACCTGCCTAGTAAAACTGAAAATAATTTATCAGGGGAAAAAATGGATATTTAATGAAATAGAGGATCTTCAAGCATTTTTAATTAAAAGACCAGAAAACATAAAAAGGTAAACCCCCTAAAACTAACAAACTAAACAAGAAAGAGAAAACATAAGAAATTCAATAAGGTTAAACATTATATTTCTATATGGTAAGATGATACTTATAACTTTTAAGAACTTTATGACTATAAGAGCAATTAGGAGTATATGTAGACAGACGATGTGGATATAAGGTGACTTTGAAGGGATGATACCCCAAAAAACAACATAAAAGGTTGAGAAAGAAAATTGCACTGGATGAAGAAGGAGGGGGAGATGAACTCACCTATAAAATGGAAGTGGTTAGCAGAATGGATTAAAAACCAGAATCCTACAATATGTTTACAAGAAATGCATTTGAAGCAGAGATACACACAAGGTAAGAGGCTGGAGCAGAATCTTTTATGCTTCAGCTAAAGCAAAGAAGGCAGGGGTGGCAGTTATGATCTCAGGTGAAGCAAAAGCAAAAATAGAGCTAATAAATAAAACTTAAACTGGTTTTTTGAAAAAAAAAAAAACAACCCAATAAAATAGATAAACCATTGGCTACTTTGATTAAAAAAGGGGAGAAGAAAACCAAATGACTAGTATCAAAAATGAAAGGAGTGAATTCACCACCAATGAAGAGGAAATTAAGACAATTGTTACAAGCTATTTTGCCCATATGCCAAAATATTTGACAATCTAAATTAAATGGATGAATATCTACAAAAATATAAATTACCCAGATTAACAGAAGAAAGATAACACTTAACTCAATCTTAGAGAAATAAATTGAACAAACCATCAATGAACTTTCTAAGAAAAAATCCCCAGGACCAGATGGATTCACAAGGAGATTCTACCAACATTTAAAGAAAAATTAATCCCAGTACTATATAAACTATTTGGGAAAATAGATGAAGAAGGCATCCTACCAAATTCCTTTTATGACACAAATATGGTGCTGATACCTAAACCAGGAAAAGCCAAAGCAGAGAAAGAAAATTATAGACCAATTTCTCTAATGAATATTGATGTAAACATTTAAAATAAAATGCTAGCAAAGAGATTACAGCAATATATCACATGAACTATGACCAGGTGGGATTTATACCAGAAATGCAGGGGTAGTTCAATAATAATAATAACCTATCAGCCTAATTGACCATATCAATAACAAAACCAACTGAAATCATATGATTATCTCAATAGATGCAGAAAAAGTTTTTGACAAAATGCAACACCCATTCTTATAAAAAATGCTAGATATCATAAGAATAAATGGAGCTTACCTTAAAATGTTAGCAGCATCTATCTTAAACCATTAGGAAACATCATCTGTAATGGAGATAAACTAGAAACCTTCCCAGTACAATCAGGGTGAAGCAAGGGTTTCCATTATCACCTCCATTTTTTTAGGGTTAGGGTTAGTACTAGAATATTGTACTAGAAATGTTAGTCATAACTATAAGAGAAGAAAAAGAAATTAAAGGAATTAGAATAGGCAATGAGGAAACAAAACTATCACTGTTTGCAGATGATATGATGTTATACTTGGAAAATCCTAGAGAATCAACTAAAAAAACTTCTTGAAATTATTAACAACCTTAGTAAAGTTTCAGGATACAAAATTAACTCATATAAGTCATTTCTATATATTACCAACAAAGTTCAGCAGTAAGAGACAGAAAGAGAAGTTTCATTTAAAATAACTGCAGACAATATAAAATACTTGGGAGTTTACCTGCCAAGACAAAACTAGGAACTATATGAACACAATTATAAAACACTTTTCATATAAATAAAATCAGATTGAAACAATTGGAAAAATATTAATTGCTTAAGGGTTGACTGAGTCAATATAATAAAAATGACAATTCTACCTAAATTAATCTGTTTATTCAGAGCCATACCAATCAAACTATCAAAAAACTATTTTATAGAGCTATAATAATAATGATATTCATCTGGAAGGGCAAAAGCTTGATGATATTAAGGGAATCAATAAAAAAAGATGAAAGAAGGTACCAGATCTCCAACTGTATTAGAGAGTGGCAATTATCAAAACAACCTGGCTAAGAAATAGAGTGGTAGACCAGTGGAATAAATTAGGTATAGATTGCATTATAGTAAATGTCCATAGTAATCTAATATGTGATAAACTCAAAGATACAAGCTTTTGGAATGAAAACTCATTATTTGACACAAACTGCTGGAAAAATTGGAAAATAGTATGGCAGAAACTAGGTATAGACCAATATCTCACCCAGTATACCAAGATGAGATAAAAATGGGTGCATGATTTATATACATAAAGGGTGATACTGTAAGCAAATTAAGAGAGTATAGAATAATTTATCTGCCAGATTTATCGATAAGGGAAGAATTTAGGGTCAAAGAAGACATAGAGAGCATTACACTATGGAAAATAGATAATTTTGTTTATATAAAATTAAAAAATTTTTGCGTAAACAAAACAAATACCGCCAAAATTATAAAGAGAGCAGAAAACTGGGAAAACATTTGTAACAAGTATCTCTCATTTTCAAATATATATATATAACTGAGCAAATTTATAAAAGTATAAGTCGTTCCCCAATTGATAAATGGTCAAAGGATATGAACAGGTAGTTTTTAGACAAAGAAATCAAAACTACAGTCATATGAAAAAATGCTCTAAATCACTATTGATCAGAGAAATGCCAATTAAAGCAACTCTGAGGTACCATCTCACACCTATCAGAGTAGCTAATATGACAAAAAAAGGAAAACATTGGATGCTGGAGGGGATGTGGGTAAACTGGGACTCTAATGCACTGTTGGAAGAGTTGTGAACTGATCCAACCATTCTGGAAAGCAATTTGGAACTATTGCCAAAGGGCTATAAAACTGTGCATATCCTTTGATCCAGCAATATCATTTCTAGGTTTATAATCCCAAAGACATCCAAAAAAATGGAAAAGTACCAATTTGTACAAAAATATTTATAGCAGCTCTTTTTGTGGCAGCTAAGAATTGGAAATCAAAAAGATACCCATCAACTGGGGAATGGCTAAAGAAGCTGTGGTATATGATTGTAATGGAACATTATTGTGCTATAAGAGATGACAAGGAGGATGATTTCAGAAAAACCTGAAAAGGTTTACATGAACTGATGCAGAGTGAAGTGAAAAGAACCAGGAGAACATTGTAAGCAGTAACAACAGTATTGTTTGATGAAGAATTGTGAATGACTTAGCTATTTGAGAATATCTCACAATAGATCACAATGATCCAAGACAGGACCAGTGATTAAGCATGCTATCCACTTCCAGAGAAAGAACTGATATTGACTGAATACAGATGTAAGCATGCTATTTTTCTTTCTTAAAGATTTTTTCTTTTATTTGAGTCTTCTTGTACAAAATGACTAATATGGAATTGTTACATAATTGCACATATATAACTATATCTGATTACTTACCATATCAGGAAGGGGGGAGGAGAAGGAAGGGAGAGAGGAAAAGATAGAATTTGGAATTCAAAACTTTAAATAAAGATGTTAAAATTGGGAGAAAAGAAAGACATTTTTGAATATAGCAGTTGTGTTACTTGGTTATGTTTATGTGATAACTAGTTCTCCCTCTTTTTCTCATCCTTCCTTCCTTCCCTTCTTCCTTCCTTCCTTCCTTCCTTCCTTCCTTCCTTCCTTCCTTCTCTCCTTCCCTCCTTCCTTCCTTCCTCCCTTCCTCCCTTCCTTCCTTCCTTCCTTTCTTTTGGGTAGAGGGAGGTGACAAGGAAAAAATAAAAGATAATTTGATTTTTTTGAAATTAGCCAATTATTGCTAATTAACCAATTAAAGAAAAAGAACAGAAGGAAGGCCAGAAAGAGTCACAGATAAGTAGGATAATTTTGAAAGTTATGTGTTGAACTGGTTATATATACTTAAAAGAAAAGAAAACTGTATATAATGGAGACCCATAATTTAATGTATGACTATTTATGCCCATTTTATTTTGTGCTTATTAAGTTCAGATTTTAAAAAATGAAAAAAAAATCCCATTTTGGTATACTTCTCCTCTTCCAGTCTTCTTTTACTTTATGTTTTCCTCCTTCCTCATAAACGTTTTTATCCAGTGACACTGACTTTCTTGTTGTTATTCAAACAAGACACTCTATCTCCTGATTCCAGCGTGCTGTCCCTGGTGCCTGGAAGTCTCTCATTCCTCTTTACCACTTCTGGCTTCCCTGGCTTCTCTCAAGTCCCAGCTAAAATTCTACTTCTTCTAAAAACTTCTTCCTTCTCCCCCTTATTTGTAGTCTCTCCTCTGTTGATTAGCTCCAATTTAACCTGTATATAGCTTGATAGTTGTAATGTTAATGGATATAAGATCTTCCTGCCCATTAATAGGCTTCACATGGAGCCCATTAAGGGAAGCTTGCTTAGGGGAGGCTTACTTGTAGAAGGCTTTCACACCTTTTGTTAATTTCTAATTGGGCATTGAGTCAGGAGTGTTGTGATGCCCTCTGGCTCTAAAAAGGGTTTATATACTCTTAGATTAGCACTTTGCTCACTCCTTGGAAGAGCATTCTTGTGATTTTACCAGATGACACTCTGGGTAGCAATTAAGCAGCCCTCCAGCTTTGAAAAACTTGGATGTTGGTGCTAATTTTTCAGGCAATTAGAAGCCCTGTCTGTTGGTCTTTATTTCTCTGCTTGTATTTCTCTATTTTCTTTGTTTGAATTTTTTCTGAAGTTCAGGGTGAAGTTCAAGTTAAGTTCACTTTTCCCCTGAACTAATGAATGGTTAAAAAAGATTGTTTACCCCTTGAACAGTTGTCTTTCCTAGTAAAGCAGATCTAAGAACCTATGCCAGCAGCTACCCTGGTTATGCCAGTGTGGTTGCCACAACAATGGCACATACTTGTTTGTATGTTGTTTCCTCCCCATTAGATGATGAACTCTTTATCTTCATCTTCTTTATTTTAATTTTCAGTTCCAAATTCTCTCTGCACTTCAGCCCCACTCCTACTCTTTGAGAAGGCAAGAAATGTAATACCCATTATACATATGAAGTCATGGAAAACATATTTCCACATTAGTCATGTTGTGAAAAGAAAAAAAAGGCAGGAAAAATAAAGTAAAAGAAAAATATACTTTAATTTGCACTCAGAGTCCATTAGTTCTTATCTGGAGGTGGAAAGCATTTTTCATCCTGAGTCCTTTCAGAATTAGAAGTAGTCTTTTGCCTTTCTTTGTGTATGCAATACTTAGCACTGCATCTGGCACATTGTAGGTGCTTAATAAATAAATGTTTGTTGACTGGCTGCTTACAACTGCACTGAGACTTTTGGGATGTCCTATACCTTTCACAAAACTTTTGAAAAACAAGGTCATGGACTTCAGGTTAAGAACACCTCAACTAGACAAGTTCTAAGACCCCAGGTCCCATGATCCTGGGTGCCATGTACAGCACAGCTTCAAGGTATGATGATGGCTTCTGTTGGTCCCTGGGTGATGGTTGCTGTAGGATTCTCTTCTGACTATGACTATTCTCAAAGTAAATACTCAGAAGAGAGACAAAGAAGACTGAGAACCAGTTGTTCTTTTCTGGGGCTGATTATACTGGGTGTTTGTGTGACTGACAGGAATAACCTGTGGATTCCAGCTCCCTTTCTTGTATTTTAAGCCAACATATCAGCATGGAGGTAAAATGGAAGACTGCTGAATTCAGAGTTGAGGTAAGGACCTGGGTTGGAGTCTTGGCTTTGCCACTTAGTATTTATGTTGCCATAAGCAAATCACTTAACCTTTCTGGATTTGTTTCCTCAACTGTAAAATGGTAGGGCATTAATGATGTGAGTTTAAAAGTTAAAAGGTCTTTGCTACCCTAAATCTATGTTCCTATGAACTTTTGTTTTCTCTTGCAAACTCTGGTGGTTGAGCAAGGCCATTAAGTTGGCACTCACTCATTCAACAAACATTTATTAAACACCTACTATGTATCAGGCACTGTGCTAGGCACTGGTGGAAAGAGTGAAGGCTTTGGAATTGGTGGTGACCTCCAGCAAGTTACTCCATTTCCCTTGGCTTTGGTTTCTTCGTTTGTAAAAAGAGGGAGTTGGCCAACGTGGTCTCTAGGGACCGTTCCAGCTATGATTCTGTCTATGGTTCATATGGTGTCACACTTATCCAAAGATCTGTCTTCTTCCTTAAAATTCCATGGCAGGCAACACTAGCCTCTTTCTGAGCAGATCGGGTCATTTCTTGCCAGCACCCAACAGAGCTCTCCTCCCCTCCTGATGGGTGAGGCTGGAATGCTTTAGCTTAGGACTCTGACCCACAGGAATGCATTCTACAAGGTGGGGATAACCCAAGCCCCAACTGAAATGCTGACTGTTTATTCATGACTCCTTAAAATGTCAGCGAGCACTATGCATCTGCATGTCCAGGCCATTTGGCAAGTTGGAAACCGGGGGAGACTGTTGTGCAGATGTGTGAGGTGGCAATTTCGTCTGTGGGAAGAGGGTGTGTCTCTCTTGTCTTGTTAATGCTTTGGGAACCTCTGGTGGCTGCAGAAGGAGTAGCCATGGAGTGGAATTTGCAACTGACTCTTTTTCCCCCTGGGCTGCTCTAGTCTGAAGAAGGAACCAGAGAGGCCCAAATGGAGGTGCAGCAGGGCTTGATCTTGGGCACTGTCCAAGGCAAAGATAAACAGTCTCTGTTCTCCATGCAGGATGATAATTTAGTCTGGCACTCACTTTCATGAGCTCATTCTTCTTAGGTCTTAGCCAGTGGGAACAATATTGTTTTGTCCAGAGAGGCTAATAGTGTTTGCACCTAGAAAAATTCAGTCCAAATGATTTTTTTTTGGTGCTGGGAAGACTTAAAATCCCTTCAATTAGATCATGCAATTCAACCAGTTGAATTTTTGTTGGCATGTGAGCAAGAGACAGACTGGTGTACTAATCGACCAATTAATTAGCAGGTATTTATTAATGAAGAGGAAAAGAAAAATATGAAATAGACCCAGGCCTCAGGGAACTTAATACTTAACCTCGAATCACTAGATATCCTGTTCAAATCCTGACTCTAAGTATTGCAAGCAAATTACTTAAACCTCTCCGAATTCCTTTTTTTGGACTTGGATTCGGGGTGACTCCAACCTCCCCTTGGACACTTATTAGCTGCATGACCCTGGACAATCCTTTAGTCTCTATCTGCCTTAGTTTCCTCATCTGCAAAATGGGGATAACAGCACCTCCTCCATAAGGTTGTTCTGAAGATCAAATACTCTAACCTTATGTAAAGTGATCTGCAACCCTGAACATGCTATCTACACATTAGTTATCATTATTATTATCTCCTCATCTGCAAAATGAGGATAATAATACCCATCCTACTTACTTCATAGGGTTGTTATGAAGAACAAAGGGGATTTTGTGTGAATAGTGCTCAGTAATCATAGTAGCTGGCTTGCAAAGAGTTTTGTAAACATCGATATCATTTGATCTTTACAACCACCTTGTGAAATAGATGCAATTGTAAGTTTTGTTTTACAGATGAGGAAACTGTTTTACAGATGAGGTTAAGTGACTTGTCCTGGGTCATGCAGCTGGTAAGTGGCTGAGGCCAGATTTGAATGTCTCTGTCTACTGCGCCACCTAGCTGCCATAGAAGCCATAGGATCACAGATTTAGAGCCAGGAGGGCCTTCAGAGATCATTTAGTTCAATGCCCCCCAGCTTCCCCCCATTTTATAGATGAGAACAATAATACCCAAGGCAGTTAAGTGACTTGGTACATAGGTAACAAGCATCAGAACCAAGACCTGAACCTAGGTCACCAACCTAGCAGTCCCTTCTACCACAAGCTGTGGCCATTCCAGTCACTAGACTTTTTGGTGGGATTTGTTAAATGTGAGAACTGAGATCCTCTGAGATTGGAGAACATAGTGGCTGGCATAGCAGGCATGTTGTTGTTGGCCAGGGTGAATAAAGATGAGTTTTAATTTTTAATTTGTTCAAGTATTAATACAGGGAAGGAGGCAGTAGGATAGCAATCCTCGATAATCAGGTTAATAACCTACTTTTGCTTAGTGATTGCAAATATTGTTCCACTTGAACAAAGCAACTCTACCATTTAGGCAGGGCAAATGTTATTTAATTTAATTCAGCAATCATTTATTAAGTACCTTCTTATTAAGTACAAGGCACTGTGGTAGGTGCTGGGCATACGATAAATGAAATAGTGCCTTTCTTCAGGGAGCTTACATTTTATTGGGAAGAGTCATTGTATAGAGAAGTAAGTACAGTTATCTCTTCTTTTTGGGGGGCAGACAAGTTAGGGGCACCATGGCCCCACAATTTGAAAAATCTGCTTAAAATATTTTGGTTCTCTCTTTGTACCAGAGAAGAAATCTGAATTATTGTGGCATTAAAAAATAAAATATGCTGATATTATACAATACTATACATACATTGTATACATTTCAGAGTTTCTAAAGTTTTTCTGTGCTGTCTGCTGGTCTGTGCATGTCATCTGAAGCTTCCACAAAACTGTCAAGAAAATTCCCATTTAATTTCTTATGCCAACCCAAGATATATTGAAATTGATGGGAAAGTCACAACGTGGAAAGGATAACTGTATACATAAAGTAATTGTAAGAGTAAGAGAATGCTCATAATTGGGACATCTGGAAAGGTCTGATGCTGGAAATAGTACTTTACTTGTACTTTAAATGAAGCAATGAATTCTAGAAAGTAGAAGTAAGGAGGGAATACATTCTTCTCACTTTGCAGGTTAGTGGAAAAAAGCATTGAATTTTGTGTCAGGAGACCTGTGTCTCTTTCTGACTATACAATCCTGGCCAAGACACCTTTCAGGATCTTAGTTCCTTATTTTAAAAATGAGGGTATTGGACTAGATTTCTTCCAGCTTCAAACCCTATGGTGCACATGTTGTTGGGGATGTAGTAG
Organism: Petaurus breviceps papuanus; assembly: GCF_028583685.1. Classification (NCBI taxonomy): domain Eukaryota; kingdom Metazoa; phylum Chordata; class Mammalia; order Diprotodontia; family Petauridae; genus Petaurus; species Petaurus breviceps. The sequence continues at coordinate 30,701,334 of NW_027185798.1, read as the reverse complement.
GATTATCTACTAAATTGATGCCAAAGTTTGTTGGCTCTCAAGTTCTGTATCAATTAATAAATAATTTGATTCAACAAAAATGCATTAAGTAGTTTCTATGTATGAGGCCCTTGGGATATACAATGATAAATAAAACATGGCACCTGCTTTCAAGGAGTTCATGATCTAATTGGAAGAAAGAAAAGGTGTCAAATAACTAGTATAAATTAGAGTGTGAAATGTGCATAGCATAGGAAAAATAGATCATTAAGGAAGATTCAAAAAGGAAAAGATTCTCTCTAGAGGAAAGGAGATTGATTTTAAAGAAGGTTTCCTAGAAGAAGAGGAGTGTGTAGTGGACCTTGAAAAATAGAAATGATTTAAAAACAATATGGGGCCTTGGGCCATGCAAGTGGGAGAAGACTGAATGGATGGGTGTGATAGGGAAGAAAGGAAGTGCATTTGAGGGGTAGGGATAACAGACTCTCACTATCCCTGGGATGGTGGATGGGAAAGGGGCAAAGTGGGTAGTCTAATTTGGCTGGAGCATGGACCTCATGAATGAGAATAGCATGAGATGACACTGGAAAGATTATTTGGAGACCTAATTCAGTTCAACGATAAACATTTGTTAAGTACCTCCTATTTGCCATTTACTGGGCTTGGTGATGGGAATACCAATTTAAAAATGATACAGTCTCTGTCCTCAAGGAGTTTTTATTGGAGAATGGAGGGGGATACAGCACAGGCAGAGATCATAAATATAAAGTGATGTCAGGTGGGGGAGGTATTAGCATATTGACTGAGGAATTAGTTGAGCTCCTCAAGAGTTGGCCATGTGGTCTCTGAGAAGAATCTGTGATCCATTAAAGATAGACTTTTTTTAAAATAAATTTTTATTGAAGTCTTTTCTTTTTACATCATCATAACTTTCCTAAGTATTCCCCCTCCTAGGGAACTATCTAACAAAACAGTTTTTTTTTTCAGTTAAAAAAGGAAGAAAGCACAACTGATCAATACATTGAAATGCAAATAGACTTTTGGAGCTGCATGATGGCTAATATTGGGAGAGCTGCAATTTAGAGTCAGGAAGAGTGGGGCATAAATCCTGCCCTAGCTATTTGCTAGCTATGTGACCCTGAGAAAGTCACTTAGCCTCTCTCAGCCTCAGTTTCCTTTTCTGTAAAATGGGAATTACTATGCCATCTACATCACAGAGTTGTGAGGATCAAACGTGATGGTATATGTATATTTCACAAACTTTAAAGTGCTCTATAAAAGCAAATTATTATTATTATTTTCCTTGAGAAAGAAAAAAAAAGAATGACCAGGAGACTGGCAGATTATTTTGAAAAGGATCTGAACTAGGTGGTGATGGCAGAGGGAGTGAACCTTAAAGGCGGAGTGGCTGCTGAGGGATGGTAGTGGCATTGAAGAGCAGGGAATATACCTATTTCTGGTCATCGAGGTATCTGAGAAGAGTACCCAGTATTGGAAAAAGTGACCGGGGAGCTTAGGATCATAGATTTAGAATTGGAAGGGACCTCAGAGGCCATTGAGTACAACTTCTTTATTTTATATATGAGGAAAATAAGGCCCAGAGAGATTTAAGTGATCCATCCAGGGTCTCGCAGCTATTAAGTTTCCAAGATGATATTTAAACTGAAGTCTTCCTGATCCCAAGCCCAATACTCCATTCCCTACATCACAATGCCTCAGTGAAATGTCTTCAGGAGGGAGTTGGGGGTTTCCATTATTGCCACAAATTTGAACTGGAACTGTCTAGGATGAAGGGGAGTTTGTTAACAATTAAGCAGGGATTTCAGGGTGCAAAATGGAGTGAGAGGTAGAGGAAGATATGGACCACAGAAGACTAGGGCAGAGGTGGATAAAATATGGGGTCAGGCAAGAGGGTAAAGGGAATTTTCACCTCAAGAGATGGTTACTCTGAATCACAGGAATAGTAAGAGCAGGAGCTGGGACTTTGTCTGCCACAGGTGGGTGAAGAACCAGTTTGTTGGGGCCTTGCCTTCCAGGGTCCTGTCATGGCTGATCAAGGTATCAGTGAGGAGATCGTGTTTGCAGCTTTCATGAATGGTGACTCCAAATGTAGGTGATGCATGTGTACAGTTGGTGGGCTGTGATAAAGCAGACATTAGTATCTCCTCTTTAATGATATTTCTACTGTTAACATATCAGTTTCCGATGTTGAAGTGCCATGGACTTTGGTGGAAAGAGCTTTATTTTCTGACTCTTCAGTAGCAGTGGCTTCAGCAGCTACAAGAACAGTTTCCAGGCTTATCACTCATAAGGGTTGCTTTCCAGGATGATGGCTTTGGGAACTGAGTTGGAAGCATTGCTACCTCCAAGGCTTTTGGGTTCAGGGTCCTGAACTGTTCTCATGAGGAAAAATAGTGGTCAAAGTGCTGATTTGACTTGCTGGAAAATGCTGGATCCTGTATCTTCTCAGAAAATGACTGTGAGGGTGTGATAGTAATGGAATATATAGATCTCCCTGTATTGGCTTGGTTTTCAAACTGTGTTAAAACCCAGAGCTTGTTAATCCCACCAGTGGGATGGACTTGTTGATGTGAAAAGAAAGTCCTGAACTGGGAGGAGCTGGCAACGTAGATTTGGAGAGGCGAAAGAAAGAGGCAGAAGAACTTTTTGGAAGCAGCACCCTCGTGGAGGCAGAGAGAAACTGAGAGGATTGCTGAGGGCCACTTTGAATTGCTCTCGACTTTTGAGACCTGCCCCGGGAGCTGCCAAGGACTGAGGAGACATGGCTGTTTTGCTGGTACTTTGTCTGTCTGTTTTGATGTTGTTTTGCCAGATTTGTCCACTGGTGAAAGACAGTCTTGTTGTTGAAGAAGTTCTGGAACCTGGCTGTTGTTTAAGAGCTCCTGAGGCTGTCCTGCAGACAGAGAGTGAATACTGTCCACTGGTGAAGGACAATGCTGTTGTTGCAGGGGTCTGGGAACCTTTCTGTTGGTTCAGAAGCCCCGAAGAAGGATTTTCTTGTTGTATGTTTACAGAAATCCTGGGAGAGGGTTTTGCTAATGTTTTCAGGGGTTCTAGGACTGTTCTGCAGACAGAGGGTGAATTAATGAAGAGACTGGCAATGTATCTTGTGGCCTTGCTAAGCCTTGTCTCCCCAGGAACTAAGATTGCTGAGAACTTGCCTCTGTCAAGATGAAGAAAAGACCTCCATTTGGGTATTAAGTGCTGTGCTTAAGCTTGTTGTAACTCTGGGGTAGATTCACTTGTGATCCAGGGGTGGGGAACTTTTGACCTTTTTGTGTTCTATGATAGAACAAATGAATGTACTTATGGTTGGAAACTAATCTCCATTTGAGAAGAGGGGCTTTGTAATGGACTAAATGAAGGTACAGCCTAGGGGTGGAGTAGTATTTAGAACTGGGACTTTGTAATTGATTGAATGAATGTAAGTTCCTGGGGTAGGGTAGTACTTGGAGATTATTTAATCACACTTAGTAAATGCTGTATTTTGAATAATGTCATATTTTGATCTTCTCTGTTCTTAATTTGTCACTGAATAAAATAGAGAGCACCTATGCTGGTATTCTGAACCTTGGGAAGTTGCCTTTGCTTGGCATTGCATTACAGAGGGCTGAGCTAGAAGCAGAAATGGTGGTGTGAGAGGTGCTCCAGTGACTATCGTCCTATTGGTGCTTGGTTGGCTGTTGTTACTAGTGATATTGAAGAAGGTGAGACCTCTCTCCCCTTTATGATGACTGTGGGTCTGAGCTGGAAGCAGGTTGGGCGGTTTGAGGGGTGCTGCTGTTTCCAAGGCTCTTGGGTTGACTGCATCAAGGTCTGAAGGGAGATGGTGGTGAAGGTGGCAGTGACGAGTGTCAAAAGCTGTCTCCTGTCTGTCCCAGGATACCTTGCTTCAACCAGGCTTGTTTACCTGCCCTGTGTGATGCTATCCATGAAGGTACAACACTCTCATGGGTAGTAATCTAGCTAAGCACCAAATCCTTGTAGTTTGTACACATGGTTAAGATTACTATCTCTCATTACAGAATATATCTCTTTTCATGGGAGTGCCCGTTAGTGGGACAACTATTTGCATCACTAAATTGAGATTTCCCCCTGACTTTGTGTCTGTTCAATTTCTCCTTTTACTTTTTTTTCTTATGCTTCTGTTGTCAGGAGTGTGTACAAAGTAAAAAATCTCATGTATTTTTTTGTATGAAATGTTTCTTTTGCTTTTATTTTTATTGAATATCCATGTTTTTATTGATGATTAGGTTCAGGTTTGTAAGGTATGGCACCTTAGGGCTGCATCTTGAACTCCTTTGCTCTTCAGAACCCATATTACATTCCTTTCTATGGTTTATGGTGGCTACAGAATAGTCTTGTATTATTCAAATTTCCTTTCCTTGATATTTGTAGGTCTTTTTCATAGTTGCTTGCATAATTTGTTGTTTTTCATTGGAATAATTAAATTTAACCACTATGTATCTTGGAGTTTGCAGTGTAGGTTTTTTTTTCTTTCTGGATGCAATCTGTGGATTCTTTCAATTGGCACTTTGCTTGCTATTTTCAGAAGCTCTAGACAGTTGGGTATTTTTTGGGTATTTTGGTTTTTAAGTTTTCTAAACTTCTGTTCTTTTAGGAAAGCTGTCATCTTTAAATTGTCTCTATGCATCCTGTCTTTGAGATAATATTTCACTGTATAGAAATCATATGTTCTTTTATTCTTGCATTTTTATTTTCTTCCTCTAGATTGTCTTTTACTTAAGTACATTTCTGTTCCACATTCATTGTTTTCTCTTTTGTTTCTTTGGGGAGATTTGCCACCATGAATTTGCCTGTCTTTTCTATCAATTACCTTTGGGTGTAGAACAAAACTTTTTTTCAATATTTTTATTTCTTTCTTCAATTATTCAGGAAAATCTTGCTATGGTTCCGAACTCTCCTGGGTCCTCTATCTCATCAGGTATTGGCTCAATTTCATTTGTCTTTCAGTATTTATTTAAAGATATTGGGATTCATTTAGATTTTTTGGTGGCCATCTTCCCCTTCTGTTTTAAAATCTTCCTTGTTGATTTATCTGCTTATTTTTGAGTTTTTTAATTGAAGTTTTCTTCCTTCTAGGACTTATATACCTTAGTTTTTTCCCTTTATATTCCACTATTGCTCATTTTCTGACTCCTCCCACTTTCATGGTAAATCCCCTGAGGGCTGGATCTCAAAGCTGTCTTAATCTTCTCCCATATTGAATAATTCCCTTTTTACCAGCCTGAGTCCTTGCCCCATGTGACTTCTGGGGGGTGGGAAGAACTGGCTACAGCTAAATACCAGTCACCTTTCCTTCAGGTCTGGTGCAGCTCCCCATGAATGCTAGAATGCTGCTCTAGTGCCTTCTTTTCTTTGGTTTTCTGGTTGAGTGCTGCTGCAGTAGAGAACCCTGCTACCCCAGACAGAGCAGGTTTCCACTTTCCTAGAGCTCCTCCTCCAGAATAGATGCTCAGAGGAAACTCTGAGGATCTTCCTTCCCCAGATTGACCCCTAATGAGTGCAATGAGGCCATCTTTTGCCTCGATTCTTACCTGGGGCCACCTTTAATTGTCTTGACCTATGTCTTGCCATTGGAACTCCAATGAGTCTGGAGGAGTGAGGCTGATGACTTTGCACAGCCCTGCCTCACTTAAATTCATCTAACTTTCAAGTCAAGACATCACCCTTCTGATGTCATTGGTTCTTGCTGAGAATGAAGTATGAACCACAAGATGTGTAGAGTTGTGTTCTTCTACTTGTTGTTACATAATTGTGAGAATGAGAATAGGATCCCAGAGCATGAACTGAAGGGTCAAAGTGTTCTGTCCTTTTAGAGCTCTGGGGCTGATGGGGAAGGAAGTGCTGAGTGAGTCTCTCAGGGATTAGCCTTCTTTGCTATTAATTCATTAGGTTGTTACTTTGTTAGACATGTTCTCTTATCCTATGGAGACAGTTATAATTACTTGACTTTTTGTACCTAATTCTTATTCTTAGGAGCTTTGTGAGTTCATGAGTCCTGGAGAAAATGTCTAGTCCTCCATAGTGTTGGTCATGTGACCTGGAAGTTTCTGAATTAGCATGCAGAGGACCTGGGCTTAAATCCCACCTTTGCTATTTATAGCCTGTGTGTTCTTAGATAAGTAGCTTCTTCTCTCCAGGCCTCAGTTTTCTCATCTGTAAAATCAAGCTTTCAATTCTGATACTCTCTGATTCAAAGTGATTCAAAGAGATCCTGAAGGAAGGGTCTGGTGAGAGAATGTAATGACAAGGAGGGTTATGAGGTATAATTCCAGTTTTAGAATTGGCAAATAGAATCTTTTTGAATCAAAGAATATCAGATCAGAAAAGAAAATAAATTCTGAGAATTCACTATTTCTTGAGGCATTCCAATTTTACACACATGGGAGTGTACATGCATATATACACACATACACACATAAACATATGTTTATTATATATGTATATATTTTTCCCTTAAGAATTCACAACTTTTTATTTAGCAGAACAAGAATTTTTGACAATTGTTTTATCTTTCTTTTTTTATTCTATTTTTTTTAGGGGGGAAAGGCAGGGCATTTGTGGTTGAGTGACTTGCCCAAGGTCACATAGTAAGCGTTAAGTGTCTGAGGCCAAATTTGAACTCAAGTCCTCCTGACTCCAAGGCCGGTGCTCTATTCATTGGGCCACCTAGTTGCCCCTATTTTTCAATTTTTAAACTTTAAACATTTATTGATATGCTTCTCCACAAAGACCCAAAGTAACTTCTTCTATACATTTGTGAAAAGAGTTAATGGATTGTGAACAGAAAGATGGGGCGTATCCTTTAACTTCAACAATGTTACTAATATTGACTATTTGATGGGATTTTCTTCGTCTCTCCATTCTGACTTTTTTTTGTGTTGTAGTCAGTGTGTATACATTTTTTGAGTACCAGTGTGCTAAAAAAAATTGCAGCTAGGTGGCGCAGTGGATAAAATGCCAGGCCAAATTTTAAGTTCACTTACTAGCTGTGTGACCCTAAGCAAGTCACTTAACCCTGTTTGCCTCAGTTTCCTCATCTGTAAAATGAGTTGGAGAAGGAAATGGCAAAGGCCTCCAGTGTCTTTGCCAAGAAAACCCCAAATGGGCTCACGAACAGTCAGACACAACTGAAAATGAGTGAATAACAGCAAATCACATGTTATGTCCATTTCAATGACTTACCCAAGGTCACCCAGGTAATAGGTACCAGAGATGAGATTAGAATTCAGGTAGTTTGACTCTTGAGCCCATGTCCTTTTTGGAGGTATATGTATGGGCTGTTAAGAAAGGATTAGCACCTCTGGCATGAGGGCTTGCCAAGAGCTTTTCAAGGCTGCTTACCCATCTTTGGTGTCCTTCTGCCACCCAACTCTCACCTTTGGCTCCAAGAAGATGTAGTATGTACAGTACCCACACCCCAGTGAAAGCACCTTGGCAGACAAGCTAAACCAGGATAAGGGTAACCAACAAGCCTCACATCTGTCAGTGAGTTAGGGAGGTGTCTACCCCAAGCATGTGAAGATTTCTTCCAGAGGAATTGGGCAGATGAAAACAATTTGTTCCAATGGCCATGAAGGTGGCTGCGGCAAACGCTTTGGCGTGCTTAGGGCTTGGCAAAGCATTAAAGATGCCACAGTCATCTACTTCATCCCAGGCTGTTGCCAGTCTTCTTGAATTTTGTCCTACAACTGAACTTCAATGATTTGGGAAGAGTGAGGTTGATGACTTTGTGCAACTCTGCCTCACTTAAGTCCAATTTACGAGCAAGTCAGAATATCACCCCATGATGCCATTGGTCCTCTTTGAAAATGAAGGACAAACAACACACATTTTTTGGCTCTCCTTGTTTTCATTCTTCATCACTTCATACAAGTTTTCCCAGGTTTCCCCACATTCTTTATATCTGTTATTCATTAATATTCCATTACATTCATATTCCACTATTTGTTCAGTTATTCCCTGATTTGAGGATATCTATTTTATTTCCAGTTTTTGTTATCACAAAAAAGGTTCTAGGGTATTTCTTTTTAGCATATTGGCATTTTCTTGCTGCTAATTGCTTTCTAGGAATATAATCTTTAAAGTGGAATCTCTGAATCAAAGAATATGAACAATTTAATATTTTTTTCCTGTATTATTCCAAATTGTTTCCTAGAATGGCCCAACCAAGTGACAGTTCCATCAGTAGTGAATTAGTGTATCTGTCTTCCCAGAGTACCTCCAATAATGAGGTATCTTTTACTATCTTTGCTAACTCAATAAGTGTTAGACAATACTTCCTAAGACCATTTGGTTTTCAGATAATTCTCATGATTAGAAAATTCTCCTTTTTACTGAGCTGAAATTGGTCTCCTTTATACTGTGGCAGATAGTTGGCACTGTGGATAGAGTGCTTTGCCTGGAGTCAGGAAGTCTTGAGTTCAAATTCAGCCTTTACTGTGTGACCCAGGGCAAGTCACTTAACCTCTGTCTACCTCAGATTCCTTATCTTAAAAATGGAGATAATAATAACATCTATGTTCCAGGGTTGTCATAAGGATAAAATAAAATTGTGCTTAAAATATGTTTTGTAAACCTTAACACTTTATATAGTTCCTAGCTATTATTAGTAATATATCCACTTTTTTTGGTCCTAGGCATGTCCTCTGGACTCACACAAAATAAATCTAATTCTTCTAATAATAGCTATGTAAATATTAGCTATTCTTTTTTTTTTATCTAAGTGACAGCCTTTCAGATATTTGAGGATAACTATTCCCAAATCATTGTTTTCTGATATAAACATCCTCGTGTCTTTTAATGATTGCTTTTCTAATGTGTATTTTTTTTAATTCTTTCACTCTCTTGTTGACTTGGCTTTGTACGTTTGACAGCTTATCACTGTGCTTCTTATATAATGAACATAATACACTAGCTATAGCTGAACAGTGAAATAGTACCTCCTTTATCCTGGACATTGAACTTCTATTAATTCAGCCTAGTAGAGAGCTAAAAGTCCAATTTGTCTAAAAAAAAAAGTCAACTACTGCCTAACCATGTAACCCCCACACTGTACTTATAGAATTGAGTTTTTGAACCTAAATATAAGACTTCATATTTATCACAATACTAAATGACATTTATACAGGGGTGTGCTGGGGCCAGCTCTAACTGGCTTGCAAGAGCTTACTATTAAATATTCAATGTGAACACTTTACACTTCATAAATTGGCCAGGCATGCAAATCAGGACTTGATTTATTGTTTGTTTGATTTTCTAAACTTAAGAAATTATTAATAGTGTTAATATTGTTTAAAGTGTATGTGCATGACTTTTTTCCCTCTAGGGAACCTGGCAGCACACCCCTGTTTTGTTCCATAAACACTGAACTCAGCATGAGTACAGTACAGTTATCCCCTCCATATCATTGTGTCTCCCCCAAACGCCCTCTTCTCTCATGCTGCACCCCTCCCCCCAATCTGGGAAATCTGTGCAAAATTTTTTGGCCCTCCCTTCATACCAGAGAAGAAGTCTGAATTATTATAGTATTTAAAGAAAATATATTGGTATTACACAATACTGTACATATATTTTATGCATTTCTGAACTTCTAAACTTTTTCTGTGTTGTCTGTTGACCTTTGTGTGTTGTTTACAGCTTCTGCAAAACTCCCTCAAAATTCCCATTTAATTTCTTATGCTGACCAGAAACATATAGAAACTGAGATGGGGGAAGTCAAGTCACGTGGAAGGGATAACTGTGGAAGGCTAAGGGAATGAAATCATTGCTAGATCAGAGATCTGATGTCTATAGTATAACAATAGTCACCACCACCAACAGCATTTATGTAGTGTTTTAAGGTCTGAAAAGTACTTGACATCTACACTCTCATTTGAAGCTCACAATCTCCCCTTTTATATCGTACTTTAACATGTGTCAAATGCTTCTTATCCATCATCTCATTTAGGCTTCACAACAATCCTGTGGGATAGGTATTATAGGTACCATTATCTCTATTTTACAAATGAGGAAACTGAGGCACAGAGAGGTCACACAACAAGTAAACGTCAGAGGTGGGTTTAGAACCCAGGTCTTCCTGACTCCAAGTCAAGTCTATGCCATGTATGTATTAATTTTCACTTTGTGAAATCCAGTTCATTATTCTCGTTTGTTGAGATTTTTTTTGAATCCTAATTCTACCATCCAACACATTAGTGATTCCTCTTAACTGTATGTCACCCAAAAAACTTGACAAGTTTGCCATTTATTTTTGGTCCAGACCTGTGATTTCATTTGTATTCCAAATTCTTGGTGAGGGGACTCCATCCATCATTGTGAATGGACAACTTCTCTGAAACTGAAACTTAGAGTCTTGGGAAGTTGCTTGGGGCACTGAAAGGTTAAGAGACTTGCCTAGGGTCACTCTTGCCCATGTGTCAAAAGTAGAACTTGACTCAGTTCTTCCTTACTCTGAAGCTGGCTTTACCCATGGAACTACATTTCCTCTGAAGCATGCAGCAGGTGTCATCAATTAGGTTATCAAAAATTGTCAAACAGAAAATCAGCAGCATAATATAAAAAATAGCCCTTCAGGTCAACAGAGATCCATTAATCAGTAACTTTCTGTATAATCACTCAACCACTTATGAATCCAATGAATTCTACCATTCAGCTAATGTTTTCCCTTCATGTCTCTTAGGATATAGTAAAGGATATTATTTTTTTTTTTAGGGCACCCATTCTTCACACCAGGAGGTAAGCAGCATTAAATAAGGCTGCTCAGATACCTAAGGGGAACTGAATCCCATTGCTGCTTCTAGTGAGAAGATGGCACTATGATCTTCACCTCCTGTGTTCAGGATTGTGACTACAGCTCCCAGTGTATCCACACCAACTGCTTCATCACTTGCCTGTAACCACAAGACTTTGAGGGAGGTAAAGATGGTAAAATGATATGGGTGATGTCTTTTGATTCATGCATAAACTTGATTTAAGTGAGGCAGAGTTGCACAAAGTCACTGGCGCCACTCTCTCTTCCAGAGCTGTCGCAGTCCAGTGGCAGGACAGAGTCAAGATGACTAGTGATGGCTTGAGATGCAGAGGATGGCCTTGACTTCTTCGATGTCTAACCAAGCTCTTAAGTACTCCACAGCACCTGCTTTAGCTGCCTTCGTGGCTGTTGGTACAAATGGTTTTCATCAGCCTGTTCCACTGGGAGAAGTCTTCACATGCTTGGTGCAGTCACCTCCCTAACTCACCAATGGGTTTGAGACTTCTTGGTTACCCTCAACCTGATTTAGCCCATTTGTCAAAATGGTTTACTGGGGTGTGGCCACTGTACATGCTAGAGCTTCCTGGAGACACAGGTGAGAGTGGGTGAATCACGTAGACACCAAAGGTGGAAGGTGTAGCAGCAAGCACCCCAAGCATCCCTAGGGTGGCTGCCAAAACAGGTTCTTGGATCTGCTTTGATAAAGGAAAGCAACTCAAAATGGGTTAACAAGCTTACTTTAATCAGTCAAACATGTATCATTTACCTAGTTCAGGGGGAAAAGGTCAGCACCCCGAACTTCAGACTATACAGACAGAATTATCAAGACAGAAACAGATCAAGTGGACAGATTTCCAAACTGTCCAACCACTACATCCATACCAAATCAACATCTGGGTTTTTCAAAGCGGGGCGGGGCGGGGGGGAGGGGAGGAGGGGCCCTTAACAACAGCTTCCCAGAGTTTCATTTGATCAAATCACAGAACACTTCTCAAAGTGAGCCCCCAAAACAAAGCTACATATCAGGGCTTATATAGCCTTCTCCTGGCTCAGAGAATGTAACAACTTTATTGACCTACTGCCCACTCAAAAAGTATCTACTGAAAAACAAGCCCCCCCCCCCCCCCCCCTCCAGGTGCACTTTAGTTTAGGGGCAGGGAAGATCTTTAAATTTGCATTTCCATTACAGAAGGCAGCTCTGGAAAGGGCTCAGCAGCCTTCACACTAGAGGTACTAGCCTTCCCTGAACAAACCCTTCAAGCTTTATTGAAAGTCCTGCAGGGTTTCTCTGATCTATTAGTTTAGGAGACTTGTCAAAAAATGAGAGAGGGTGAATCTGGGGGAAAGGGAAGGGAATAAGCATTTATATCGCACCTACTATGTGCCAGGCACTTTACAAATATTATCTCACTTGATCTTTACAACAATTCTGTGAGGTAATATGACTGGCTCATAGTGAACCTCACTGGGTCTTTGAGATCACTTCTTCCCTTTCTAAGTGCTCACAAGTCATTTGTTAAAAAACAGAAACAAAAACCAAAGTAAAACTTTTTAAAAAATCATTTTGCCTGAGATCATTGCCAAGCTTATTGCATCAGCAATTATAATCTTTGAAGAACTTATTATTATTATTTGCCTTTTGGAGGGCAATTGGGGTTAAGTAACTTGCCCAAGGTTGTTGGCTAGTTTTTTTGTGTGGGTGTCTGAGGCCAGAACCCAACTTGGATCCTCCTGACTCCAGGGCCGGCGCTTTTACTCATTGCGCCACCTAGCTGTCCATAAGAACTTGTTCTTAGAGAATGAAGAATAGACTCAAAAAGAAGCTTTTGGAAAGAATCAAATAACAATATATTTTGATATAGTTAACAATTTAATAGAGGCTACCTGGTGCCAAGTACTTTACAGTTATTATCTCATGTGACCCTTCCAACAATCCTGGGAGGTAGGTGCTATTGTTGTCACCATTTTGCAGATGAGGAAAGTGAGACAAACAGAGGTTAAGTGACTTGCTCAAGGTTACCCAGCTAGTAAGTGTCTGAGGCTGAATTTGAACTAAAGTTTTTCTGACTCTAGGACTGACACTCTCTCCAACCTGGCACCTAAGCTGCCTCAGTTTAATGGCCATTGAATTCTCTTTAGTGTCTGCTTGCCCTGAATTCCTGGATCACTTGTTTCTGTAGCCCCAGGGAGATAAAACACACCCTAGTAGAACATGAGCACAGAATAAACCCCTGAGAGGAGATTTTCTCCAGTCAAGCATTCTACAGAAAGGCAGAGAGCTGACAAAAAAGGGAAGCAATCTATGACTTCAGCAGAAAGGCAGTGGTCATACAATGGCTAGAGCATTGAATGTGGAGTCAGAAACTCTGGATTCAGACCCAAACTCAGTCACTTTGTACCTGAGTGACCTGGGGCAAGTCATTTTATCTCTCTGGGTCTGAGTTTCCTCATGGGAAAAATGGGATTCTTAACTTGGGGGCTGTGGACTTTTTTTTTTTTTAAGAAGAATATTTTGATAAATTTCAATATGTTTGATTTTCTTTGTAATCCTATTTATTTTTTATTAATTTAAAAACATTACTCCAAGAAATGGTCTGTATGATGTGGTTTGGGGTATTAGGAACCCTAAAATGTAAGGGGGGGAGTTGGCCTGGAAAGAATTCAAGTACTCAAGTCTTATTTCAGTCAAAGTGGCAATATTGTACCAGGGCTAGATTCCTAATGACTCTGCCCCTTTATGGGAGTGAGATTGATACTTACATACAATGTATATTATATGTGAAAAGAACTGGATGGGATTAAAGAATGGTAAATATCCTGGGGTGGGCCTTGTGAACAGTGAAAGGAGTTAAGTGGTCTGGGGGTAGGTCAAGAGCTTGAAAGGACTGTCAATTATCTAGATTGGCTAGGCTGGGTCAGATGCCTAGTTCAAGATGCCAGTGATCTAGGCTGCTGAAATGTGTGGGAAAATTCAGGGACTGGGTTGCTTTCAAAGACATGGTCTTTTCCTTTTAGGGATTCAGGTTCCATCACCCAATCACATAGATATCATCAGACTGCCAAAGGTATTTGTGACACAAAAAAGGTAAGAACCTTTGGTTTAGGTGATCTCTGAAAACCCAATTTAGCTCTCAATCTATAATAATCTGACTGCTGGGTAAGGCACTGGTCTGACCATGATATTCCCCTGCTCAAGAGTCTTTATTGGTTTCATATCATCTTTAAATTGAAACACAAAATCTTCAGCCTGGCATTTAAAACTTTACACAATCTGGTTCCAACTTACCTTTCAAGACTATTTCCTATTATTCTGCTTCATGTACTCATATATATTAGTCACATTGGCCTGTTAAGTTATTTTCCAAACAGGCTCCATGCTTTTGCATAGACCATTCTTCAATGTACCTTCTCTTTACTTCCACTTCTTAGAATACTTACCTGCCTTCAAAGCTCAGCTCAGGTACCACTTCCTACCCCAAGTCTTTCTTGGTCTCTCATTTTGTTAATCTGGTTTTCCTCAAATGACCCAATATTTATCTGTATACATGTTTTATCCTCCCACTACAAAGTAAGCTAGTTTGGAACAGAACAGCTTCATAAAATCACAGAATTTGGGTGGATTCAGGAAAATAGAGACTGGTATCAGTAGCAGTGGTAAAAATGGTATTTCAGAGGTAGGGAAGTAGACAGTGTTGTGCAGGGAGTGTTGCATAGTGGTCTGCCTTCTTTAGAAGCATAATTAACCAATTGCTATTTAAGTCTAGCAGTGGTTGGGTGGTACTACGCTGAGCTAGAAAGCAGTCAGTAAAGTCATTTACTGTTCTTCCTGGTCCCCACCTTTTTTGTGGGCTGGGTTATTCCTCCCCTTGGGCATGACTTCTTCTCCAGTCACTTCTGGGTGCATCCTCTCTGAGACTGACTTTCCACTTAAGGTAAGCCTGGGAATGTGGCATAAGCCCTACATTGGTACCAGGTAGTTGCAGTCCCAGACACTACTGACTCACTTAATTGCCTATGGGAACCCTGGTTTAAGTATTCTCTCTCTCTCCCCAGAAAAGGTGTAAAGTAAATCAACAACTCTCTTTTTATAGCTCCAAGTCCCCAGTCAGAGATTGAATTCTGGCAAAATTCCAGTTTTAAACTAATCTCTCTCCCCGCCTTTTCAGGAGGCTTTCTTCAAAATCCCTTCTTTCTCTACTGCTTTGGACTAAGGACAGAGATCAGCAAATGTCAGTGGTTAACAGCTGATCACAACTGCTGGCTTAAGGAACAAAATAAACATTTAAATAAAGAAAAGTAAAGCCAATTTTTATGAAGCATTCCTCTTTTTCTCCCTCCCTAACTATTTGGCAGCTGTAGGCTCTCATCTTCTTCTCCCCCTCACTCTTGCCTCATGCTTACACACTTTGACTTCCTGCTCCTCAGCTTCTCTAGTATATAAATCCAAAGGTGGAATAGGGCTAATCTGTCACTCAAAATCAGGCTACTTACTAGTCCCAAGGTTAGAGTAGAATGCTGTGGGGAAGGAGTCCAGTCATGGTAATTCTGATCTCCTTAGAGATGGAGAGACAGAACTATAGAAGACTGGATGGGGAGGAGGAGGAGAGGGCAAGACAGTTCTTGTCCAGAATTTGAAGGGCTGTCTAGTGGAAGATTGAGAAGATCTTTTCATCTTGGTATCAGAGCTCATAAGTGTAGAGCTTAGAAGGATTGTCAGGGACTATTGAGTTAAACCATCTTGAGGTTAAATGATATGCCTGGGGTTAAACAGATCCAATCTGAACCCAAGTTTTCCTGAATTTAAGCCCAGAACCATATCCATTATGCTATCCTGTAGAGTGGTCTGATGACAGAAAAAACTTCCTAATAATCAGAATTATCTAAAAGGAGAATATGCTGCTTTGGTGAGGGTGCATTTCTCCTCCCAGGAATACAAGCAAAAGCTGAATAACCACTTATTCAATTGTCAACCAGTGAAAACCGGTTTGACTGGTCTAGCCCTAGCCCCCCTAGGATGCAAATATCAAAGACCCTGAGGGACTCTCAGCCTTTAATTGGTTCCTCCCCTCCCCCATGCTAGACTCTCCTCCCAACAGCTGTATTCCCCTCTTGGGGAGCAATAAAGTTTATTAAAACTATCTCTGTGTGGACTAAGATCTATCATCTATACTTTAAGACTAACAACACCAGGAGATGAAAAGCCAGATCTGGCTAACTTTTTGGAGAAAGAAAGGAAGGGATAAGGGAAGGGAAGCAAGTACGTGATGGGGATCTTCCTTGTGGAGAGCAGCAGCCAGACTCTTAGGAGACAGGTTATAAAGATAACCAGTGGTTAAGAAAGCTTCTCTCTCATATTTCCCAGAATCTCAAGTATGGATTGCTCAGGGTCAATATATTAACCCCGAGGGAGCCTTGGATTCTGTACTTTGACTGTTCCTCACAGTGACAGAAGCTTTTAGCTCAGAGGGAGAGGGAGCTGGAGAAGCAGATTTGTGCTTATGAACAACACTAATGATAAGAATCTGCTCCTAACCACCCCCACTCAGTGGCAAAAAGGCAGCTGCATCCAGAGGTGACCTCCTTATTACACATCCAGATGTGTAACAAGGAGCTTACTATCAGGATACTAGCACCAGCAAAATCTTTGGAAGCCCTAATCAGTCAAAATTGTTGATAGAAACTATTGTGGAAGATGAATGAAGTGGCCTAGAGGGCTTAACCACTGACCCCCTCCTGACTAATAAAACAGCTACCTAGTGAGTGAAGCAGGGATAGGATACCCAGTAAGTCTGGCTTTACTCAGCCATGAAACAAACATATCCCCCCAGGTAGATTTCCCAATTGCTCCAGACAGTCTTGGTCCACCCCCACAGAAGCAATTTTTAGCCTGAGACAGGAGGCAGTCACTTTGTGGTTTTATGATAACCTAAATGGATACGCTTCCCCTGATGCTATGTTTATAACCTGGCACATGGTTGATGCATTAAAAGCTGTGGGGTCACCCAAATGGGTGACCTCACTTAGGCTCCTTTTATACTCAACAACCGCTGTACTACAGAAAATCTAGGGAGCTTCCTTCCCTAAGTGACTAAGGAGGAGAGGGGAAAGGAAACAAGTAGCAGTTTTTCTAAATCAAAACAGTCCAGACAAGAAAGCAACTGGAGTAAGGGGTGGAAATTCTTTAAGAGTTAACTCTGGGAGTTGGAAATCCAGAAACAAGGATAAGAGAGAGGGATTTTCCCTGAATATTAGATGGGTATTCTACACCCTATACCATTCTCAAGCAGCTGGCTTTGTGGAACAATGGGATGGATGCTTGAAGCAAGTCTTACTCTCCAAAGACCAGAGATAATCCTTTTTTGAGTGGACTCGACATGTGGCTGGGCAGTCTAAATACCTCCATCCCCTGCCTGGGCAAGCCTCCATTATCTCAGATCTTAGCTGATTCATGATGGATGTGTCTACGAAGGGGGACCACTATTGACAATGAATGGTGCAGAACTCAATGCTACACATCTGGACTGACCCTTCTTTATCCACCCAAGTCAGCAAAACGGTGGATGATTTATGTTAATGTTCTTGTTCCCTTGCATGCATCTATACATCTTCAGGCTTCAGCAGTTAGGGTGGAGCTGATGCCAACATGGATGTTGGTTATGTCCTGATAGTCTATGTAGGAGACAACTTTTTTTCCCACCTTCCCAAGACCCCACTCATCCTTCCCTAGGAGAGCCAATTTTCAGCTCTATGGAGTCTGTTGAGAACTAGCCTGAACATAGTCACATAAGCAGTGTGCCCCCAGGTGAGTCAAGGGGAATAATCTAGTGGAAACCAGTGGGTGGTGATCATTGGGTTCCAGTGAAGATGGGGACTGAGAGTGGGACAGAAGACTAGGGTGACATTATATATCCTACCCACTGGATCATGCACCTGTAGCAAATGATTAAACCTAGAAAGGGGGATATGTATGGGCTGGAGGGGAAGAGAATTCTGGACTCTACCCTGTACCCTTTCTTGTTTAATTTCCACAGACAATACCAGACATAGGATCAGAACTGATGGAGACCCTCTGACTCCATTCTCACAGTTCCTTTTGTCCTATCAGATTCTTCACTTTATCTTCAATTCTTGTCATCCTCTGTCTGGTGGAAGCAACCAGACTCATGGGTACCATGATAGTGCTCCTGCTTCTCACAGGGCCTTTCTTGTTTTTGTGTTTTTCTCTCAGGTGCATTATTGCAAAGACAATGCCAACTCTATCCTATCCCTGACTCAAGCAATGACACTACTATAGCAGCAGAGGAACACTTGATACATAGGTCAGTGATGCCTGCATCAAAATGGGCACAGGCTGAACCAAAGAGTGTGGAATGATCGGACACGAGCCAGATGGGAACTGTCATAGCAGTTCTGATTTATGGATCAGAGGGCAGGGTTTATATAATGAATGTAAAGCAATTATCTCTTAGGTTAACATGAGAAAATGTTTAATATTCTTGTTCCCTTGCATGCATCTATGTCTGGATCACTGCTTGGTTATCATGTCCTGAACTCAAGTCAGGAAGAGATGGTGTGGTATGACATAATATAGCCTTCAGGGGGAGCTGGCTTGGGAGAAATCCTGGACCAGAGTCTTGCCATGTATAGACTGGGTCAGAACTGGAACTCCAACAGGCCCTTGAACAGGTCAGGGCCTCCCAAACCCTGGCACTCTGTATGACAAATGTCATACTGATTGCAGTAAGTAAGGATTAAAAATTTCAGGAGGCATAGTTTCTGGGTAATTTAATCATTTTATTAATAATGAAAGCAGGTTATTAACAAAAGGATGATCATTTGGTTATTTCTCTTAGACAAAAGACCCCTAATGGTGGTGGGATCATAATTCATATGCCCTTCAAAGAAGAGAGGTTCCTGAGGCATGCCTAATCACTTCTGATTGATTAACCAAATGGGAGGTAAGCTATCTTGGAATATGTGACTTAGATCACTCAAATCTTAGTCAAAGAGACATCAATTTCCATATCTCCTGTCTTGATAATGGGGAGTATCAACATTTTCCTAGAACTTGACTGGGAAAACACAATGAACAGGAATATACCTATTAACTTAAATTTAGGATATCTTTACTATCTGATTAGATCTTGGCCTGGGTAAATCTTTAAGAGAGATTTCTCACACTGGTTGGTTTCTGGATGAGGAAGCAGAAAAGTGGAAAAACCTTGGTCCTAATACAATAATTAGATATTAAATATGAGAAAAATATTCATTTCTCATAGTAACATGCTATATACTGCAATGTATCCAACACCAGCTCACTGATTCCTTCATTACCTACCTCATATATGTCATGGTCAGAAAAGCTTTTAATCTAGATATAGGGTAATGGGAAAAGGGAGTGGATTGTTGACTAATAAAAACTGGTTCAACTGGTTTAACTTCTTCTACCTAGGATGCAAGTTGATCATGGCTAATAAACCCAGTGACTAGGAATTACTAAACCCCTACCCATTTTCAGTCTTTTGCTGGATTAGCTCAATTAGGGTTGAGTTCTTTACTTTCCTGCTCCTCATTCTTTATTCCTTATTTCCTCACTTAAATCCAATTCATTTGCTAGTCATGGCATCATCTTCTTGATGTCACGGTCCTCTTTGAGAACGAAGGACAAACAACAGAAACAGAGAAAAATTAGGCAGTTTAGAAAGTATTCTTATTTTATTGGTCCTATAGATTACAGACCAGTCTCTTGTTGGTTTAATGCTTCATTGGTTTCAACTCTTTACATGAAGTTTGAACCCTGAAGGACCCTGGATATGATACATCTACTTCATCCTAAGCCTCATGTGCTGGCCACTGTGGGCATGGAGGCCAGACATTGAGAGTGACCTTGTTCACAGCTGTTTCCTTCCTACCATTGTGAAAAGCAATGATGTTTGTTTGTGTCAGGTACTACTTTTCATCTGAACTCTTCTGTACTTTAAGGGTCCACCGTAGAAGGATTTCTTCTTTATGATTAGATATGGGCAAAGTAGACCCTGAAGTCCCTTCCAACGATAAGATTCTGTGATTGTGTGAAGCTCATTCTTAGCAACAAATAAGGTAGAAATGTAAAAGTCTTTATATTGATACCTACATGGTAAAATGTGATCTCCATCCATAAAACAGAGAAGGGAAGAAGAGCTAGAGAGTGATGGTGGGGAATGACAGGTATACAGAGACTGAGACAGAGAGTTCCAGCGATACCAAAGGGACAAGAAAACAGGGTTTTTTGAGAAAAGAGAGAGAGAGAGAGAGAGAGAGAGAGAGAGAATAGATAAGAGTATAGAATTATGGTCAGAAGAACAGTTGTCTTTTCTGGGCCTTGCCCTAGAGTCCAAGCTCCCTCTCTACAAGCTCCACAAGTGACCAGCTAGCCCAAAGAGTAGCAAATAGAGAGACCTACTGGCTCCAGGACAGCTAATGAAAAAGCATTGACTTCTAGAGCTGGCAAGACCCAGAAAGCCTTCACAATGGCTATGGAGCTGAGTCCAGAGAGATTTTGGCTTCAGTAATAATAGCTAGAATTTATGATAACCCAAATGAATACACTTTTCTTAATGATATAAGTATAACTTAGCACATATTTGATGCATCCATCCATAGCTGTGGGGTCACCTAGATGGATGACTTCATTTAGTGTCTATTAATATTCAGGAACTACTTACTGTACTGTCCTAGAACTCTTGTCTTTAGGCTTTGTCTATAGAGTAATTTGAACCTCAATACAGACACCCAAGTGACTTTAGCTCTACAATAGCTCAGAATTCTTGAGTTCAAGAGGTTCATCAGCCTCAGCCTCCCCTAATAGCAGGGATTACAGCATCCACCACCATGCCCAACCTAAAATCTAATTCTTGAGAATCTTTTCTCCTCTCTGAGCTGTCAAGTCTAATATTATGAAGTATCTCAGTTTCCACATTTGCCTTATTTATTTTCTCTATCATTCTAGACTCCTTGAAAATAAGACTTGCAACTGTAATCTATTCTCTATAACACTTCTCACTGCATCTAGAATCCAATTGGTTCCATAATTTTTAATGATGATAATGGTGATGGGTCATTAAGAAGCTATTTATGTGAGCAAGAGAGAAATAATAGAATCCTCTGTTGTCATCCTAGGGGATATCTCTAAGAGTTTCTCACCAGGGACAGGCAGAGTGTGTGAAACCAGGCAGCACAGTCACCCCAAGGACTGGTTTCTTCTGAGTTCTCCTTGTCCATGCTCAACACTGTGACTGAATCACTTCACAGCTCACATTCTTAGCAAGCGCAGACTTGTTACTCCCTTCCCAGCTCTTTCTTACTTGTCTGTTTTTTGTTTTGTTTTGTTTTTTAACTAGGGAGAGGGTTAAGGGGAGAATTGGGGGAGATTAGGGAGACTAGGGAGCACAAAAAAAGTCAATCATATCCCTTCTTGCATAGGTGTGGTCCTCTAGCTCCACTTTGCCTGAACTCTCAACACATTTTTCATCGAGTTTGATGGGCTGTACAATGGAGCTTATTGTGTGGTGGGTTGGGTGAGGTGAGTCACAGGGATTTCTGACTGTGCATCGGTGACAGTTCCTCTCCTTCCCTGGTGACTTTGGAAAGATAAGGTCCACAGAATAGAAAAAAAGCCATTGAATCTTAGAACTTGATAGAACATTTGAGATCACCTAGCCTAAATGAGGGCATTTTGAGGCACAATGGGGTGAAATTAGATCCCAGAACTTGGTACAGATCACTAAGTTAGGGGCCAGATTTGGATTAGAGCCCAGGTTTCCTAAATTCTTGCCAAATCTTTGTCCTATCATGGCTAAAATTAGGAATGGCTACCCAAAGTAGCTGAATAATTCAATCCTTACCCCTAACTCCAATCTAGAGAAATGAACCTTGGCTGATTTTTTTCTTCCCATGTGGCTCAGGATCCTTCTCTGATACTCTCAAATGTGAAGCAGGATATGACTACTTGGCAGATCCCTTTTCTCCTTTCTAAACTGTCTTAATGGCACAATACCATATGACTCTTGTACTTTCTTTTGAGGTTTAGAGACTAACCTCATAATTCCTAGTTTCCTTCAAGATTCTCCTCAAATGCCACCTTCTACAGGTGGCTTTTTCTGACACCTCCCCTCTCCCTGCCTTCCCAAACTGGTAGATCAAATGAAATGATGTTAGTAAAGCACTTTGTAAACCTTCAAATGCTAGTTGTTATCATTATTATTATAAGAAAGAGGAGGAAGAAGAGGAAAAAGAAGAGTAGGAAGAGGAGAAAATGGAGAAGGAGGAAGAAGAGAGTGAATAATGTCCTTTTCCTCACCCTGAATCATCTTCTAGGCTCAGTTAGGTGTCACAGTCCTGGGGCTTTAGGAAGACTGGAGTTCAAATCCAGCCTCAGACTCTTACAAGTTGGGTAACTTTCCAAGGTAGTTGTGAAAACATGTAAAGTGCTTTGCTACATTAAAGTCCTATATAAATGCTATCTGTTATTATTGTGTCTATTAAAGTTTGTATATATTTTGTACATGTCTTTCTCCTCTACCTCTCACCCTTAACTAGAGTGTAAGATTCTTGACGGCAGGAACTATTTTTATATCCCAGCTCTTAAGCTACCTAGTAGGTGCTTAATAAATGTTCATTGATTGACCCTGAAGTCAGCGGGGCCCTTAGAGCTTGGTTAAAATTTCTCTATTGCCCTTCTAACTCCTATTCAATAGAACACTTCATCACTGATGGATTGCCTGAACTATACCAAAGAACCTAATCTTCATTTGAAAGTTGTTACGTTGTACTGGCATGGACTAAAGACCTAGAGAATTTGGCTATCCTCAGTCATGCTGGAGTGCCTAAGGATTGATCTGCTCTTGCAAGATCGAAACAGTCATGTCTCCAAGGGTCATCCAGTCTTCCTGAGTGTAGTAATCACTCACTATTGTAGATTGCTGCGTGACTTCTGCAGCCTTCTGGATTAGAAATTTGGCCCTGAGATGATATTAGGTTCTATCAAAGCCAGATGAGTTAAGACCTCACTTTTAAAAAAAATCTGGATGCTAAAATAAGCTTTTAATTTTAATAAGTCACAACAATTTGATTTTACCACAAGATGAAAATAATGCTAAGATTTTATGTAGTATATTTACCTTATGATTTTGTCTTAAATCTAAATTCTGACAGATGCAATCCTCTTCCCCAATAAAGCACAAATAAAGTTGAAATTAGATATATTAATGCAATAAAGTTTCAATAAAAAATATACACCCACATAGCATTTCTCTAGTTTTAATAAATCCCTAAGGTTGAAGGAAGGTGCCTTAATAATGGGTTACTATAGCCTTCAAAGACATTGAGAGTTGTCAAATGAGAAAGAAAATTAAGAATGAATTCCTTTAAAGCATCATCAAATGATTAACAAGAGAACACCTCTTAGGGTCCTGCAAAAACTCACAGAATCATAGGCTCTCATAGTTGTAAGGGACCTCGGAAGCCATCCAGTCTAATTTATATATAAACAACCAATCATCCCCCCCTACAACAAATCAGCAATTAGTCTCTGGATCATTTCAATTATTAGGAAGTTTTCCCTCAAATCAGTGTCATATTGAAAAGTCAGTTTTCAGCTTCCCCCTATTCATTGCTCTTGGTTATGGCCTCTGGGGCTAAGCAGAACTTGGTCATTTACTTTTCCATGTGACAGTCTTTCTTCTTCTTTCATCCAGTTCTCCTGCCTTTCACACTCCTTATCCCTAATCTTCTTGTCTCCAGGATACATATCACTGTTTCTGTCAACTGATCCTCATATGGTCCTAACTTGAGGATCCTTTCTCCATTTTGGTTTGGCTCCTTTGGGTGACTTTTAGCTACCAATATCTTTTCTAAAACATGATCTCTTAAACTTTACACTCTAGATATAGTCTGATGAGAGCACATGGCTATAATCACAGTTCTGAAAACTATGCTTTTCTTCTTACAATTTTATTTTATTTTTAATTTATGAAATAAAAAAGCATTTCCATAACAGAATAAAAAAATGATGATTGCACTTGAAATTGCAAGTCTATTATGTACAACTTGCTATTCCTTCCAAATATGTTAAGTTATCATGTAAATCTTTTTTTTCTCTCCCCCCCACTCGAAAGATGGCTACTTTTAGACACAGATATGTATGTATATATGTATATGTAAGTGTATATATATATATATATATACATATAGGTAAAATTATTCTATGCATCTATTTGTCAGTTCTTTCTCTGGATACAGAGAGCATCTTCCTTCAAGTGTCTTTTGTAGTTAATTTGGATATATATAATAGTCAAAATGATTTATTTGCTCAAAGTTGTTCTTAAAGCAATATTGCTGTCACTGTCTACAAGATTCTCTTGGTTCTGCTCATTTCATTTTCCATTATTTCATACCAATCTGTCCATGTTTTTCTAAAATCAATGAACTAATCATTTTTTTAAGCAATCGGGGTTAAGTAACTTGATCAAGGTTACACGGCCAGTTATTTCTGGGTGTGGTCCTAAGTATCTGAGCCTGGATTTGATCCCCAGGTCATCCCAACACTGGAGCCAGTGCTCATACTCACTGTGCTACCTGGCTGCCCCCTAATCATTTCTTATAGGACATTAGTATTCCATCAGAATCATATACTTTACCTTGTTCAGCCATTCCCCAATTTATGGGAATCCCCCAAATTTCTAGTTCTTTGCCATAACAAAGAAAGCTGCTCTAAATATTTTAGAACATAGAGGTTTTTTCCTTTTCCCCTAATCATCTTGGGAATTGGATCTAGTAGTGGTATTGTCAAAGGGCACAGTCAGTTTAATAACTCTTCAGGCATAATTCCAGATTGCTCTCCAAAATGCTTGACTGATTTTCAGAATTAGGTGGTACCCTGAAGATGGTGCCTTAAAATGAGACCTAGCATTTTCCAGGTGGACTAGAGAAATATTGAGTGACTTTCGAGATGCCAAAGCATCATCATTTTACTGCTTTCATGTGCTTTGGTATAATGGCACCCTGTTTTCACACATGGCTAACTTCTAAGCAACTCAGGAGGTGACTCACTGTATAGTATCTTTTTCTAAGTTGTTAAAACTTTTAATATTTGGTGTGTATGTGTGACTAAGAGATAGCTGTCATTCCTAGAAAACTTCTGGGCCTTCATACTTCAGGGCACTGATTTGTAACAAAGAAATTAAAAACTCACAATGATACACATTCTCAGAGCCCCACCCTGGAATGTGATCTCTTCCTTGGGCTTGTTTTCGCTCTTGACTGAATCATGGAATTTGAGAGTGCAAAAGGGCTTTCCTGGACACACCCCACAAGTCGTCATCTAGCCTTTGCCTGAAGACCTCCAAGGTCAGGGAGACCAGCTCTTCCCAATGAAGCCCATTTTACTTTTGGACAGCTCTAATTGGTAGGAAATTTTTTTTTTTGACATTAAGTCACAACTTTGCCTCTTTGTAAACCTTATGTTTGCTTTTTGCTTCAACCGAATTTGGGAGAATTCTGGAGATAATACTATACTTTGGGATTGGATAGGCTAATATAAATATATCACTAAAACGATTAATGATTCACGTAGGTATTAGCCACAATATTATTTTAATCCCAGGTCAACTTTTCTCATACTGCTTCCTGTTTGCCTCGTCAGTGTGACCTCAGGGTCAATTTTAGGTGACACATCATTAAGAAGGTAAACGAATGCCTTTGATCCCCTTTCTTCATTACTTTGGATAACTGAAAGCTGACCTGTACTCAGTGGTAATATGTAAGGAGGAAGCATCTTTTGTAAGTGTATGCAATCCCCAAGAAAACACCTCTGTAGAGATTGCTTGTTTTTCAGTTTTTTTTTTTTTCAGAAGCATCTGACTCTTTGTGATGCCATTTGGAACTTTGTTGGTAAAGATACTGGAGTGCTTTGCCATTTCCTTCTCCAGCTCATTTGACAGATGAGGAACTAGAGGCAAACAGGTTTAAGTGACTTGCCCAGGGTCACACAGCTAGTGTCTGAGGCTGGATTTGAACTTATGAGTCTTATGTGCCACCTTGGTGCCCTGTTTAGAGACTAGTTACATAACTAACCTTCTAGAGGAAATGAGACTTTCCTTAGGGGTGACCCAACTCTTCACTTGTAGTTCTTATTTGTTTTTGGGAGGGGGGAAGGCAAGGCAATTGAGATTAAGTGACTTGCCCAAGGTCACACAGCTAGTTAAGTATCAAGTGTCTGAGGTAGGGTTTGAACTCAGGTCCTCCTGACTTCAGGGCCAGTGCTCTATTCACTGTGCCACCTCAGTTGCCCCTTTACTTGTAGTTCTTAGATGCAATGGAGATGAGAAGGAAGGTTAGTCCTGTGCTGCTAATTGGTTAGGGTTTTCTCAATGAAGATTGGCTTTATATGTAAGGAAGAATCAGGCAAGTCCCTCCCCTCTCTACTGTTTTCCTGATGATGGGATGAATTCTCTTTGTTCTGAGTCCTCCCAGACCTACAGATATGGATTTTGTTTTCTCATTGAATCAGGTACAAATCTGATCCTTTAGGAATGATAAAGTTAACACTGGCTATTGGGTTTGGTGTTAAAAAAGAGACACAGAGAGGGATAGAGACACAGGTGATCTGGAGAGAGATGTGCTGAAGAAGGCTGTCTCCAACTGGGCTCATAGAAAGAAACAGTTGGAAAGAGAGAGACACACACACACAGACATAGAGAGAGAAAGAGATGGGGAGAGAGAGAGAGAGAGAGAGAGAGAGAGAGAGAGAGAGAGAGAGAGAGAGAGAGAGAGAGAAAGGGAGAGACAGAGACAGGAAAGGGATTTAGAATATCAGTGAGAGAAGGTGGAAGAGGAGACAGAAGATAACCGCACTTAGACCTAGAGAAAGGCCCACAGACGATTTGTGTAGCTCCAAAGGGGAAAAAGGATCAGCAGCTCATCAAGGACAACCTATAATGAAGAGCAATACGGACTTAAACTTTTGCTAATACTGTAATTGTGTGGATTTGTATAAATCCAGAGGGCAGTTGGGGATCCAACGGAAAGGATTATTGGAGTAATCTGTACTATATCTGATGTCCTGTTAGTTTAAGAGCTTGTTGAAGTACCCAGGGCCCTTAGAGAGAGATTAGCCAGATAATGAAGTTCCTAGAGTAGGACAAAATAAAGTTCCCAGATAAACCCAGTCTACCCTAAGGAGGGTCCAAGCCCTAATCGACTCACGGGTTACACTTTTTTTTTTGCTTTTTGGAGGGCAATTGGGGTTAAGTAACTTGCCCAAGGTCACACGGATAGGGTTTTTTTTTTTGTGTGTGTGTGTGTTAAGTGTCTGGGGTCGGATCTGAACTCAGGTCCTCCTGACTATGGGGCCGGCACTCTACTCACTATGGGTTGCACTTCTACAGTTATGATTTACCCAAAATCTTTTTTCACCCTCTTCTCCCTGCAGTTATAGAGACAATTTCTCACTTGTGAGTTTATTTTTTTTTTTAAATCATGTTTTATTGCTACAAAGGAATGGCTCTGTATTGTAGCCTTGGTTTCTTAGGGTTCAGTGTGTGACTATGAGGAATGGGTGTACATTTGCTGGTTAGGAAGAAGGATGTATTTGGAAAATTGAGGGAGGCCCATTCATATTTTCTTCACGGGTTGGCCAGCTGTGAAGGAGGCATGGCAAGCCTGTGCCAAACCTCCAATTAGATTAAGGAATTCTTGAAAGTCTAACTGCCCATCACAGTTGAGGTCCAGTTTCTTCATCATTCGGTCCAGAACAGCCGCATCCTGGTTCTGCAGAAATGAGAAGAAAAGTTCAGACTTTGTGCCACATTTAGTATTTCATGCTAATCTCTTCCTAACTAGACTGTCGATCACATTGCTTGCAATATGTATGTGCTAGACATTTCACAGGTTTGGATCTTTAAGTCATACTTCAGGAAGAAATGAAGAAAGGGATATCTGACAGAGGTAAGCTGGATCCTTCCTCAGAGACATAGATTGTCAGGGATGGTAAATACAGAAGAGAGCCTGGGAAAAGTGAATGAAATGTAGCTATTGCCACATTGGAATGTATTTCTTTTATTTCCCTATGTCTTCTATGTGAATAGTATCCTAACTCTGCCCTTCCTATATGCCATATATGGAATTCAATAGGGATAAATGTAACATTTTACACTTGGGTTCAAAGGATCAATTTCCTAAGTAACAAAATAGGGGAGACACGGTGAGAGCGCAGTTGTACTGAAGTTCTGGGAGTCTTAGTAGACTGAAAACTCAATATGAGTCAGTAGTGTGATGTAACAGTAAAAAAAAATGAACATGATCTTGGGCTATATTAAGAGAAGCTTTAGTTCTAGTAATAAGAAGGTAGTAATTCTGTTGTATTCTGCCTTGGTCAGGTCACACCTGAAGTATGGTATTCAGGCACCATAGTGCATAGTTTACCAGGCCTGAAGTCAGGAAGACTCATCTTCCTGAGTTCAAATCTGACCTTAGTCACTTACTAGCTGACTGGGGTGACCCTGGGCAAGTCACTTAACCCAGTTTGCCTCAGTTTCCTCATCTGTCAAATGATCTGGAGAAGGAAATGGCAAACCATTCCAGTGTCTTTGCCAAGAAAACCCCAAATGGGGTCATGAAGAGTTAGATATGACTAACAATAAACAATAACAATACAACAACAATAAATTGGAGAGCATCTGGAGGAGGGCAGATAGGATGGCAAAGGACCTAAAGTCTATGTCATATAAGGATTAATTGAATGAACAAGAGATATTTAGCTTGAAAGAGAAAAGATTGGGAGGTTGGCATGGGTATGATAGCTGGGCTTAAGTGTTTGAAGCGCTGTAATATGGAAGAGGGTTTAGGCTTGTACTGTACAGTCTCCCAGGAGCAATGGATTGAAGTAACGAAGAAGTGAATTTTGACTTGGTGGAGACTTCCTAACAAGTAGAGTCATGGAAAAGTGGAGTTGAATGCTTTGGGAGGAGGGAGTGGGTCACCCTTCATTGGAAATCTCTGACAGATGCTGGCTAACCACTTGTCAGGTATGTTAAAGTGGGTATTCCTTTTGGGTACGGATTGGACTAGATGGCCAATCCATCTTCCAACTGTAAAATTCTGTGATTCTATCATTCCTTCACAAAATATGGTAAAAACATAGACTTTCAGAGTTGGAAGGGTTATCTACCTACATCTTATGGAAGTAATGAGTCCTGTCTACAATAGGGACAGGGACTAGAGCTATGATTTCATTGGTAGAGGAAACTCAAGGGTGAGGAAACTCCCTATATCAATGCCAGCTGTCACCTGCTCTGCAATTTATAGTTCCAGGGAGTTGCCCAGAACATTGAGAGGTTAAATAACTTAGCTGGAGTCACACAGCAAGTGTTTTTCAGAGAGGGGACTTGGACCCAGGTCTTCTTGGCTCCATGGCCATCTCTTTACCTACCCACACTATCCCCCAACAAATGGTCATCTGGCTTTTGCCTGAAGACCTGCACCAGTAGGGAGCCTGTTACACTTTGATGCAGTCCATTCCATTTTTAGATAGTAATAATTGCTACAAAATATTTCCTTATGATGAGCTGAAACCTATCTTCTTGACTTTCACTCTGTTGGTTTTGATTCTACCCTCAAGGGCCAAGTAGACTGGGAGTAATCTGACATCTGGCAGTCCTCAATATATTTGAGAACAATGATGTCCGTTCTTAGTTTTTCCTTCTCCAGGCTAGAAATCTCAGCTTCTTCAACTATTCTTCCAATGAGATTATTTTGAATTCCCCACCACCTTGGGTTCCCTGTTGTTGATGAACTTTGGAAGGACAATGTCTCTTTTAAAAAGTGGCACACAGAAATGAATTCTACATGATGGGTGTGGTCTAAGACAAAATATTTAAGACTGTCACTATTCTTTGTTTCGGTTTGGAACTTTTCTATTCATGAAGCCTGAGAACCCATCAGTCATTTCAATCACACCCCATCCTGTGGACTCATAAGTGGTCAGCCCACTAAACTTCTTGAGGCTTTTTCATATAAACTGCTTTCTAGCTACATTTCTGTCCTCCCATCTCATGTTTGTGCAGTTGGCTTTTTGAACCCATGTATCCACAGGGATTCATTTCCTACCATTAAATTTCCTCCTGTTAGCTTTAGGCTAGCATTTAGGCTTGGTGGGATGTTTTTGGACCCTGCTCCTGTCAGTCAAAGTGTATGCTTTCTCTCCAGACCTGGTAAGTAGCTTGGCCACTGGAAAAAGGCCATCAATACCAGTCTATTGTGTTCATTCAGTGATTAGAGCTGTAGGTGGAAGGTGACAGGCTGTTCTCCATTACCTGTGTGAAGGAAGCCAGCTCTGTGTTCATGAAGGCAAGGAACTCAGTCTTGGAAAGGGTGTTTCGGTTGTTAGTTATCTCCCGGCCAGCATACTTCTGGAAAACAGCTATCATGGACTCAATGCATCTCTCTGTTTCAGTGGGGACGACTTTTTTGGCCTTTGGAAAGGAAACAACAGCTATAGATTATAATCAGCAAGATAAGAGTCTGGGATCAGGAACATATAAGGGATAATCTCATCTTTTCAATTGGAGTGAGGTATATTTTGGCACAAAAGGGTACCCTAGTTTTCTGGTGGATAGGGCCTTTTTCAGGAACCTCTGGGTCTAGGTCAAATCAAATCATATTATGTATGTTCTCTATCCCATTTCCCTGACCCCCATATAGTTCACATTTAAATAGTACTCTGAGTTAGGTATCATGAGGTAGGTAGTATAAATATTATTATTCCCATTTTATAGATGAAGAAACTGAGGGCCAGAGAATTTCTGACTTGTCCAGAGTCACATAGCTATAACAGTCTTTGCAAAGTACTCAGAAGATTGTTGCACAACAGAAGATTTAGGTTTGTTCTGCTTGGATCTAAGAGAATAAATTACAAACCTGTAGAAATTCCAAACAATTTGTGCACACAAGGAAAAAAATTCCTCATGACTGGAGCTATCCAAAGTAGAAAGCTTAGGGAGAGGTGGTGAGTTTCTTCTCCTCTCCCTTGACCCTGGCAGTAAGAGAGTGGAAGGTATGAGCTGTATCTTTCTGATTTGAAGAGTTTTGGGCTGCATCTAAGGCACCATCATAGAGTAAGAAAGAATATTTGATTTGGCTTCAGAAAACCTTCTAACAAAGGTCCAAAGGTCTGCCACTTATTAGCTGTGTAACTTTGTGTAAGTCTCCTGTTTCCCACTTTGTAAATGAGGATAATAACACTTGTACTATCTACCTCACAAAGTGGTTGTGGAGGCGGCCTGGTGACTTTAGAGTCAGATGATCTGAGTTGAAAACCCACACCCGTCACTTACTACCTGTGGGACCTTGGGCAAGAAACTTAATTTCTCGGGCTCTCAGTTTCCCCATCTGTAAAATGTAGACTCTATTGTCCTCTGAGCTCTCTTACAGCTTTATGTCCATGAGCCCAAGATTGTAAGATCTCATAAATATGAATCATAGCCTACTTAAAGATTTGACAACCGGTCTTGCTGTTAGCATCACCTGTAAGCACACCGCTTTCCTCACTACAGAATTCTTCAGAGATCTCTAGTACAGGGGGAGGGTGAGGAGCAGAAATCCAGAGTGAGGACCTGGTTGGGCTTCCCCCTCTGGTGGACAAAGAGAAGAAATGCAGCCTTTTAAAAAGACTTATAAAGGGCCGCTAGGTGGAGCCATAGTGCACAGAGTGGAGTCAGGCAGCCTCATCGGCCTGAATTCAGATCTGACCTTAGACAATAATACATAGCTGTGTGATCCTGGGCCATTCACTTCCCTGTTTGCCTCAGTTTCCTCATTTGTCATATGAGCTGGAGAAGGAAATGTCAAATTGCTAAGAAAACCTCAAATGGGGTCATACAGAGTCAGACAGGACTGAAAAACAACAATTAAAGGGACTCAACCAGAGAAAACCTCTGCTCACTAATAATTCATTATTTATAATGATGATCATCGTGATGGTTACTTTTGTGGCCTAGGGGCTGCCCAGAGTCTGGACCCAGAATGCTTTCATAACTGAGTTTCAGGGTCAGGGAAGCTTTTCTTGATCTCCTCCCAGGGCTTTGTGCTCTCTCCCCTTCTTTCCCCCAAATTGTTTTGTATTGACTTATCTGTGTTTATGTTGCAAAACCCCTTCATTCCCCCTTAGCCCTAACTGAATGCAATGTCTCTGAGGTAGGAATAGTGCCTAACAAGGTGGTGTCTTGTCCACAGTGTGCATGGAGTATGGGGCATGTTGAATTGAATTGAAGAGAGAACAGGATCCCACATATCCTCGGGAGACAATAGTTTGGGAAGGAAGTGGCTTCGGAAGACAGGCATGGATCCTGGCTCTGGTGCTTACTCCCTATGTCATCTTGGTCAATCAGGGGTGAGGAATCTGCAGCCTTGAGGGCACATGTGGCCCTCTAGATCCTCAAGTGCGGCCCCTAGACTGAATCCAAACTTCACAGAACCAAGCCCCTAAATAAAAGAATTTGTTCTGCAAAACTTGGACTCAGTCAAAAGGTTACACCTGAGGACCTAGAAGGCCACGTGTCCTTCTGGTCACAGGTTCCCCACCCCTGCAAGTCCTTTTTTTTCTCTGTGCCTAAAATGAGGAGTCCTGGATGGCACGGGACTCTAGGCTCCTGGGTTTAGTGTTGGAAGAGACTTAGATGTCATCTATTCCAGTCTCTTTATTTTAAAGACGAGGAGCCCAAGGCTCAGTGACTTGCTCAGGTCAGCTAAGAGCAAACAGCAAAGCAAGTATTGGAAGGTCCTGGAATTCTAACTTGTGCCTCCTTTCATTATCCCAAGGAACTGGAGTCAAGAGGAGTTTGCTCTGTCTCTGCCTCTGTCTCTCTCCCCCCACCCTTTTCATTTTTACCTCTGTATGACCAAAGTCCCATTCTTCCCAAGATCCTGAGCTGGGGTGATCACAACTTAGATCCCCCTTAAATCTCCTGGCATAGATATTGGATAAATTCCCTTCCCCTTCTAGTTGATATAAGACAAAGTCATAATTCTTTCTAAAGGTGCTTTCACTAAGAGGAAGAACAAAAACAAAACAAAGAAAAAATTAACAGAAAATCAAATAATTCCCAAACACAGAAGCAGACAAGCTTATTATTATTATTATTCTCTATTCTTATCCTAACTCTACCAGAGCCATTGTCTTTTCATCCAGACTAACAGACAGAAGGACACACGTGGCCCAGGGAGGGCTCTGGGCCTAGCTCAGTGAGTCACCACTTGTTAGGCAGGCTTTAAGCTGGGAGGCCTCAGGACTCCTTTTTGGTTCCCACAGCTGCTTCCACCCCTTTTCTCAGCTGTCCCACTAGATTCCAAAGTGTTTTTCCTACTTTACTTTCTGCTTCCCCCCAACACACCCTCCCCCCACTCCATCCTTGTAAGCTTTGAACAGGAATGTTGTAATTGAAAGATTTTTCCCTGAATTCGGTAATGGGTCAGGTGGAGACAATTATAGCCTTTGTGCTTTTTTTTCCCCTTTAAAGTTTCCAAAGGAAAATATTGAGAAAGAAGAAAGGAAGAAGTGGGAGAAAGGGGAGATTGCTTTAAAATTAAATTAGCCTGGTGTACCAGCAAGAGCACTGGATTTGGAACCAGGGGTCCTGAATTCAAATCCTGGCTCTTCTATCTGCATGGCCATGGGCAAGTCCATCCTTTATGGACTTTGTCAATCCTCTCACCTGTTTAGGAGGGGGTTAGACTCGGGGACCTCTAGAGTCCTTCCCACTTCTAAATCTATGGTCTTAATGCAGACAGAATCATTTGTGTGCCTGTGACAGGGAGATGGAGGGGAGATGGACCATTTGTTCTCTCTAAGCAAGGTTTAAATGATTACAGGTTGGCTCACAGGCTTTAAGCCTCATACATGTGACATCTTAGCAGTAGATAACATCCATGAGCTATAGGGAGTGGCACCATTTCCTGGTGCCAAAGCTTATGTTTGTGAAAGGCAATTTTAGGGGAGAGAGATACTGGGAAATGAAGGTCATTAAAGATATCAATATATTTTGTCAAAAAGAAAAGAAAGTCATGTTAAAAAATGTCCTGCCCTAAAGAGGATTCCTAGAAGTGTTTATCTTCCGGCTTCACCCTGCCTGGCTATCTACATGGTCAATTCCCTGGTCTAGGCTCTGAAAACCAGGTGAATGTTGTCAAGGCGAAAGAGAAATTCTATTGAAAGGGTGTGGCACATAGGAAGGTTGCCTGCAGAAAAAGCCACTCCAAGAAAACCAAAGTGTCTTCAGATATTTTGGAGGTGAATGAAAAGGCGAGATAGAGGAGTAAGAAAAGGAGAACATAAATCCAGAGAATGGTGCAACCGGTAGAAGTGGGAGGAGTTTGCGTTAGGGAAGGAGTATGTCTAAATCAAGGTTTCCCAATATGGGGTGTGTGAGAGGCATGTCAAGGGGGCACAGAGAATATCTGGTACATAACATCATATTGAAATTAACGAATCTGTTTTTTCTTATGTCCTGTATGGGAAGGCTTATCAAAAGTCGAAATGCAGGAGGACCAAAAAAAGGATGAGAACCTTTGGCTTGGACTCAAGGTAAGGAAGAATGAAAGGGTTAAAAGAAATAAATGAGTCTGGGATTGGGGCTCCTCCCACATTTTTGGCTGTGGTTAGGCTTAGCAACAGTATTTGGTTTCAGTGTTTTTCTCCTTTGGCAGCTTTCCAGGGCTTAACTGAAACTCCATTTCTCCCTCAGGATTCAGAAGATCAAGTTCGGAATTTTCCCTTTTTGGGGGTACACAGTCACGTCTCTGGGCTTGCCTAGCCCCAGCCCCCCAAACCATCTTTCTTTCTGTCGGCTTTGCTTGGCTCCTCCCAGCCTCTTTAGAGTATGTAGAGACCTGCCTTGGGGGCCCTCAGATACAGAAAGGAAATCACAGTAATTATTTTCATTCCAAGCTTAATATTAATGAATGCCCAGGACCCAAGAGGGATGAGGAGGTAGCCAACTGCACCTTTGATCTCTTGCCAGGGAGGTTTTTTTATCTTGTACAAAGTGCCCAGGACAACTCTGAGAGTAGAGAAAGCTTTCCCTTCCCCCACGTTCTCATTTTTAATGAGAAGGTTGAAATCCCACACTCAGGCTCTTGTGATGGATATGATCCACACCCCTCAAACTGAGTGAGAAGCCTTCTCTTTACCCTTTCCAGCCACAGGAGCAGATAAAGGAAAAGTGACATCCCAGAAACCTGTGGGAAACTACACTGTTGCTTTTGGATCAAGAGGAAGACAAATAAGAAAAAAATAGTACTTTACCATTGTGGAGGGGAGAGGAGGATCTGGAAGCGGAGCCTCTCTAGAAAGTAGCTTCGGAGAGCGAGCAAATGGGACAAGCAGCGGATTTGTGGGGCCCGGAACTTATCTCGGATGACCAACGCCCCTTTTGCTTGGGTTACATTGCTCAGGGGTTAGTCAGACAGCCCCTTCCCTCTGGTTGGTCCAGACGATTTCCTGCAGATCTCAACATGTCTGTACTCTTTGCTAAGCACACAGCCTCACCTAAAACACACAGACACACAAGTCACACAAATACATACACACACACTCAGGATATTCTTATTATTTGGCTTAGCTCCTTTTGGAAGGAGTCTTCCCTTCTTAAGATGCCTGGGACTTTTATTATTGTGTTTTCTTCTTTTCTTTAAAGTGAAGTCATGTCTAAAAGGGGCATATAATCTTTGGGAGTTGTTCCTCTAAAGTCAACCCCAAAGGCCTTTCTTTCCTATTTGGATGTGATAGTAATAAAATAACTGTCCTAATAACAATAACTCGCACGGATATATAACATTTTAGGACTTACAAAGCACTTTCCCCACAAGAACCCTGTAAAGTAAGTATTACAGATCTTATTGTCTTCATTTTATGAAGGAGGAAACTGAGTCAGAGTCATTATGTGGTGGAAGCCTTTCCCAATTCTTCCAGTTGCTAGAATTCTCTACCCCTCTTTCAAATGGTCAGGTATTAATTTTGTATGTTGTCAGACGTGAGGCTGCTAGGCATAACAATTGTGAATAAATATTTGTAAATTACTTCCTATATGTCAGCCTCTGTGTTAAGTGCTTGTAAGTATTATCTCATTTAAGTGTAAGAAAGACCTTAGGAAGTTTTTATTATTAAACTTATTTTGTAGTAGAATTATCTTTTCTGCATTGTAGGAGTTAGAATGGCACCCCCGTCCATCTGGAAAATCTTTGACATTTCCTTTGTGCCAGAGAAGAAGAATGAATTATTATCGCATTAAAAGATAAAATATCTTTAAATTATACAATACTATA
The DNA here is from genome assembly GCF_028583685.1 of Petaurus breviceps papuanus. NCBI lineage: Eukaryota > Metazoa > Chordata > Mammalia > Diprotodontia > Petauridae > Petaurus > Petaurus breviceps. The sequence continues at coordinate 30,665,204 of NW_027185798.1, read as the reverse complement.
CTTACATTTTAAGCATTTCTTAGTTCCTTAACTTTATCTGTGTGGTCTGCTGGATTTCCTGGGTAGTTGGTAGCTTCTGCAAAACTCCCCCCAAATTCCCATTTAATTTCTTATTGCCAACCCACAAAATATCAAAATAGAAACTGGGATGGGGAAAATCATGATGTGGAATGGATAACTGTAGAGCAAACTGAGACTGAGAAAGGGTAAGTGACTTGCCCAGGATCACAGTGAATAAGTGTCTGAACATGGATTTGAACACAGGACTTCCCTACTCCTGGTCTAGTACTCTCTCTTTTGTGCCACCAGATGCTTCTTGTGAGGAAGATCTGGGTCTGAATCCTGTCTCAGATAACTTCCTAGCTGTGTGACTCTGGACAAGTCACTTAACCTCTCCCAGCCTCAGTTTCCTCATCTGTAAAATGGGGATAATGAGGGCACCAAACTAACAGAATGGTTGTAAGAATCAAATGATACCACATTTGTAAAGCCCTTAGCACAGTGCCTGGCACATAAGTGCTATAGAATTGTCAGCTTATTATTATTGTAATTTTAATTATATTTACTAACTTTGTGCCACTGGGCAAGTCACTTAACCACACGCCTTGCCTCAGTTTGCTCATCTGTGAAATAGGGATAATAATAGCACCTACCTCACAGGATTTTTGAGGATCAAGTGAGATAACACTGTAATGTAAGTGGTAACTATTATTATTAGTAGTAGTGTGGTGTAGTAGGTAGGGCAGTGTCCATCCAGTAGGAGAGATCTGGTTTTCTGTGTGATCCTGGGCAAGTCTGGATTGGTTTCTCAGTGGCTGGGGTAACTCTCCAAGATTCCAAGTGACAGAGAGTTGCTGATTTTCATTGGTAGAAGCTCCCTTCCTGGGAGTCACCGATATCAATGCAACATTACACCTGGTTGAGGATGTGTATATGGGCACATGACGTCTCTCCCATGAGAATTTAAGCTCCTCAAGGGTAGTGACTGTTCTATTTTTTGTTGATCATAGTGGCTTTTACATAGTAGCCACTTAGTAAGTGTTTGGTGATTGATTGATTCTGGTCTTTATTCCCACCTACCCCTTGGATTTGTAATTTTGGTTCCCCCAGATCCTTGGATTTCTCCTCTGGGTCATCAGGCTCTCTCAGATGAGCCTTTATTCACTGAGAACCAGACCTCCATGTCACTGGCTATCTCCACGCCATACTGCTCCTCCCCACCCTTTGCAACTCCCCTTTATGTGTTGCCTTCCCCCATTAAAACAGAAGTTTCTTGAGGGCAGGAATGGTTTTACTGCTGTGTATTTGCATCCCCAGAGCTCAGCCCATTACAAGTGATTAATACATTTTCTCTCTATCTCCCTCTCACAGTCCTTTTCACTGTCTCTATCTCCTCCTGTCTCTGCTTCTCCTCTCTCTGTTTCACCGTGAGTGGCTTGTCTATGGTCAGACAACTAGGAAGAGTAGCAGTTATGATATATGCCAAGATCTCATGGTTCCAAGTCCAAGCTCCTCATACCATAACATTTGGAGCTGACAAGAACCCCGATGATCATAGAGACTACCTTTCACATCTTACAAATGAGGAAACGGGAACCTTAGGGAGGTGAAGTGAGACTTGAAAGTTGCCCAAAATCACATAGGGAGTAAACAGCCAAGCTGGATTTTAAACCAGAGACTCTTCTGGTGCCAATTTCCCACAGACTTGTGATTGCTATTGTGCGGGAACTAGACATGAGTCACAAGATGTATTTACTTTTTTTAAGATGCATGTAAGATTCCTTATTATATGTTGGTCTATCGCTCTAGAGTGTAAGGTCCCTAAGAGCTGGGACATTATGCCTAATATATACAAAGGAAATTCAACAACAACAGCAGCAGCAGCAGCAACAACGATGGTTAAATAAAGTTCTGGGCTCTTCCTTCTAGCCTTAGTTTAGCAGGGATTTGCTCCATGACACCTGAAACAGCTATAGAGAATCCAGCCTTTCCTTCCCAAAGCTCAGAATAAGCTGAGGTTTTTTAGGAAAGCTAAAAATAACACAAAAGATGGCTTTTAAAAAAAGCTTTGTGGGGGTGGGTGGGAGGATCAAAGAAATTAGAGGGCTCCTGCTTGGGGCCTAGGTTAATGGGGTAATTGCAAAGTGGATGTAGCTGTCCCTATTGCTGAGAATAAAATTGGTGACAACCAGACTTTTTCTGACTGTCTTATGATTTTCCTCACTTTTGTTCAATGCTTCCAGAAGGGCACTGAGATACATGTCCTGTCCCTGTATCCCAAGAGTATTATATATATATTTTACTTCTTTCTGTTTTTTTTTCCATTTATTTAAAAAAAACCTGGTTTTTCCAAGATCCCATGGTCATTCATTTTAGTAATGATTTTGTGTGATTGCCCTTGGGGGGCTTAAATGCACCTGAGAGAAGAGGCATGGATTGTAAATCATAGTGGAGAGAGGAATAGGAGATTTTACACATAAATATGTATTTAGTGAGACAAGAGATTTTTGTTTTTGGTCTAATTTCTGGAATGACCAGTTGGGGGCACAAAATGAGCTAGAGATGCAACTGCCTAGAAACATACTCATGTCTCTTCCGTCCTCTAAAACAATAACAAACAACAAAAAACAGCAAAACAACAACAATAACAATGAAGACTAGACTTGCTTTATCTATCCCCATTATCTATTGTCCTCTCTCTTCTCTCTATTATGGTCAAAATCCTTGAGAAATCCTTCCACACTATGCCATCACTTCCTCTCCTCTCACTCTTTACTCAACTGACTTCTGACCTCTTTATTTAACCGAAACTTCTCCATCCCAAATCATCACTGATTTCCCTCTCAATGTCCACATCTAATGGTCTTTCATCGCTCTTCATCCATGACCAGCCTTTGACACTGTTTATCACCCTATTCTCAGTACTCTCCTCTCTCCAAGGTTCTTGTGACACTACTCTCTTCTGGTTCTTCTTCTGCCTGTCTGACTGTTACTTTCCAGTCTCCTCTGCTGGATCATTCTCCAGGTCAAGCCCACTAACTTTGGGTGTCCCCCAAGGCTCCATCCTGGGTCTTTTTCTATTCTCCCTCTATACCATTTCACCTGATGATCTTGTCAACATCTATAGATTCAACGATCATCTCTATGTAGAAGACTTTCAGGTGTTGCTGTCCCTTCCAAACCTCTCTCCCAGTCTCCAGTTTCATACCACCAAATGCCTATTGTATATCTCAGAATGGATTTCCCATAGATATATTCAACTTGACATAGCCAAAACTGAACTCATTATATATGTTCCCTCAAATACTTTCCCCTTCTTGTCCTTTCTACTACTATGCAAGGTACCATCTTCCTTCTTAGTCCTTAGAGTGGCATCCTTGACTTTTTATTCTCTCTCACCACCATATACAATCTGTTACTAAGTCCTATTGATTCCACTTTCACCACATCTCTCATATATGCTGGTTTCTCTCCACTGACACTGTCACCACTCTGGTATAGGTCCTCATCACTTCACATCTGGACTACTGTAAAAACCTTCTGGTTGGTCTCCCTGATTCAAGTGTCTCTCCTCAATCCAGCCCATTCTCCACTCAGCTGCCAAAATGATCTTCCTAAAGTGTAGGTCTGACCATGTCATTTCCCTACTCAATAGACTCTAGTGGCTCCAGAGCCAAATAGAAAATCTTCTTTTTGGCTTTTAAAATCCCTCATAGCCTGGCCCTTTTCTTTCCTACCCTTTCTTGTAGTCTATGATGTAGAAACACTGGCATTCTTACTGTTTCTTGCCCATGACACTCCATCTCCCAAATCTGTCTCCCTTGCCTGGGATGTTTTCCATTCTCACTTTCACCTCCTGGCCTCCCTAACTTCTTTTAAGTCTCAGGTAAAACCCCACCTTCTACAAGAATTCTGTCCTTCTTTTTCCTCCTCAATGTTAGTGCTTTCCCTCTGAAATGGCTTCCAATTTACCCTGTATGAATCTTGTTTATACATAGTTATATATTTATTGTTCCCCCTATTAGATTGTAAGCTCCTTGAGGGCAGGTACTAATTTTACCTCCCCCCTATTTTTTTTGTATCCCCAGTGCTTGGCATGGAGCCTTGGCACATGGTAAGTACTTAAAAGGGCAGCTAGGTGGCATAGTTACCTCCCTAGGTAGGAAGACCTGAGTTCAAATGTGGCCTCAGACACTAACTGTGTGACTCTGGTCAAGTCACTTAACCCTGTTTGCCTCAGTTTCCTCATTTGTAAGGATTGAGGAAGGAAATGGCAAACCACTCTGCCAAGAAAACCCCAAATGGGGTCTTGAAGAGTCAGCTATGGCTGAAATTACTGAGCAGCAATAGTACTTAAAAGCTTGTTGACTTGATTTGACTTTTACAACTCTCTCCCCCCCCAAAAGAAGATCATATGAATCTATACTTATAAGTCTAATAAGTCAGTCTAAGCATAGACTGAGGCTTACCACACTAAATGGGAAGGAAAGGAAGAAAGAGCATAGATTACTCCCTTCTGAGACTTGTTGACACAGGCACATTTTGTTCTGCCTGTGAATATTTAATGAAATGCCTTTCCCAAAGAGAGCACTGAGGTGGGGGACTGGAGGGAAGTCATGCCTCATGGGGAGACTTGGAGATAAAGGGTGCTGCCTACATGAGGGTGGAAGTCAGTTCAGAGGGAGTAATTAGCTATCCAGCTGGCACAAGAATCTTCTACCAAACCCTACCACTTTAAGATCTGTGAGCTCATTTGGGGATTTAAAAAAATTAAATTGTTTTCTTCTGCATTGGGAGCTTGAATATAGTTTGATTTGTTTCTTCCCACTTATTTTAAAGCATTATTACCATAAGAATTGAAGATAAACCTGCACTACAAGATTTTAAATTTTGACTTTTTTTGTTTTGCTTTGTAATTTGCTTTTTTTTTTGGAGGGAGGAAGGTAGGGCAATTTGAGTTAAGGGACTTGCCCAAGGTCACATAGCTAGTTTTTTTTTTTTTTGTGTTAAGTGTCTGAGACCGGATTTGAACTCAGGTCTTCCTGACTCCAGGCCCTGTATTCACTTTGCCACCTAGCTTCTCCTTGATTTTTTTTTTGCATTTTGGAGGGCAGTTGGGGTTAAATTACTTGCCCAAAGTCATATGGCTAGTTTTCGTGTCAAGTGTCTGAGGTCAGATTTGAACTCAAGTCCTCCTGACTCCAGGGCCGGTGCTCTATTCACTGTGCCACCTAGCCACCCCCTGATTTTTTAAAAAACACATTTGATGGTAGTTTGTTTTCCTTTGATACTCTGAGTTTAGAGTTGAACTTAACTCAATGTTTTTGCTACTATTGGAAAGAATTGTTCCTTTTTGAATTTCATAATTTAGATGTACAATTTTATTTTCTTTTGAAATACATTTTTTGTTCCCTTCCTGGGGATATTCTATATTCTGACTTTTCTTTTAAATCCTGTTTCTATTTTTTTCTTGTTTGGTATTTGATTTTCTAGTCTCCCATATAGAGTTGTCTCCATTGCATCCAACTTTGACTCCATGAAAGTGAATTGTGAAATAAAATAGAGACCAGAAACACAATTTCCTTCATCTCTGGATACCCAGTTTTCTCATCTGTAAAGTGAGGGATTTGGACTAAATGACCTCTAAGATACCCTTTCAGATCTAAATTTATGATCCTATGATTAGGGAAATTGTTCTTTGACCAACTCAAAATGCAGAAAATCCAGAATGTAATCATAGAAATTAAGGAGGAGAGCATGACCAGTGAGTTTTTTATAGAGTATAAACAATTTCATCCTTGATTCATTTAGAAAGGGAACATGGCCATAGGGTGGGCAAAAGATTGGCAATGCCCCTTGGGAGCCCTAAAAGACAGTCAAATAATTTGACAGTTGGATAGTTGGTTCATTCAAACCAAGGTGGTGGTGGTGAAACAGGAAACATCTTTGCAGGGAGTGAGGTTTCTCTCTCCTCACTCTGTCTCCTATGGTCATCTCATTTAGCTTTGAAAGTTCTCCCTCAGTGGAGACATCCATTCAGAAGTTCACGAGTTCTTTTTGAGAGAAGTTAAGATACCCTTGAGGTGTATCCAGGAGGGAGAAGAAACACTCTCCAGTCAGATTCAGATACAGAAATGCAGTAGAGCATGACCCCTGGCAACAAAGAAAAGAGTCAATTCAAAGAGTACTAGCCCTAAACATTGAGAACTAGAGTTATGAGAACTCTGAGCAAAGAAAGGATCAGATATTGAAGTTTTGGATTTGAAGGAAATATGAATTTTTTTGGTTAATTGTGTTCCTCACATGTGTACCCCAATTTCATTGTAATCTGTTGTATCAGCAATGCCATATTCACAATGCCTATGGAAATTACAGATATGCTGATATAATTATCCATCACAAAATACATCATGCTTGCCATATGGGGGAATAAACTAGAAAATTTATTAAGATACCAAAAGACTGAGTCCCAAAACCAGAAAGTGAAAGCCATCAGAGTAGTTATGACATTGGCACAGGTAGATAAAGTAGAAAGCACCCACATTTTCAAGCCTTTAAAACAGAACAGGCTACCTCAGGCAAAGGTCCTCCTCTCCCCACTCACAGCAACCACCCAGCGTCCGGGAAGCGCGCTCCCAGCAGCTCCGGCCCCTGGCAGTCCTCAGCAGGAGTCCTTAGCAGAAAGTCCTTAGCAGTCCTAACTCAAAAAGGGCTTCGTGCTGCCACTGCCTCTGCTGCTGCCGCCGCTGCCACCACCGCCAGCCACCACAGGAACTCTAGCTTGGCTTCCACTTTCTCTTGCTCCGCCCCTTCCTGCTACGTCAGCAAGTCCAATGGGGCATGGAAGATCTTTAAATCCCATAACCCTTACATCTGTTTGTGTACATTCTTCCTATGGATGCTGTGTGCATTTGTGGGAGAATGTCCTTCAGGTCTATGGTGGAGAATATTTTGTAAATACTGTTCTTACTATGCTATCTTACTACTTTTTGTTTTATCTGTGACTACTGGCTGACTTTCAAAGGGAGGTTAACTGGTGGGGGCTCATGAGCTATGGTTTTACAAGTGCTAATCTGCAGAAGTACCCTAGAACCTGGGAGTGGCAGTCATTTTGTAACAAGGTATCCTAGAGGGATTGCTGCATATTTTTTTTTCTCAGTGGATACGAATGATACAATTACTATCATGGAGCAGTGCCTATGATATTAAAAAGCATTTATTTCAAGAAAAGATGGATCTGGGGCAATGAAGTGCTCAGAGCCTAGATATGCAAACAAATCATTGCCTTATATAGATACAAAGGTTATACGTAGTAATTCCTTAAGTAGCAACACAAGTATACATAGTCATTGCAGCTTTCAGTAGTCTTGTTCCCTTGCAAAGATGAGCTGGTGCCTTTAGGTGAAGGCCACTAGAGGGAGTTAGGGATTCCATCAGGTCTGAGAAATCTACAGGTAGGTGTTGTTTAGTGATGTTGGACCCTTTGTGACCCACTAGACCATAGCATGCCAATACTGGTCCTGAGGTTTTCCTTGGCCAAGGTACTGAAGTGGTTTGTGCCATTTCCTTATCCAGTGGATTAAGGCAAACAGAGGTTAAGTGACTTGCCCAGGAACCCACAGCTAATAAGTGGCTGAGGCTGGATTTGAACTCAGGCCTTCCTGACTTCAGGTCCAGTTTTCTATCCACTAAGCCACCTAGCTGGCTCCAGGTGGCATAGGTAGGGTCACTCTTCTATACTCCTCGGAAGGGCCCTCCCTATTATATGATCACTTTTCTGAAGACCAAGGCCCTAATCTTAGGGCATTTTCCTCCTGGGGCAAGTTTCTTATCGGTTTGTGCTTTGTTCTAATCAGTGCTGTGTTTCAGCAGTTCAGTTCTGTTCTGAAAGAATCACAGATTTAGAGCTAGAAGAAACCTTAAAGATTTTCTGGTCCAATCCTCTCATTTTACAGATGAGGAACTGAGGCTCAGAGCAGTTGTTAAGTGACTAACCCAAGGGCACATTGGTGGTAGGTGCCAGAACCAGAATGTGAACCCAGGCCTTGTACCTCCAAATCCAATACTCTACCACTCTGCCTCCCCTAAACCATTGCTTTTCTGTTTCTTCATAGGTATCTTCCCATCATTTTAATTGTGTAGTCTGGAGCTGTTTTACATTTCAAAGTGGTTGTTCTGGTCTTTGCCAAGGCCTTACTCCTGCCACAGGTGCATTATTTCCCCTAAATTATTCTTGCTTGATTTTTCCTCTTTAGCTTGAAATGAATACACCTCCCCCCCCAATCCCCATAGTGTACAAAGACTCCTCCCCTTGACTTTCTGTTTTGCAAAGCTTGAAGAATCTTTTCCATTGCTTACTCACCCTTTGAAACTCAGCCAAAGTAAACATTTCAGTCTCACAAACAGGAATTACTGTTATTTCAGTTAGTCAATTGTTTTGGAAAGATGGGTGCTTTTAAAAGTAACCCAATTAACTGGAACTGCTCTCTCTTGGTGTCAAAGGCACCCAGATACTAGTGATTCCCACCTTAATAATGCTTCCAGGTTTGCAAAGCGATGTATTATAGTCACTATCCCACTTGAGCCTTACACCAACCAGGTGAAGTAGCTTTTTTTTTGTTCAGTTCTGTCTGACTCTTCTCAACCCCATTTGGGGTTTCCTTGGCAGACACTGGAGCTGTTTGCCATTTCCTTTTCCAGCTCATCTGACAGATGAGAAAATTGAGGCCAACAGGATGAAGTGACTTGCTCAGAGTCACACAGTTAGTAAGTGTCTGAGACTGGATTTGAACTCAGATCTTCCTGACTTCAGACTGGGCACTCTATCTATTATGCCACCTGCCTATATTACAGGTGAATCATAGACTTAAAACTGGAAGGTATTTGAAAAGTTACTAGTCCAGTCTCCTTGTTTTACAGAACCTGAGGTTCAGAGAATATTGTAAAAGGCAGCAGAAGGGAACTCAGAGGCCATCTAGGCCAACCACCTCATTTTACAGATGAAAGTAGGTCAGTGGTTGGCTCACACAGGTAGTAAACTGCAGGACTGGAGTCTGAACTTGAGTCCTCTGACTCCAGGTTCAGTACAGTCTCCATCGTATCTCAGTGCTGGTTAGGGACTTGGCTAAGGTCATATAGTAAATGGTACAAATGGAGATCGAACTACACTTTGACTCCAAATCCAGGACATGTTACAAGGGAAAATTGAGGCTTGGAGGAGCTCAATGCCTTATCCATATCGTTAGTAAGGGTTGGAGTTGGCATTTAAACCCAGGTCTTTCCTGGCTCTTAAGTCCCATATGCTCCCATAGTCATAGATAGAAAGACTATCCACTATAATTGGCCAAAGGAATCTGAATTTTAAGCCATAGTCAAATACTCTTTTTTACTCCTGTCCTAAAACATATTGGTGTGGCACTTTGTCCTTCTTGGTAGAGGTGAATGTCCTGCCTTCTGCTCTGTGAGGGCATGTGGTTGTTAAGAGGTGAGAGGACGCTAGTTTCAGCCAGGTCCCTGTTATAGACTTTCCAAGTGAGAGTCTTCATCAAATGGAACATCGAGTGGGCTTCCATCTTTGAGAAAGAACATGCAAGGGGCCAATAGCACTTCAGGTTGCTGGAGGGAAAGACTATGTGAAGATAGGAGAGGAGCTGGCAGGCTCCATCATGTTCCCATTCCCAGCCTGTCACTCTGGGGACTTTGGGGAGTTTTCCCCTTAGTTGAGATTGCGCCATCCCGCCCCCCGCGGGAGAGCTCTTTCACTTTATGTTGTCCGATATACGTCCTATGGATACCTTCTCTGATTTCTGGTTTGTTTTGCCACAAATTGGATAACTGCATTTCTTTGCTATTCTCTCTGTGTGTTTTTGGGGGACTGGTATTGGGTTGGAATGGAGTAGAGCCTTGGATTTAGAGTTTAGGCTTCTACTTTTTGCCTAAATGACAAAGAGATCAAAAGTTAGATGGAAGCCAACCATGTTCCCTGGACTAATAAGGGAGCAGATAAACCTACTTCTAGCCCAGTACCTTTGCTCTCTGTGGAGAGCAGAGTGGTGGCCTCCAGTCCCAACTTCCTGTGTTTCCTCCTGGCAGGAGTGAAAGTTTCCCTTGGAGTAGGAGGGGGCAGAAGAGGCTAGAGATGTCTATTCTGCCTCCCTTCAAGACACACACAACAGACCTTGCCACATGTGAACTCTACACCACTTCTTCACTCCTTACACTGTAAGGATAGTTCATTAAAATATTAGCAGCCTTATCATACCATGAAGATGATCCTGGGTTCACAGAGGCTATGCTCATGGAGTGTAAGCTTATGTATATCCTAGCAAACTAGAAAGCCTTCAATACAGGTCTGATTGAGTGTGTCTGTCTGGGGACCCACCTAGTAGATAGGCCATATTTAGCCACAGCAACACTTAAATATCTACTATCAAGAAGTTTTAGCATACCTCTGATAGGCATATGCCCACAGGAGGTCAAAGAAAGAAAAGCCCCATATGCATCAAACTATTAATCACAGTAAAACCAAAAGAGTAGCTTTTTTTTTTTTGGTTATAACAAAGAACTGGAAACTAAGCAGATTTGTCTCATTGAGGAATGGCTAAGTAACAGTTACACCAGGTGAAGGCAATGGGATTTTATTGCACAATAAGAAAAAAATAGATGTGAAGAATTCAGAAGAGCATGAGAATATAGCTCTCCCTCCCACATCATGACATTCCCCATTGCAGTTTTGATATGCAGCGGGTTGGCATAAGGAATTACATCTGAATTTTTTGAAGACAACAGGTAAAGGTCATCAGACAACACAAAAACAATTTAGAAACTCAGAAATGCATAAAACATATGTTAACGAAAATGCATACTTTGATTTGCTGGAGTATCTCCATCCTCCCCTGCCCATTAAATAGACAATCAGAAAAACTATGAGGATTGGCCATATTGGCTTGACATTCCAATGATCCTCTGTGGTGGCCAAGAGTAAGCCTAGTTGGATGGGCAGAAAATCAGCAACTCTGAAGCCAATTAAACCCATACCAGCTCCAAGGCAGACCCTGAGACTTTTGGTGGTTTATGGGCCTTGAAGAGATGTCTCGTCTTCAAAGACTTCCCTGACTGTAGGTTATGAGACTATTGATATATCCTGTTTTATGGCTTTCGTAGATAACCTGATCTCAAGAGACTCCTCTAGCTTTGGCTATGGGGCTTTCAGAATATCTTGTTTTTGGAAACATCCCTTGATCAAGCTTTGAAGCATGGACTGCTTATCACTAAGGGGCCACAGTTCCGACACCTGGAATTCCTCACTCCCCTCCTCTCCTTGGTGATGGGGCTCACTGACTCATTCCTTTCTGAGCCCACCTTTCACCCAACTTTCTTACCTTTCTTTGTTTAAAAGATATATAAGCCCTTCCCATCCATTACCTGGCACCCTATCCTGCTCACCACGGGCTGGATAGTACCTGTATGCATATTATACTTTCCCCTCCTGCTTAATAAAAATCTTTCTTTAATTTCACAGGTATTGTCTTCCTCTGGTTTTCTTGCCTTTAGGAAAAAAACGGTGATTTAAATCTCAAGAACTGGCTTTTGAGTTCTCCAGGTGTGTTCCCTCTTTGGGGGAAAGAGAGATTTAAATGCTCTCAAAAGTGTTTGCCTCAGTTTACAATGTATGGTATTGTATAATATAGCCTATGACCAAATACTTAACCCAAATTTTACAATAAGTTACTGTAAAACACCCCATAAAAGAAAAAGAAGAAAACTTCAGACTTCTTCTTTGGTATGAAGGGACAATAAAAAAAAATTATGAAGATTTTCCAGATTGGGAAGGGTTGGGGAGGGAGATGCATGCCGTGCCCCTAACCCCAGCCATGTGGAAGGGATAACTGTACTTAGACGAATTGATGTAGACTAAAGGGAGAAGAATCAGAAAGACAATGTAAACCATGACCAAGTTATATAAATTAAACCAAACCAAACCGAATTCTCTGTAGTTATGATGACCAAGACCAGTTGAGGTAAAAACCCACCTTTCTTTATTTGAATAGCTTGGGAACCCTTGGCATGGAACATCATCAGATTTCTTTGAAGTGTTCCTTAGTTTTCCTAAACTACTTTTACAAAAACTTTCTTTGTTCCAAGTGATGTCTTCTTGGGAAGGGGAGGGGAGACGGATCCATTTGCAAAGGAAGATGATGTAAAAACAAAAGCGATCATAAAAAATTACATTAAAAATTTTTCAAAGAAGTCCCAGAGGAGTTGTGCTCTATGAATGGGGTACTCACATTGGAGAAATAACAAAACATGGAGACGTGAAGGTAAAATAAAAACTATGGCTAGGTCCCCTCTAGTGGGAATAAGAAAACTCCTGAAGTGGTTGCTTTATGTTAGTTCTGCATATTTTCTTTGGGCTGGAACCAATTACTAAATTTTAAATACTTTTAATTTTGGAATGGTGCAGATTCGAATGTAAAAGGCAAGCTCTAAAAACTTGACTTTGGGGGAAGTAGGATCCTGTAGGATGTGGAGATCAGAAAAGGGCTTTGTTTCAGAAAAGGTTGTTAACCCAGTAACTTGAGAGTCCACTAGTCCATTAACTCATTCTTTGCAGGACAAGAAGCATCAATGATTTGGAACCTGAAAAGTATGAGATACTATTTGCTCAAGGCTAAACTCAGAAGTCTTGCTAGTCACACAGGAAATGACTCATAGATCAGAACTCAGCGGTTCCCCATCTGCCCCATCGCTAAGGAAAGCCTGTGGGTAGAGTGCACTGGGGTGTGTCCAGAGAAGGGGGAGGGAGGAGAGAAGAGGCGGCTTTGGCAATTGAGGGCAGGGGTGAGAGAACGCAGTTAGTCCCAAGGGAGGTAGTGGCTGTGGATCAGTTTGGGCTCTGCTGAAGGAATGCATTTCCTGACTTTTTATGCCTTAGTCTTTGGTGTCACCCAAGGGCTATTTCAGCTCCAAGACCCACCCTTTTCCCCAGCAGGAAACTCCAGGGTTTGCTAGGCTCACTGGTTCCCTCTACTGCTTTCTTGCTTTCTCCACATTTTAGAATCAGAATCCCCAAGCTAGAAGGGCCTTCAGAGGCCACATCTGAGTAGGATTTCTTTGTTCAGTAGCAGTGAAATAGTGGAAAGAATTCTGGGCCTGAAGCACATAGGACATGGGTTCATATCCCACATCTTAACATTTACTAGCTCTGTGACCATGGGCAACTTCTCTGGGCCTGAGTTTTCGCATTTGCAAAATGAGAGTCTTGGATGAAATGATCTCCAAGGTCCTTTCCAGTTCTGCATGGAGAATCCTATGAATTTTCGGAAAATCACTTTGATAGTTGTTGGGGGAGAGGGTGATTTGGAATGGGGAAAGATATGAAACAGAGAGATCACCTAGGAGTCTATTAAAATAGTCCAGGTGAGGGGTGGCTAGGTGGTACAGTGAATAGAGTACCTGCGCTGGAGTCAGGAGGATCTGAGTTCAAATTTGACCTCCAGACACTTAACACTTACTAGCTCTGTGACCTTGGGCAAGTCACTTAACCCCAACTGCCCTACCTTCCCCCCTCTAAAAAAGCAAAAAAAAAAATAGTCCAGGTGAGACATAACGAGGGCCTAAACTACAGTGGTATCTGTGTGATATCAGAGGGAGCAGATGCAAGAGATGTTGTGGATGTATAAATGACAAAACTTAGAAATGTCTTGGACAGGTGGGGTTAGTGAGAGTGGTGAGGTAAGGGGGGCACGAAGGCTCTGAACTGGAGTAATGGGAGGATGGTGGCACCCTCCACAGAAAGAGGTGAGTTTTTGGAGAAAGATACTGTAATGAGCACCATGATGCCAATCATAACTCATTCATGTGTATTTATGGGGCCAGGGATTTTAATATATAGTGTTTTTCAAATATTATCCCATTTTATTCTCACCATGACCTTCGGTGCTATTATTATCCCATTTTACAAATGAGGAAACTGAGGTTTGAAGTTAAAAGATTTGCTCACAGTCACATAGTGACTAAGTGAACTCAGTTTTTGCTAACTCAGGTCCAGAGCCCTAACCACTGCACCACCTAGCTGCATTGTCTTACCAGTCACTTCCTGAAAGCAATACCCACATCCTTTGTGGGGCACCTGCTGCAGGACACACAAGACATGTTTATATTTCTACCCACTTTTCTGAGAAGGTCCCATTTATAGACTTTGGAGGAATTTTCTATCATCATTGATAGGTGTTTATTGAGCACCCTCAAGCTTGATGGTACTGTAGAAAGAAAGGCACTTGGTGCTGGGTTTGTGTATGTTCCGAGAGATGTTTAAATTGTCTTTAATTTAGAAAGGCCAAGGTTGTCCACCGAATCCCGGGCCTTCACCAGTTGTCTTGAGTTTTGTCCTGCCACTGGATGGCGATGACTGGAGTAGAGAGGGAGGCTCATGACTTTGCACAGCCCTGCCTCACTTAAATCCAGTTCAGGCACAAGTCAGGACATCATGACCTGTGATGTCACCGGTCCTCTTTGAGAATGAAGGTCAAACAACAACAGCCACAGCCATCAGATGGTCTGGAAGGGAGGGGACAGTTATGCTGGGTTGGGACCCCTGCGCAGCTGCTGCTATGGGTGCCTGGGGCTGGGTGAACTGCTGTGATGATTGATGCTAGAGGCAGAAGGGAAGCCTAAGAGCTAGCACAATGACAAGTAAGGCTGGGATGGGGGAGCGATGGACTGTAATCGGTAATGTGTTAGCAAGGTTGTGGAGACAAGCCTTAGATCAGCTTCTGTGGAGAGGAAGGCATTTGACCCATCTTCCCAATCTTTGATTGGTTCATCACATGTGATCCCTACCTAAAATCCCACCTTAACAGGAAACTTTTTTCAATTCCTCTTAATTCCAGTGCCTCTGTGGGTTATTAAATTCTGTAAATAGCTTATTTGTACATTGTTATTAGCATATTGTTTCCATTATAATGGGAACCTGGTGGAGGAAGGGAAATAAGTATACACATATATGTATATATAATATAATGCCTACTATGTGCCATATATTATGTTAGATACTTTAGAAATATTATCTCACTTGATCATTGCAATCACTCTTCAAGGTAAGGGCTCTTATCATCTCCATTTGAGGGACTGAACTAGGTCTTGCCACCTGAAGGAAAGGAGGTAGTTCAGGATGGGGTAACCTACAGTTATAGGTCATTTGAAGTTTCTTGTGATTACAATAAAAGAACTATGAATATTTTCTACAACCTGCAGAAAATTCAAGGCTGACAGTAACTGCACAGGGTGAAGAAGGGGCTAAATGATTCCTAAATAATAATAACTATCATTTATGTAGCACTTCCCATTTTACAGGTGAGGAAAAGTAGGTGAAATGACTTGCCCAGAGTCACACAGCTAGTCAGTGTCTTAGGCGACATTTAAACTCAGGTCTTCCTGACTTCAGGCCCATTGCTATAACCACTATACCACCAAGCTGCCTCACAACTTGACTGCCCCCTTGTGGATAGTTGGGTTAATTTTTTTTTTAGAGTGATTATGGATTACATGGTATAATCATTTAAACACTTATTGTGGCAAGTAATACATTTATCAGCCATATTGTTAAAACAAACAAACAACCCAGAGATAGCTCCTAAAATTGTAAGAAGTGGTCATGGTGATAAGCATAGATGATTACAGATTCTTCTTTCCTTGATTCTGTGGCTAAGTTTTAAGTCCAGGGAATCTATGTATATCAGAAGAAAACATTGCCAGGATGTTCAATGTAAGGGCTGGTTACCAAACATTGCCATGAAGATTACAATACAATTCAATCCATTGGACTAGGTCTAGGGGGAAGCACCAACTTTAAATTATTCTGGGCTGTTGGTATCACTTCTTTGTCACCTGAATACAAAGCAGGTGGCTCCAGCCACCCTCTGATGCTTGACTGTGGACCACAATGGGCAACTTGGACAAGAAAGCTTTGCTCAGCTGAATCATCTTAGAGTATGCTCAGAGCTTTCCTCTCCTCCCTGAATTTGATTCTCCTGCTGTGGATAAGTAAATCTCACTGCGTTAACTGTTGAGTGATCTATGAATGCTTCATTTTGTTCAGGTATGGCCTGAGTCAGTCCCAGCATAGGACAAATAGAGCAGTACTGTTTTAGAAAGCAGGGTGGATGGTGTCCTGTTTTGTTAGAGGGCAGAGCACATGAGTTAGCATAGCGTAAGGGGAAAGAAGCAGGCTTTGGAGCCTGATGACCTGGGTTCATAGCCCTGCTATGTAACTATGTGCCCAACTTTGGGGAAGTCACATGACTTCTTTGGCTCTCAGTTTTCTCATCTGTTTAAAAAAAAGAAAAAGAAGGCAGGAGGGAGAATGTACCAGATTCCTTCTGAGGTCTTTTCCAGCTCTAGGTCTTCTTGCCAACTAGAGGAAGCCAGTTAATACCATGGATTCATTAATACCATGGAGCTTCAAGGATTCTATCCTAGGACAACCCAAATCAGGAAAATCTGAGTTCACATTTGACTTCAGACATGTACTACTTGGGTAAATCACTTCACCTTAGTTTTCTCAATTGTAAAATGGGAACAATAACACCATCTATTTTACTGGGTTGTTGGGAAGATCAAATGAGATAATATTTGTAAAGTGCCTGGCACATAGTAGGTGTTACACAAATGCTAGTCATTATTATTATTTAGGAACCAATTAATCCCTTCACTCTGTATCTAACAATTGCCTTTCAATCTTGAGTTCTCTTCAGTTTGTAAAAAACATTCATAGTTGCTTTATTGTAAATGCAAGAAACTGCAAACAGCCTATGTGTCTAAGGATTGAGGTGTGACAACAACCTGTTATTTGGCTCCAACTCCATCCCCAATGTCACTTTCTTTTCTTTGTATGTATTTCATATTTACTTATTTGGGCACATGCTGTTTTTCCACTCAGTGGAAGGTTGGCTCCTGGAGGAGTGACCTTGCTTTTGTTTTTGCGTGGGGAACCTACAGTCTCGAGACCACATGTGGTCCTCTAGGTCCTCAAGTGTGGCTTCTTGACTGAATCCAAACTTCATGAACAAACCCCTTTAATAAAAGGATTTGTTCTTTAAAACTTGGACTCAGTCAAAAGACTGCACCCCAGGGCCTAGAAGACCACATGTGGCCTCAATTCAACTCAGGTTCCTCATTCCTGGTCTAGCTCATAGTAAATACTTAATAATTTTTTTTTTTAAGCAATCGGGGTTAAGTAACTTGCTCAAGGTTACACGGCCAGGTATTTCTGGGTGGGTGCTAAGTGTCTGAGCCCGGGATTTGATCTCCAGGTCTTCTCAACACTGGAGCCGGTGCTCTTACTTGCTGTGCTATCTGGCCGCCCCAATAATTTTTTCCTGAATAAGTAAATGAATTTCATCAGAATGAAATACTATGGCCTCTTGAAAATGTCAACCAGGAAGAATATCAATGTGTAAGTATACTGAAGAGATCAAAGAGGACATAGAACAAAGTAATGGCTAATGCTATTATTTTACTCATGCTTAAATGTAATTATATTTCTTTTCTCTCTTTTAAAAAATATATATGATTATGACTTTCTGGTTTTATTCAGGATTTTATTAACCATTATGCTTCTCTTTCTCTAGATCACAGTATCTCAAGAAGTGGAAGGGACCTCACAGATTGTCTGAGGTTAGCCCAACCTTAAAACAAAGAATTCTCTCTGGTATCTTAAGATCTTGTCCATAAAATTAAAATGACCAAGCTTTGTCCCAAAGAACTGACAAAAGGCATCTCCCCCACGTCTCTGCAAAATTACAGGCATGCAATTGTCAGACTTTTCTGATGTGTTGGTTGGTTCTGTCAAACTTTCCCCCTTTCTTTTTTATTTTTTGTTATGAGGCACAGCTCTCTGGGAAAGCTAAGAGCAAGGCAGAGGGCAAGGAATATATTGGGAAATGTAAGTGATCAAAAGCAAAAGACATCAAATAAGAATGTATCATAAAAAGGGGAGCTTGGTGGTGGTGATGATAGTGATAAGGATTGGACCTGTGATTTCATTGATATAGAGAATTATCAGGTGAGGGAATTCCTTTTTACTAATGCAGGTTGTCACTTTCTCTGTATGTTAGAACACAGAGAGCTTAAATGACTTGACCTGGTTTACAAGACCAGTATGTGTCAGAAGTGGGACTTGAACTCACGACTTCTGGCTTTAATGTCAGCTCTCTGTCAATGAACAAATGCCATTTCTCATTGTTTGAATGTATATGTGGGTGAAGAAGAGAAAGATTTCACCCCTCCCTCCCTCAGCTCCTAACATTACAATAGATCTTAGAAAATAGTGATTGGTAAGTGGTTATGGATTTTAAAATATTTGTTTAATATTTTAAGTTGTTGGTTTATTGCATTTTTTCCTTGGGTCACTCCACAGATGAGTACCCCACTCTGATGAGATAATATCATCTGAAAAAAGTATATTTATGAAATATATAGTTAAGTTTAGGAGCAGCTAGGTGGTGCAGTGGATAGAGCACTGGGCTTGGAATCAGGAAGACTCATCTTTTTGAGTTAAAATCTGGCCTCAGATGCTTACTAGCTGTGTGACCCTGGACAAGTCACTTAATCCTGCTTGCCTCAGTTTCCTCATCTGTAAAATGATCTGGAGAAGGAAATGGCAGTTTCTTTGACTAAAAAACCCCAAATAGGGTCACAAAGAGTCAGCTACAACTGAACAAAAAAAGTTGCTTATAATTTAAAAAAAAAGTCTGGTAAATAATGAAATATAGTTGATAGCCACGGCAGCTTAGATCATCAATTTTGAGTTGGAAGAGAGACCTTGGAGGTCCCCAATCCAATTTTCTAATATTAGGAACTAGATGGCACAGTGAATAGATTGCTGGTCAACCTGTGTTCAAATGAGCCCCTGATGCTTATTAGTTGGGTTATCCTGGTCAAATTATTTAACCTCTCTCAGCCTCAATTTTCTCATCTGTAAAAATGGAGTCATAATAGTACCTGTCTCATAGGGGTGTTATGGGGATTAAATAAACTAATATGTGTAAAGTACTTTGTAAACCTTGAAGAGCTAAATAAATGCCATCATTGTTGTTGTCAATCAAGTCTTAAAATTACAAGGAAAAATGAATATACAGGATGTAACCTGCCTCCTTTGATGGGCTGTGGCCAAGGAAATGAAGTGAAAAATCTCTGTAGGTAGGAAAGGAGTGTCATTTTCCAGAGACCTGTGTTTAAACAGGATTATCCATTCCCTAGCGAGTAAAGCATTCTCCTCCGGTTCATTGAAAGCCATCACCACGAGGGGGCGAACGAGCACCATCCTGCGTCCTTTGGAGCTCTCCATGCCTGGGGATAAGTGAGTTTGACTGATGTGAGCTCTCTAGGGAAAGCAGGGCTGCTGATTACCTACACCAGGTGCATGCATTGTTGAAGGGTTTCTCCACAGTGCTTTCAAGTGCTCTGAGGTTTGGTTTCAGTAGCAGGAATAGAGAAAAGGGCTGGGAATTGATTATAATGAATGTAGAACTAATTAGTATATTTAGAGGTAATCTTTGTATTTGAGGAGCAGCTAGGTGGCATAGTTGGATAGAATGCCAAGCCTGGAGTCAGGAAGACTCATCTTCCTGAGTTCAAATCTGACCTCAGACACTTGCTAACTGTGTGACCCTGGGCAAGTCACTTACCCCTGTTTGCCTCAGTTTCCTCACCTGTCAAATGAGCTGGAGAAGGAAATGGCAAACCACTGCAGTATCTTTGCCAGGAAATGGGGTCACGAAGAGTCAAACACTACTGAATAGCAACAGTAGAGATTTTTGTATTGCAGTGGAATGCATGTTTGATTCACTTATATGAAGCAATTGCTCACTGTGCCTTCAATCTGTTCCCTAGAAGTCTGGGACCTCAAGATATTCTGTGTGTGTGTGTGTGTGTGTATGTGTGTGTGTGTATTGAGGTAGGGTAGGTTGGGAAGTGAAAATACTATGTTATTCATTTGCCTAAATCTCTGAGTGACAATGCTTAACATAGCTCCTGGTACACAGGAGGTGCTTAAGGTGATTGTGGTTGTGTGGTTTGTCCTTTGTTCTTGAAGAGGACCATGGTATCAGGGAGATGATAACATGACTTGCAATTAACTTTGATCTGAGTGAGGGAGGGCAGTGCAAGGTAGCCTCACTTTCCCCTCCAGAGCCATCTGGGTCCAGTAACCAGGTATTGATCAGGATGACTGGAGATGGCCCAGGATGAAATGGGAGACCTTAGCCCTTTTAAGCTAAATTCTTTTCAGCTTCTCATTTTGAGTGAGGCAACACCCATTCAGTGAACAGACCTCTTTAAGAAGTGAGTCAAGGGATGGCCCCTGTAACAATAACAATAATAATAATAAAAATCAAACTGGGAGGGGAAGATGCTCAAAGTTGCTGGTCAGAAGAGAAATCATTACTATTTACATTCACTCTGAATCAGGAGGGCCCCCAAAATAACCATTATAACTATATAAGCATAATAACTATTATGCCTATAGATGTTTGTTGACTGACCACCTTCTCTAAGATTGTTTGTAAGGATTATAGAATAGAGCAACAAGTGACCTGAGAAAGTCTTCTCCTAGGATTTTAGGTCCAGAGCTTGAAGAAAACTTAGAGGCTACCTCTATCTTCCTCATTTTATAGGGGAGAAAATCCAGAGTAGTTAAATGAAATTTTTACATAACATTGCCTTATGCAGGCCATAAGCATCAGAGGTTTGAACTCAGAACCTCCAACTTAAGGGCCTATCTTATTTCTACTATGCTGTGTGCCTTCCTTCCTATTTCAGACATGAGGAAATGGAGGCTCAATGAAGTAAAATGACTTTTCTGTGTTCACACAGGAAGCAAGCAGGATTTTTAAACCTGTTTAAAAAGTGAATTATGTTCTGGAATGTGACAAATGGTTTACTTTTTCTCAGCTTCTAATCTGAGAGCCCAGGAGCAGGAGGAAAAACACATCTCAGAAGACAGTAGTTGAATGCTATTCATTTATTATTGATTTTCATACAAGCTTAGAATTTGACCCAGAAATGTTCTCCAGGAAAGCCTTGAGAGCTGTGGTTCACTGATGTCACACCTGGTCACAGGGCCTTTGGAGACTTGACAGATACTTGTTTTCTTCCTTCACCTTAAAGCATCCCTATGCTCGTTGAGCCCCCAAAACCAAAAGATGATAGAATCTGCTGATCATATACTAATATTTGCTACATTTTCTAAAAGAAAAAGAAAAATCAGAACACATAACACTTTTAGTGTGGGTAATAGTGAAGCTTATCCAATATCTGAAATACCTGTGCGGTTCTAGACAGGACTTTAGAAGTCATCCTCAAAGAATGGGGAATCCTGGGGGTTCCCAAGATTCTCTTGGAACTCATAGACTTTCTTGATCCAGCCTGGAGAGTGTTGATGGTCAGAAGATTTCACGTGAATAACATGATTAGGATTTTCTTCCCAGTATTCTTCTGGGTGTTGATTTGGGTTGTTCACTCTTTCTTCCCACTCTTGAAGTGGATAGACACCATGATTCCTTTCAACTGGTTCCCACCTCCAACATTGCCTCTCAACAGAATAAAATTGATCTGATTGCCAGTTATGAGACTCATAATGATCTTCCATACCAGATTCCCAGATTCCTATGTATCTGCCCTGTTGATCATCTTCAAAGGCAGAGTGATATGAGTTATTTTGTCTTCTTCCTTCATCTGTTTGTTCTGTTGGGTCATGTACGCAATAGCATAACCAGTTGCCTTTTTGCTTAGTCAAAAAATACACATCACAGTGTATTGGACTATCCTTTATCTCTACCTGGGTGTTGGGGTGTCTATGCTCAGCATTCTGTGATGTTGGTTCCTGCTTTGGGGTATCCCAATGATTAGATCCTTCATCTGGCTGTTCCTGATCAACATCATGAAATCTCCGAGATAAATCTCTCTGAGAATTTCTTTCATTGATGCTTAAAAAGTGTGTCTTATCACCTTCATTTGCAGGGCCCTGATATCTCACTTGAAGCCTCTCATCATTGCTTGGAGTTAGCGTTGGATTTCTCAGATGGTTTCTGATCCCATTCCTTGGTAGGGGGATCTCTTCATTAATGGGGGGTAATAAGATCTTAGGTCTTCCTTGAAAACTGCCATCAATTTCAGATACAGGATTTTGGCCTCTCACTTGGTGTCTTCCATTACCCTGGAGTTCTGAGGTTTGTTGATGCTTTTCATCATCTTGGGGTTTTGGGGTCTGCTGTCTAACTTGATATCTTACGTCACTTTGATGACTTGGGATCTGTTGTGGAAAATGTCTGCTATCATCCCTTGGTCTTGCTGTCTGCTGTCTATTTTTATATCTCTCACCATCATGGGGTCTTGAAGTCTGCTGTTCAACTTGGTTCCTTCCATCATCTTTTGGTACTTGGGACTGATGTCTAACTTGGTGTCTCCAATCACTCTGTATTTCTGGGGTCTGCTGTCCACGTTGGCTTCTTCCTTCATCCCTTGGAACTGAAGTCTCTGGTTGAATTTGGTATCTCTCACCATCTCTTGATATTGGCGTCTGTTGTCTTCCATTGTTCTGGATTTCTGGGGACTGAGGCCTAACTTGGCGTCTCCCATCACGGGAGATTTCTGGGGACTGAGGCCTTACTTGGCGTCTCCCATCACGTGAGATTTCTGGGGACTGAGCCCTTACTTGGCGTCTCCCATCTTGTGAGATTTCTGGGGACTGAGTCCTTATTTGGTGTCTCTGATCACGTGAGATTTCTGGGGACTGAGTCCTTATTTGGTGTCTCTGATCACGTGAGATTTCTGGGGTCTGCTGCCAATGTTGGCTTCTTCCTTCATCCTTTGGATCTGAAAGCTGTTGCCTAACTCGGCATCTCTCATCATCTCTTGGTATTGGGGTCTGTTGTCTTCTGTCTATCTGGATTTCTGGGGACTGAGGCCTTACTTGACGTCTCCCATCACGGGAGATTTCTGGGGACTGAGGCCTAACTTGGCATCTCCCATCACGTGGGATTTCTGGGGACTGAGGCCTTATTTGGCTTCTCCCATCAGCTGAGACTTCTGGGGACTGAGGCCTAACTTGGCGTCTCACTTCAGCTGAGATTTCTGGGGTCTGCTGCCAATGCTGGCTTCTTCCTTCATCCCTTGGTACTGAAGGCTGTTGTCTAACTTGATATCTCTCATCATCTCTTGGAACTGGGATATATTGTCTTCTGTCATTCTGTATTTCTGGGGACAGAGGCCTTACTTGGCGTCTCTGATCATGTGAAATTTCTGGGGACTGAGGCCTAACTTGGCGTCTCCCATCACGTGAGATTTCTGGAGTCTGCTGCCCACGTTGGCTTCTTCCTTCTTCCCTTGGAAATGAAGTCTCTGGTTGAACTTGGTATCTCTCATCATCTCTTGGTATTGGGGTCTGTTGTCTTCTGTCAATCTGGATTTCTGGGGACTGAGGCCTAAATTGGCGTCTCCCATCAGCTGAGATTTCTGGGGACTGAGGCCTAACTTGGCGTCTCCCATCAGCTGAGATTTCTGGGGACTGAGGCCTTACTTGGCGGCTTCCATCATGGGAGATTTCTGGGATCTGTTGCCTATGCTGGCTTCTTTCTTCTTCTCTTGAAAGTGAAGGCTGCTGCCTGACTTGGTATCTGTCATCATTCCTTGGTGTTGGGGTCTGTTGTCTCCTGTGATTCTGGATTTCTGGGGACTGAGGCCTAACTCGGCGTCTCCCATCACGGGAGATTTCTGGGGACTGAGGCCTTACTTGGTGTCTCCCATCAGCTGAGATTTCTGGGGACTGAGGCCTTACTTGGCGTCTCACTTCAGCTGAGATTTCTGGAGTCTGCTGCCCACGTTGGCTTCTTCCTTCGTCCCTTGGAACTGAAGTCTCTGATTGAACTTGGTATCTTTCATCATCTCTTGGTATTGGGGTCTGTTGTCTTCTGTCAATCTGGATTTCTGGGGATTGAGCCCTTACTTGGCATCTCCCATCTGCTGAGATTTCTGGGGACTGAGGCCTTACTTGGTGTCTCTGATCACGTGAGATTTCTGGGGTCTGCTGCCAATGCTGGCTTCTTCCTTCATCCCTTGGAACTGAAGGCTGTTGCCTAACTCGGTATCTCTCATCATCTCTTGGTATTGGGGTCTGTTGTCTTCTGTCAATCTGGATTTCTGGGGACTGAGCCCTTACTTGGCGTCTCTGATCACCTGAGATTTCTGGGGTCAGCTGCCTATGCTGGCTTCTTTCTTCTTCTCTTGGAAGTGAAGGCTGCTGCCTAACTTGGTATCTGTCATCATTCCTTGGTGTTGGGGTCTGTTGTCTTCTGTGATTCTGGATTTCTGGGGACTGAGGCCCAACTTGGCATCTCCCATCAGCTGAGATTTCTGGGGACTGAGGCCTAACTTGGCGTCTCCCATCAGCTGAGATTTCTGGGGACTGAGGCCTTACTTGGTGGCTTCCATCATGGGAGATTTCTGGGATCTGTTGCCTATGCTGGCTTCTTTCTTCTTCTCTTGGAAGTGAAGGCTGCTGCCTAACTTGGTGTCTGTCATCATCCCTTGGTGCTGGGGTCTGTTGTCTTCTCTGGTTCTGGATATCTGGAGACTGAGGTGTAACTTGGTATCTTTTATCATACTGTGGTTCTGTTTCTTGTTTTCTAACTTGGTTTCTTCTATTATCTTGCATTTCTGGGGGCTGTGGTCTACCTTCTGTTCTCCCATCATGCTTTGCCACTGAGGTCTGCTGTCTCCCTTGGCATCTTTCATACTCTAGTATTTCTGGAGACTCTGCTCTATTTTCCTGTTCCTCACCATCCTGGATATCTGGGATCTCCTGCTCATCACTTCTTCTATCATCTCTAGGTTTGGAGGTCCTTTCTCTCTCTTGTAGTCTCCCATCATTCCAGTGATCTGATGTGGCTTGTCTATCTTGGTGTCTTCTTTCATTTTGAGCTACTTGAATCTGTTGTCTAGTTTCGCTTCTATTATCCCTTGGCACTGGGACCTGCTGTCTCCCCTGTTGCCTCTCATTACGCCAAGGGCCTGTTGTCTCTTGTCTTATTTGGGGTCTTTCATCTTCTCTTAGTCTTGTGGTCTGATCTCTCATTTGTTTCTGCTCAGCATTTTGGGGTTCTGGGGTTTGCTCTCTAAATTGTTGTCTCTCATCATCCCTTGTTGCTGGGATCTGATATCTCACTCTTGGTTTCTCATTTTCTCTTGCAGTTGGTAACTGATCTCTTCCTTGGGCTCTTGCTTCTTCTTTTTCTGATACAGATTGCTCACTTACATATTGTTTATCACCTTCCCTTGGCTTATTCACATAACATTTCTTCCTATGACTGGGTAACTGGCTCTGATCTCTTTCTTGGTATCTTTCATCATAACTTGCTTCTATATCTTCATCACTATCATAGACTTCTGGAACATCCCTTGGGTATGATGTTTGATTTCTCAGTTGGTATTTTCCATCATCTCTTGGTGCTTGAGATTGTCCATTCACCTGATGGCTTCTTTCCTCCCAGGCTCCTGGGGTTTGGCCACTCATCTGATCTCTCCTATCATACCTTACTTCTGGGGACTGTTCTCTCACTCTGTACCTCCCATCATCCCTTGGACTTGTAGTCTGATCTCTCACTCGATAGCTCTCATCATCAGTTAGTCCTGGGGTCTGCTCTCTAACACGGTACATATTATTATTCCTTTGTGTTGAGATCTCTTCTGTGCCTTGATGGTTCCTATTGTCTCTTGGTGTTGGAATAGTTTCTATAAATTGCCTTTTCCCACTGTTCCTTTGTTCTGGTGTCTGCTCTGTAACCTGGCATCTCCAATCATCTCCTGGTGCTGGTGTCTGCTCTGTAACTTCATACCTCTCATCATGTCTTGAAAATAGACTCCTATCTCTGACATAGTATTTCCCATCATCTTCATTAACTGGGCCCTGTCTCCCATTATTTCTAACTGTTGATGCCTCACCTCTAATGTGGCAGCTTCCACTGGCCTTTGTTGCTGTGTTCTCATCTCTTACACGGATCCTTGTTTCTACCCTGGATTCTTTTTGGTCAGCGATCACTCTGTGCTGCCTAACATCTTGTAGAGTTTGGGGCTGGTTGTTCTCATGATCTCTCCCATTGTCAGTTGTTGCCGGGAGTCTATTGCTTTTTGGTGGTGCCCCTTCTTCTCTTCCTTCTTGTGGCTCCTGTGACTTGGATCTTCTTCCCCCTTCCTGTAGTCCTGGGCAGAGCAGAGGTTGAATGCATATATAACAGGCTTTCACTATACTGAAGACCAGCAAAACAAATTCACTGAAGTCAACTGTGCCATCACCATCTTTATCCAGGAGTTGGAGGATTTTGTCAGCTGTCTCTGAATGACCAGGCTTCTGTAAGAAAGTAGGAAAAAATGGTTAACTGTAAACCATTCCTTCTGTTGATATGCATTCTATCTTCTAGTGAATTTATCAGGAGCTGTTTGACCTTTGATTTATTTATTTTTGGTCATCAGGAATAATGATCATACCAGTATATGGAACTCCTGGTGTGAAATCTCTTCCCATGAATTCAGATCGCCAACTCCTGATCTTAGAATTCCTTGAGAGGACTAAGAGGTTAAGTAACTTTCCCCCTAATAGTGTATACCTAGATCCATTATGCCACATTGCTTGAGACCTTCCTGTATTGGTCCCATCTTTCAGGGCACAACCTCAGCCATTCCTGCCTTTTCAGTCTTTTTATATTTACTCCGTAATGTAGTGATACTGGCTTCCTTGCTGTTGCTTGAGTAAGATACTCCATCTCTGCACTCCAGTCTGAGAGCTCTGGCTACGTCCATGCTTGGAATGGTCCCACTCCTCATTTCTGTCTTCCAATCTCTACTTCCTGGCATCCTTCAAGTCCCAGTCTTCTGCAAGAAGTCCTATCTTCTGCAAGAAGCCTTTCCTAGTCTTCCTTAGTATTAGTGCCTTCTTTCCAAGGCTGCCCCCAAGCTTGTTTGGACACAGTTGTTGGCATGTTGTCTCTGCCATTAGACTGTGAGCTCCATGAGAGCAGAAGCTTTCCCCTCCCCCTTTCTTTACACCTCCAGCATTTATCATAATGCCTGGCACGTAGTAGGCATGCAACAAATGCTAGTCAATTGACACGTTGAGTCTATTTTCCTTCTCCATCCCAGGCCAATGAAATGCATGTTACAAAGGAGTGAAACAATGTTGGACATTTTTTACACTGATCCTCAACAAGTAAAAGCAAATAACATATCAGATATGAACAGAGAGTTAAATCAGAGAATTTCAAATGCAGGGAACTCTGGGCCTTTTTACCTGAAGGGCTTCTCCAAATTCCTCTTGCAGCAGCTGTTTTAATTCTTGTTTATTCAATCTCTGGCATTCTCCATCCCTCTGAGCATTTTTGTAGAAAACATCGATAACATTAATGATGCCTTTAAGGAGTTGAGGCATATTTTTGTCTTCCCAGTGGGATTGTTCCTGAAGTGAGAAATTGTAGAAAAAAATTTACTTTTAGTGTATCTTTTAAAAAATTCATCCCTCTCCACCTCCCAGAGGCTGATGGGCTCTGATTGAAATGTTCTCATTTGTAGGACAGGAAACCAGCTGACATTTGAAATGAAAAGAGAATCTTTATAGGTTAGCTTCACCTTACAGTGGAAATAAGACAAAACCCAAGAAGGGCACCATTGGCTCTGCCATCATGAATGACTTCCAAAAACCTACTGGCCTGTGACAAATGCTGAAAAGTCTATTCTCTTGTATGTAAGGATTGTGAACATTCCTCCATTCATAATACTCATAGAAATATACTAAGTACTTGCCATGGTATTGCCATGCCTAAAATATCATCTGATAGGAATGAATCATTTATATTTCTAAAGATTGTTAAGAATAAGGATGATGAAAGGTGTTCTCATAGAATTTTATCCTCTAAAAAGATCCTCTAGGTTTGCAGTGAGAGGACTTGGCTTTGATTCTCATTTTTGACATTCATTACCTGCGAATCTTTGGGCAAATCACTTCATTTCCACGGGCCTCATTTTTCCTCATCTGTAAAATGGAGTAATTATACTAGATGATCTTCAAGGTCCCTACTAGAGCTAGATTCATGACCTAGTATACTATAATTATAGTTTAGCAGGGGTGGGGAACCTGCAGCCCCAAGGCCACATGTTGCCCTCTTGGTCCTCAAATGTGTCCCTTTGACTGAATTCAAACTCCACAGAACAAATCCCTTTAATGAAAGTATTTGTTCTGTAAAACTTGAAATCAGTCAAAAGGTCACACCTAAGGACCTAGAAGGCCACATGTGGCCTTGAGGCTGTAGGTTCCTCTCCTACCCCCCGGACCCTAACTCCTTCCTATTATCCTAATAAGACCATCTACCTAGAGTTAGAAGGGACCTTGAAGGCCATATACTCCATTTTCCCCATTTTAGAGACAAGGAACTGAGGTTTAATATTTCATTCATTGATTTGCAAACTTTAAAGTGGTATTTAAATCTACCATCACCATCAGTCCTCAAACTCCCTTCTTTTTCAAGTTCACTAAACCCTGGCTTTCTTCTGAAAACAGCAAATTTCTTGAAATCTTTCCCAATAGACAATAGAGGTTGTATTTTCTCCCATCTCCTCTCCCAAATTCATAAAGTCAGGAGAAGAGGTTAGCATACTTATAGATGCATAAATTCATGAACTGCTGGGGCTGGAAGGAACTTTTGACGATATGTGGGAAACAGCCTTATTCCATAGGCTCAGGAACTGGAGCCCAGAGAGGGAGGCAGGGTGGGGTAGTGGCAAGAGTAGTGGACTTGACCCCAGAGGCTCTGGGTTGGAATCCTGGTTCTACTGACCTTGGGCAAATCACTTAATCTCTTTTGGCCTCAAGCTTCCTGATTAATTAAAATAAGGGGGCTGGACAAATTGACCTCTAAAGACCTTTTCTTATCTAAGTCTATGTACCATCATACCATGACTTATTCATAGTCCCACTACAAGTCAGTGACAGAGTTGAGACTTGAACCCAGGTCTGTTACCTCTCATGTAACTGGGGGGACACCAGATTTGGGCTATGGCAGAACCATAGAATCTTAGGATTGAAAGGAATCTATGCTTTCTCTGGATCTAATCTCATTTTAGGAGTGAGGAAAATGGGAGGTTTGAGGCACTTGTCTAAGGTCAAACAATCAATCTACAGTAGAAAGTCACTAGGAAGCAAAGTCATCTACAAATCTGAAACACAAAAAATTCTCTCATCATTAGTGGTTACATAGTTGGAGGCAAAGTATCTCTGTAAAATAATGGGAGTAGTTCAATTAAGTAACCTTTGTGGTCACAGCAACCAAAACAGTGACTCAATCTAACTGTACTTGGAACCTGATGGTGTAAGCTGGCATTGGTTCATCCACTAGAAATCGCTCTGACTTCTCTAAGTGTCTGGTGACAGCAAGGAAAAGGAAAGGACCTGAAGAACCATGGAGCAGTGAGCTTTAGGAGCATCTGAAGGAAAAAGGAAGAGGACAGCATATTTTTCAAGTTAAGGTCACCGTGCAGCTGCTCCCAACTCAGAAAACAAACAAGCAAAAAATACCTAGGCAACATTTTGGAAATAAAACTTTTTGTCAAAGCTAATTGGAATTCTGCTCTTCTCATTACAGGTCAAGTTTTGTAGGGTTTGGAAAACAGGAGACTCTATGAGAAACATTCACCACATCCCTAGTACCCACAAAAATAAAAGACCAGAAAGACAACCATTGAATGAAATAATAAAACCATTTCTTCCATTGAGACTTACCTTGGTCACCAAGAGAAATGGTAGACTATGACTGTAGAGCACCTGGAATACTGGGGATGTGAGTTCTCTCTCTTATATAGGGGTTTTAATTGCACCCTTTAACCATACATCTTTTGTAGACAACGCCCTTTATGTAAAATGGACTGATTCATTACCAACCAAACCCCATTCCACCTGTTTCTTCCCCAACGGGTTGTTTAACTTAGCATTTCCTTGACCAGCTTGCCTAGTCTGCATCAGGTTTGCACCTGTGGTCTCACTACCTTGACATTAGCACTATCTCCATTGCATGGATGATATTAAGATTATAAATTTAGAACTGGAAGGGGCCATAGAGGTTGCGTGGTCCAAATCTCCCCTCCCCAATTTACAGATGAGGAAACTGAAGCCCTGAGAGGTTAAGAGATTCATCCAAAGTCAAAGAGGTAATGTGTGCTGGCAGTGTGTTAAAACGGAATCATTTCTGGAAAGAGACCCTGTAAAATGCCAAGGGGGAATCGGAATGTTAGAGCTGAGAGAGACCCGATTATTTACATGTTGTCTCTTCCATTAGACTAGAAGCTCCTTGAGGGCAGGAGCTTTTGTCTTTCTTTGCATCTCCAGTACTTAGCACAGTGCCTGACATATAGTAAGCACTTAATAAATGCTTGTTGAGAGACTGACTTGCCCAAGGTTATATAGCTGATTAATGGCAGTCATGACTTGAATTAAGCCTTTCTGATTTCCAAAGGCTAACAGTATTCTGAAGCCATCTCTCAGTGGATGCCAGCCATAAAAGGAGTCTATTTTACATATTGCAGTGGACATACCTTGATTCATATGAGATTGAAATATTCAAATGCAGTAGAGCCCTGTGGTGAAGTTATTCAATATAACAAAGAATTCATGTAGCAAAATCTTGACATTAGCCTTGGTTCTCCCCTCTTATTTATGCTCTTTGTCCAAACAGTTGCCAGGTCCCTGTTGCTTCTGCCTCCATGACATTTTTCACATTTGTCTTTTTCTCTTCATTCAAGCAGTCATCACCACAGCTCAGGCTCCTGTCATCACCTGTCTAAATTATTACAAAAACCTCCAGGCTAGCCTCTTGGCTTCCATTCTTCCTCTATCCAACCCATCATTCATACAGCTGCCAAATTGATATGCCCTGACCACAGGTCTGTTTGGGTCACTCCATTGCTCAAGAAATGTCAGCAGGTCCCTATTACTTCTCAGATAAAATACAGACTACTCAGTCTCACATCTAAAACCTTCCACAGTCTGACATTCATCCGCCTTCCTAGACTCCTCACACCTCCTGTCTACTATATTTCTCCCTTCATGCTCTCTGTGTTCTAGCCAACCAGGCTTACTAGCTATCCCCTGGCTTGCTTTTCCATCTTTGTCTTTGCACAGGCTCTTGACTGTTCCAGGTATGTCCACCTTCCTCACATCTTTCTCTTAAAATCCCTTGTTTCCTTCAAATCTCACCTCAAAAGTCTACTCCTCTGACACATTTTTTTTTCTTATCTACCCAGTTGTTGATATCTCCCTCTTCCAGTAATCTGTTTACCTTTCCCATCCTTCTTGTAGTATATAAGCTCCTTGGGGAGGAAATTTTTGTTTCCTTTGACTGCATTCACACTCTCTTAGTAGATGCTTGTTGTATTGGACTTGCTTTTAGTAACATACACTTGTCTTGGGACAAATGAGCATCTAGGTGCAGCAGTGGGTAGAGTACTGGGCTTGGAGTCAGGAAGACCTGAGTTCAAATTTGGCCTCAGACACTTACTAGCTGTGTGATCATGGGCAAGTCACTTAACCCCTATTTACTTCAATTCCTCAAGAAAAGGGTGACACACTGGAGAAGGAAATTACAAATCACTCCTGTATCTTTTCCAAGAAAACCCCATGGACAAAAGTCCATGGGGTCATGTAGAGTCAGACATGACTGAAGACTGAACAATGATGCTTGTCCTAAATCTCACTGAGTTTGTTTCCCACCCTCTTGACTTTGCAAGCTGTACTCTTCTCTTTCTGTCTAGGGGAGCCCCCTTTGGGGGTGCTGCTGACAATGCCAGAATATAAAGGAATCCCCCTTCCCAGTGAAGAAATCTCTTCTGGTGTTCATAGCAGCAAAGGGGTGGCAAGGGGCACTGGTGAATTATAGGACTGCTGAACTAGTGGTATCCTGGCTTATAATTGCCTAGCATGGGTAGCATTAAAGTCAATTTCCCAGGTTTCCTGGTTTAGTTTTCCCACTTTCCTAGTTCAGTTACCTTCTTGTGCTAACAGCTGAACTCTTCATATAGCTTTCTTAACCTTGACCACCATATGTCCACTAGGTAAGAGCTTGAAAATCATTATATATTATTTCTTTATTTATGTTAATCTGCTCCTCTCTAAGTATCTTACATAGTAGACCTGACAGTAGATCCTACAGGTTCCTTCCCATATGGCAATAAAATAATGACACATTCATCTTTACTAAAGGAATTCCTTAAAGGGGTACCTCAGAAAACATCCAAATCCAATCCAATACATCATAATGATGTCCATTGAGCTAAGCATGATGGATTAGCCTTCACAAATCTAATGGGTACTGAAGACTGATCTGGGGCCATCTCCAATTGTCCTGATCTATATCTTGCCACTGGACTCAGATGTTTCTGGAGGAGAAAGTGAGACTGGTGACTTGCACAGCCCTCTTGCACTTAAATCCAGTTCATTCACAAGTCATGGCATCTCCTTCCTGATGTCATGGTCCTCTTTGAGAATGAAGGATAAATAATGACAAGAACAGTAGAAGACAGATCTGGAACACAAAATCTTGGAGGCAGCGTGTTGTATAATGGAAGGAACACTCATCTTGGAGTCAGAGAAGATGTAGATTAAATCATGCCTCTCATACTAGCATGTGACATCAGTTTCTTTTTTTGGTAAAATGGGGATAACAAATAGCACTGACCTCACAGGATTCTTAAGAGAATCAAATGGGAAAATGTACACAAAGTACTTTGAAAACCTTAAAGTGTTAAGTCAATGTCATTTATGACATTGAAGAAGGACCCTTAAACCTTATGTTGGGACCTGAGAAGACAGAGAGGAATAATACTTTGGCTTTTTTCTGGGGGAAGAGGGAAACAGAGAGGAAGGAGGGCTATTAGTTCTTGTCCTAGGCACTGAGGTGGGGAAAAGAGGAAGGAGAGTAGGACCCCAAGTTGGGCACCAAGCAGGGACTCTTTGGACCTAGGACCTGAACCCAAACTCTGACACTAAACCCCCCACTCTACCCTAGTGGAATTATCCACTCAGTTTTGGCTCTTGACCTTGAGCTAAGTTATCTTGACTGAACGAAAACTCGCCTAATCCACACTGGAAAGAATGCTGGCTCTGGGTTCAAATCCTACCTTCTGATGCTTTTCACCCATGTAACCTCGGAGAAACCACAGTCTCTGTGGGTCTCAGTTTCCTTATCTGTAAAACAGATGGGGGGATGGTCTAGACAACCTCTGAGGTACCTTACATGTCTATGATTCAGATGTGGTTGGTTCTATGTTATATATTTCATTTCCATCCAGCCATCTACCATGAAAGTAGGATTAGAGAATACAATCAAGGAGAATATAATCAGAGGAAAAGATTAACAAAAATAATATAAGCTTCCATTTATTCCAAGGTTTAATCCATTTTCACATGTATCTTTCCAAGATATATTGTACACACACACACACACACACACACAAACACACACATTTTCCTTTTAAAAGGGCATCATTTTAGGCATAAAATTTATATATTTAGACCCTTATGTGTAAATTTGTGTTGGAGAGCTAAGAAGGAAATTTCAGGAATTTGACAAATAATCTTTAACCTACTTTGATTTTCATCAGAAAACCCTTTCGTGCCCACACTGAGGTGGGTCCCCTGAGGAGGGCTAAAGCATTGTTGAGTTAATGAAGGAGGGGAAGGGACATCTGACTGCTTTGCTTTGATGTGTGACTTGTGTGCCACTGGACAATCCAGTTAGCCTGTGTGTCTAATGGGCAGGGACAGCAGTGATCCTTCTTGCAGAGGTCATTAAGTGCTTAGAGCCGGAGTGCCTTTGTTAATGTTATTAATTAGAGTTATGGAAATAATTAGCATTCTTGGTTTAAAAATCTGTCTTTTAAGAAGAATAGTTCTTGTGTAAATTATGCCTCCACCCTCTTTGTAAATGACTGTGGCATTCAGAACTTCTGAATGTTAGCTGGGGCCTTGGGGTTCTTTTTCCTGGTCGTGGAGTCTGGTGAAGGTTCGGTTCATTCCCTGAAGCTTCCGGTTTTTTCTTATTTCCTCCTCCCTTCTGTTCCTGCCTTTTTCTTTCCATATTTGTTGTCTTTTAAAAAAGTTATTTTTGTTGTTGTCATCTGTCTTTCTCTTTGAATTTACTTTTTAACTTTGTACTTACTTATCTGTGAACATGTTATGCATGCTCAAGTGAATGAATATATGTTCCTCAAGAGCATGGACTCTTCTGTTTTCAGTTTTAATTTTTTTGTCTTTGTATTCCCAGAACCTAATACAGGGCCTCTCACATGGTAGGTACTTAATAAAATTTGTTGAATTGAAATGGATTGTTTCAACCCACTTTTCTTTCTTCTTTTTCTCTTTTCTTCTTTTCCATTTTCTGTTTCATGCTATTTCTTTCTCATCTTTTTGTTCTTTTTTCATCTTTGTGTTTCTTCTTCCTTCCTCCCTCCCTCTCTTCCTTTCCTTCCTTCCTTCCTTCCTTCCTTCCTTCCTTCCTTCCTTCCTTCCTTCCTTCCTTCCTTCCTTCCTTCCTTCCTTCCTTCCGCCCTTCTGCCCTTTCTCCCTTCCTATAAAAAGTACTATATAAATGTGACATGGGTCTGGCACATGTGTAGGTACCTTTAATTTCTTAAGATGCCATCATCCGCAAGGAAGATGCTGATCACCTGCTTCTAAGAGACTGGGAGATTGTTGTATATGTGGATGTTCTACATTGACCTACCATGGAACTGGGAGTAGCCTTTTAAAATTTGCTGCATGGATAGAACTATCAGCATCTTTAAAATGGTGCGAATTCACATATGCTATAGCTTTTGATTTATTAGCATGTGAAGGTAAAGGACTCCTTCTCTCATACCATGGGTAGTGGTGGGAGAGGGCCTTAGGATCTCATTTCTTCCTTCTCCCTTAAGCCATGTTGCTTGGATAGATGGTTCTGGCACTTTAGCCTTTTAACTAATTTCTGTTTCAGGCTCGGGGAGTGGAATCTTCAATCTGGTCTGGGAATTCAAATCAAGCCAGCCCAGTAGCAAAACCCCAAGGAAGAAGGGTCTAGGGACTCCAGCCGAGAAAAAGGTTGCACTTCTGGCTTTGGACTTAATCTTGGTGGGACTAATGCTACGTAGGAACTGAACTAAGTTTCCAGCCTAGTTCCAACATCCCCTCTTCCTCCCCAAGGCCAAGGTAGTGGTGATGGTGGTTATGCCCCTGAGGTGGTATTAGAGGGAAATGTTTGTATATTTCTTCTCCCTATATCTTTAAAATAAATATTCCTTTGTAAAAGCTAATCCAATGATTTAAGTGGTGAAATGGAACCTGGACACTGGTCATTGGACTCCTCAAAATGGTAGAAATACAGCTAGTGGGGGCTTGAGCCAGTCTGAGACAAGAAACTCTCCAATCCCTTCAGGGAAGGAAATCAGTATTTATATAGCACTGATTATGTTCCAGAGACCATACCAAATGCTTTACAAACATCGTCTCATTTGATCTTCACAACAAACCCAGAAGGTATATGCTGTTATTTTCCCCATTTAAGGAAACTGAGGTCAATAGAGGTCAGATGACTTATCCAGGCTCACACAGCAAGAGCTAATATTTATATAGTGCCTACTAAATTCTAGGCACTTTTAAATAATGATAGCTAGCATTTGTATAGCACATAATGTTCTAGGCACTGTGCTGAGCACTGTACGGTTATTATCTCATTTGAGCCTTACAACAATCCTACAAGGTAGGTGCTGTTATTACTCCCATTTTACAGATGGGGAAAGTGAAGAAAACAGGTTAAGCAGATTGCCCAGGATCACACAGCTAATAAGTATCTGGGACTAGATTTGAACTCAGGTCTTCTTAACTCCAGGCCTGGTGTTTTATGTACTATGGTGCTACCAGAAAACCAGGGTCCTAGAAAGTCCTAAAGGGGCTGAAACATAACAAGGCCCTAATAGAGTAGAGCAAGAACCAGCTGTTACTGATGTAACATCAGTATAGGTGGTTATTTTTCTTTCTTTCCTTTTTTCTTTTTCTTTCTGTTTTCACATATACTTTAAACTATATTCTATTAGCCCTTCTCACACAGTCTTCCTCTCTATCTTTATCTCTTTGTCTCCGTCACTTTCTTCTCTCTGTCTCTCTCTCTGTTTATTTTTCTCTGTCTTGGTCTGTCTGTCTCTGTCTCTCTATTTCTGACTTTGTCTCTCTGCCGCTGTCTCTCTGTCTCTCTTTGTGTCTGTGACTAACTATCTTTCTGGAAAAACAATAGGAAAACATAATTTTGATTGCTTGGTCTAGATTTCTCCTAAGAAACCTCTTTCTAATCTTCCCAATCCATTTTTACTGCAGAAAGGTCTCAGAAGGGCCCCTAGTGTAAATAGCTACCCCACTACATGCCCCCTTCTTCCCAACTTCAACTGTCCCTCCTCTTCCTTTGCGGAATTCCTACCCACCCATTAATCAACAAACATTTATTAAGCTCCTACTGTATGACATGCACTAGAGATACAAAGACAAATGTGAAATTATGTCTAAATGAATGAATGAAAAGCATTTATTAGTGTTTAATATGTGCTGTGAACTCTGCTAAGCACTGAGTACACGAATAGAAAACATGAGATTGCCCTGCTCTCAA
Organism: Petaurus breviceps papuanus; assembly: GCF_028583685.1. Taxonomy (NCBI): domain Eukaryota; kingdom Metazoa; phylum Chordata; class Mammalia; order Diprotodontia; family Petauridae; genus Petaurus; species Petaurus breviceps. Next base: position 30,628,482 of record NW_027185798.1, on the reverse strand, counting down.
GGAGCTCCCACTCTAACTGTGAAAGACAACACATAAAAGGGAGTTCCACAGTAGGGCAGACAGAATTACTTGGAAGTCTTAGAGGTGGAGGTGTGGTGGTGGGAGCTGACAGCAAGGCCTGGGGGGTCCTTAGGTTTAATCAGTGGGTCAGAAAACAGTCCTGGGGGGTCTGGAAGGACTAGAGACAGGGCTTATTCGGGGAGGTCCTCCTCCTCACTGGTTAATAAATGACTCTTATCTAACCTGTGTGAACATTCAAGCAGCCCTCAGCAGGAAGGGGCAAAGGGGAAAAGAAGAAAGCTTATATTCTACTGGGGAAGAAAATATGTCCATATGTAGGTATATACAAGATATATATATATATGTATACACACATTATATATAAATACATACATGTGCTTATAAGTATATATATATATATGTATAAAATTCTGTAGGACTTATGATGAAAGGTGTTGTCCATCTCCAGAGAAAGAATTGGTAGAACCTGAATGCAGATCAAAGATGTTTTTTATTTACTTTCCTTATTTTTCTTCTTTTTTTGTCTGTGTTTTCTTTCATAGAATGAGTTACATAGAAATGTGTTTTACATGACTACACATGTATAACTTATTCCAAATTGCTTTCCTTTTCAGTGAGGGCAGAGGGTAGGGAGGGAGAGAACTCAAACTTTGAAAAAAAAGAATGTTAAAATTGTTTTTACATGCCCCTGGGAAAAATAAAATACTAAATAGCACAATAAAATAAAAATAAAGTGCTATTGGCTTGGAAAAATAAATCTGAACATAAATGTATGTATCTGTGTCTCTATATAGAGAGGCATATACATCTTCAAGCTAGGTAATTTTCTTTTTGTGAGAGAAGCATCTAACAACTGAGGGTGGGGGTGGATGAGAGAAGGCCTCATTGAAAAGCTGATGCTTGAAATGAGCTTGGAAGCAAACTAGGACTGAGGGATGCCAAGTGTTGGAGACAAGGATGAGCTGAATTCCAGCCTGTGCAATGAAGCAGTACAGAAATCAGAGACAGAGTGTTGTAAGTGAGGAAAAGCATCCCTTAAAGCCTGAACCAAATGCCACCTTCCTCAGGCAGCCTTCCAGATTGTCTCAATCAGTCATGGCCTTCTTCCTCAGAACTCACATAGCACTTTGCTTTGTACCTCTCAAATGCGTGTATCATGCCATATTGCTTATTACAGCTATCTGTGTTGCATTTGGCTACTAGACTGTAAACTCCTCAGTACTGTCTTGGAGGTCAAGATATGCATCTTCTCTAAATTTTGTATCTCACCCAGCACCCAGCACAGCGTGCTCTATATGGTAGGTGTTTAATAAATACCTTTGTAGAAATAATCAGGATTAAATGCGGCAGACTCACTTCCACTATCACTGGATTCAATTTACTGATGCCAAACTGTGCTAAGTAGAGTTCGACTTGGTGAGTCTTCTAATTTAAGAGGCTGCTACCCCTTACCTCTCTGGGTCCATTGATGATGTGCCCTGTATACAGTAGGCCCTTAATAAATATTTGAATTGAATTGAGATGCTTTGTAACTGCCATAAAGAGAGGGTTTGGGTGATGGTTCATGATGTTGACCTCTCTGGGATTACTTTATGCCCCCTTACTGAGGGAAGGTGGTAGACAATGGCCTCCTGCCCTGCACTTGTAGGAGGAAGAGAAGATTCTCAATTCACATTTGCTTCTGCTTTGCCATATGCCTGGGGGCAAATTTCATAATCTCTCATTGCCTCTGTACCTTCAATGCAAAATAGGGGGAGTCACAGATCCCCATCTTAATTTCCTCATAGGGATATTGTGGGGTTAAAAGAAATAGGATCCTATGATGTGGTTTGAGCTCATCTGTAAAAAAGTGCTCTGTAAATCCCCAGGTATTCCTGTTATTATGGGGCTCGGCACTGTTTAAAGATGAAGCATTTTTTCCAGATGAATGAGACTTCTTAAAATATGCTCAAGTCAATAATTACAGACATTTATGACTCCCCCAAATATCATTACAACTAGGAAGGGGTGTAACTGTAACAAAGCATTGGGGCATGCTGTGAACTCAGGTGTCTTGGTGTTCTGACTCAGCTCGGTCATGCTCTTTGGTCAGAACATGGAAAAACCAGAACGCTCAAGTAACTTCACTCAAATATTCAAATGGGCTCTGTGATCTCGCTGATGGCCATGCTCCCTCCAAGCACGGAGATGACAATGCCACCCATGTTCTTCTTTTGCCGCTCTTGTCTCTGCCCACTCACGAGTTCAGGCAGCTCACCCAGTGTTTGAAGGGTCATCCTTGGTTTGGGCAAGATGCCAGCCCAATACTCAGCTTGTCCACCTCTTATGTTCCTCTCTTCCCATGTGACTAGCCCATAATTTTCTCTGATCATATATATATATATTTTTCCGGATGGCAACCTTTATTCCAGTTCTTTCAGGTTCCTTATTTCCTTTATGTGTCAGCCTGCTTTCGTGCAGCCCGGATCTCTCCATTTCCCTCTGTGTAATGCTCATTTTGAAGAATTAAGAAACTGTAGTGTTCTATGACTAGAAGCTTTCCACCACACTAATAGAATATTTATTTTAAAAGTATGGGAGGCAGTTAGGGGATTCAGTGGATAGAGTACTTGGAGTCAGGAAGACTTGAGTTCAAATCTAACCTTAGACACTCACTAGCTGTGTGCTGTTGGGCAAGTAACTTGGCCCTGATTTTCTCCCCCACTCCCAATAAAAATATGAGCCTTTTACTTCTGAGAGAAGTTTGGGGCCATTTAATAATAATAACTAACATTTATATACATTTATTATGTTCCAGGCACTATGCTAGGTGCTGTATAAATATTATCTCATTTGATCCTCAAAGCAACCCTGGGAAGTAGCCTTTATTATTGTCCCAATTTTACAGAAGAGAAATTGAGGCAATCAGAGGTAAAAGGATTCACCCCGGGTCACACAGCTAGTACATATCTGAAACTGTATTTGAACTTAGGTCTTCCCGACTCCAGGCCTACTACTCTGTCCACTGCATTACCTAATGGAACTTTGTAATTTCCTAAAGATAATTTTCTGGGTGGATGGTTGGGCCAGACACTTTTGAGTGGTTATGGTTCTCTTCTAGAAGGCTCAATACAATCATCACAATACCAGGTGCAAACAGAAGCACCTGCAGAATTGAATCATCCGGGATCCCTTTTTAGGGTCAGTTCTGGGCTGAATCTCTATTTTGAGGGAGAGCCCAGATCAGCCAGCCTTCATTCTCTAACTTGTACTACTATCCTTCATTGTGCTGGCTTCCCCCATTAGAATGTTCATGTCTTAAGGTCAGAGACCATCTTTCTTTTTGCTTCTATTTGTACCCAAAATGCTTAGCAGAGTACCTGACTCATAGTAACCACTTTATAAATGCTTATCGCTTTGACTGGATATCTTCCATAATAGTGGCAAACAAACACCTTTGGCAAGCATATGTACACTTGTTCTGAGGCTCAGCTGATATTTATGGTGAGAGAAACTTTAAATAAGTCTATCTCTTATTCTTATTATATAAAATAGTAAAATCGTTGACAACACTACAGAATAATGGAATTAAACTGATTTTCTTAGTGTATCCCTTATGGTTCTTTTCTGAACTTTGCTTGCTGAGGATTTCAACTTAAGATCAGAACTAGCAGTTATAATATTTCCTAGTGTGTGTGTGTGTGTGTGTGTGTGTGTGTGTGCTTTTTGGAGGGGGGAAGGCAGGGCAATTGGGGTTAAGTGACTTGCCCAAGGTCACCTGGCTAGTAAGTGTTAAGTATATGAGGCTTCATTTGAACTCAGGTCCTCCTGACTCCAGGGCCAGTGCTCTATGCACTGTGCTACCTAGCTGCCCCTTAATATTTCCATTTTACAGATAGGGAAAATATTTCATGCATGTCACACTTGTACCACTTCCTAGACAGCTGTTAAAAGCCTTGAATGCTGATACCAGGTCTTATATGACACTAATCCAGGCTCTCATCACCTCTTGCCCAAACTATTGCAATAGCCTTCTAATTGTTTTTCCTGCATCCCACTTTTCCCCTTTCCAATCTAATCTACAAAGAGCTACCAAATTAATAGTTCTCAGACCCAAGTCTGATCATGTGACTCCCCTGTTCAAGAATTTCTAGTGGGTTTCTATTATCTTCAGGATAAAATAAAATTGCTTTCGTTGGGCATGTAAGAGCACTGAATTTGGAGTTGGAGGGGCTGGGTTCAAATTTAGCTCTGCCTCTGTGCTACTTGTATTATCTTGGACACATCGTTTCATCTCTCTGGGTCTCAGTTCTATCACTAGAAAAATGAGGTTTTGGGTTAGATGACTTCTAATGTACCTACTACATCTAAGTCTATGATGCAAGCTGTTTCCAGTCAACCCTTTCAGGATTACTGCATATTGTTCATACTGACATACTTTATAAAGTATTGTCTTGCTACTTGTTCCCTGAATGTGACATTCCAGCTCTTGCGTCTGTACCGTTTCTTAGATGGTCCACCATACTTGAAGTGCTGTCCCTTCTCACGTCTGCCTCCCAGAATCCCTGGTTTCTGTCAAAGTATGTCTCTGATGCAGCTTCCTCCATGAAGCCTTTCTAATCCTAATCAGTTTTTAGGGCTGTTCCCCCTAGAAGTTACATTGTATAATTTCGTATACATATTTACATTTCTTTGTACATCTTGGATCCTTCCATTAGAATATAAGCTCCCTGAAGGCAGAGAATGTTCTATTTTGTGTTTGTGCTCCCACCACTAAGAATAGTGTGCTGTACATAGTAGGTGGTTAATAAATTTGTTTAGTTGAATTGGAGGACATTGTATTTTTTTAAACCTCCCATGACACCATGAAATAACCACATTTTATTAAGGGAAAAAAGACTGAATCAGTATAAATGTTATGAAGAGACCTAGACCAAGGAGAGAATTTAAGAATCACTGGACTACCTGAAAACCATGATCACCCATACACACACAGAGGGAGAGGGAGAGGGAGAGGGAGAGAGAGAGAGAGAGAGGCAGAGACAAAGACAGATAGAAATAGAGACAGAGAGAAAGAGAGCACTTGAATATCATATTTCAAGAAACTATGAAAGACAAATGCCAGATCTATTAGAACCCGAGGGCAAAATGAAAAATGCAAAGAATCTTCTGTCTACCTCCTGAAAGAAACCTCCAAATGAAAACTCCTAGGAACATTATAGCCAAAATCCAGAGCTTCCAAGTCAAAGAAAAAATACTACAGGAAACCAAGAAGAAAGATTTCAAATACCGAGGAACCACAGTCAAAATTGGACAAGATTGGGTGGCGAACTCTATAAAAAAGCAGATAGTAAGGAATGATTTTCCAAAAGGCAAAATACACAGGCCTATAATCAAGAGTCAGTACAACTAGGTGGTCTACTTGACCTGAAGTCAGAAAGACTTGTCTTCCTGAATTCAAATCTGGCCTCAGATACTATCTGTTTGACTCTGGGCAAGTCACTTAATCCTGTTTGCCTCAGTTTCCTCATCTGTCAAATGAGCTGGAGAAGGAAATGGCAAATCTCTCCAGTATCTCTGCCAAGAAAACCCCAAATGGGTTTGTGAAGAGTTGGACATGACAGAATAACAACAACCAAGAAAAATTTATTCAGCAAAACTGAGAATAATCACCCTATAGGGGGGAAAAAGACCTCCAGTGAAGAAGAGAATTTCATGCATTCCTGATTAAGGAAAAACAAGAAAAAAAACAAAATTGAATAGAAACTTTGAAATATAAACACAGGAGACAAGAGAAATACAAAAAGGCAAATATGAGCTAGCAATCAGAAGAAATTTGATAAGCATGAACTTTTAACTTTCTAATGGGAAGGAAAATGATTCAAGTGTTCCTTCAGAACCTTAATGTCATCAGGGTTCAATAGAGGGAGTTAAGGAAGATAGAGAACCTGAGAGTCGGTGCTTTTCTTATATTCTTATGATCTTAAAAGAAGAAAGGAAAGAAGGGGCTGGTGGGAAAGAATACATTAAGGGAAAAAGGGTAAGGAAGTAGGGAATTTATCTCATATAATTCAGGTATAGGAGTAGAAATCCATGAAAAAGTAGAAATGAGGAAGAGGGCCAGAGAGTAGGTATCATTTCCTTTTTTCTTTGCTTTTTGGAGGGCAATTGAGGTTAAGTAATCTGCCCAAGGTTACAGGGCTAGTTATTTTGTGTGGGTGTTAAGTGTCTGAGGCTGGAACCGAACTCGGGTCCTCTGATTCGGGGGTCGGCTCTTTACTCACTTTGCCACCTAGCCGCCCCAGAGTAGGTATTATTTCAATCGCATTTTCATCTGAACTTGTCAAAGGAGAATACAATAAACATACATAAACAGTTTGGTGTAGAAATAGATTGAACTCAACAGGGAAACAGCAAAAGATGGGGTCCCACTAAGTTCCTTCATGATACAAACAGTCTTGATAACTAAACCAAGGAGAATCAAAATAGAGAAATAAAACTATAGACCAATATCCTTAAAGGACATTGATGTAAAAATTTAAATAAAATATTAGTAAAGAGGCAATGGCAGCATTAAAATATCACATACCATGACTAGATTGGATTTATACCAGAAATTTAGAGTTGGTTTTACACTTTTGGTGTTCAGTCATTTTCAGTTGTATCCAACTCTTCCTGACCACATTTTGGGATTTTCTTGGCAGAGATACTGAAGTGGTTTGCCATTTCCTTCTCCAACTTTTCCTAGCATTAGGAAAACTTTAAATATAATTAGTTAATAACAAGAACAATTATAATCATATGATTTTGTTAATAGATTCAGAAAAATCTCTTTGACAAAATATATTACTCATTTTTATTGAAAACACTAGAAATAGGAATAAAGAGACTATTCATTAACAGGGTAAATAGCATTTACATAAGACCAACAGCCAAGTTAAGTCAATTAGCAATTATTAAGTGCCTACTTGGTGCCAGGCATTGTGCTAAGTGCTGGGAATACAAGGAAAGTTAAAAACAAACAAACAAACCAGTCACTGGTCTCAAAGAACTCACAATCTAAATCAAATGTATAATGAATGAATTGGAGATAATCTCAAAGGGAAAGCACTAAAATTAAGGAGAACTAGGAAAGGTTAACAAACATAATAGGAATAAATTAATAGTCCTTTCCAATAAGATTGAGGGTAAAATGGATTTCTATTGTCACTACTACTTATTAATAACTATATATGTTATATGTATATGTAAATATCTATATATATAGATAATTAGACATGGTATCTATAACAATAAATAAAGAAAAAATTAATTGAAGGAATAAATATGGACAAAGATGAAACAAAGAAAGCACCATGTAGTCAATTAAAAATTAGTTGAAACAATAACCAGTAAGTTTGAAAGATATACCATAAGCTGAAATAAATCCCAAGCATTTCTTTATATTGCTAATAAAACTCAACAGAAATATAAAGAAAGAGAAATTTCATTAAAAAAAACCCTACAAAATGTACAAATTACCTGGGAGTATATCTACTAGGATACACACTAAGAACAATGTGAATATAATGATGAAACACTGTTTACACAAATAAAGACAAATCTTAATAATTGGGCAAATATTAATTGTCCATGGGTAGGATGAGCCAACATAATAAAAATGACAATACTGCCTGAATTAATTTATTTATTCAGTATCAAACCAATCAAAATATCAAAGAATTATTATTATTATTAAAGCAATTGGGATTAAGTAACTTGCTCAAGATTACAAGGCCAGGTGTTTCTGGGTGGGTGCTCAGTGTCCGAGCCTGGATTCAATCCCAGGTCATCCTGACTCTGGGGCCAGTGCACTTACTCACTGTGCTACCTGGCTGCCCTGCAAAGAATTATTTTACAGAATTAGAAAATATAATACAATTCTTAAGAAGGCTAAAAGGCCAAGGACCTCAAAGGAAATAATGAAAAAAGTGGATAGGAAGGGAGTCTAGTAGTAACAGATCTCAAACTATGTTGCAAAGCAATAGAGATTTCAATCAGTGGAATAGATTATATTCATGGCATACTGAAGCCAGCCAGCAAGCAAGTAGGCTAATGTTCTATGAGCCCAATTATCCTAGCTTCTGGATTCAATATTCAATTATTCAAATATTAAATTCAATATTTAATAAAATCTGCTAGGAAAACTAGACATCACTGTAGAGGGCCAGTACTGAGCCAGTCCAGTCATGGGTAGAGTCTGGGTCAGGATTTCCCTAGGCCCTGCTCCACTTGAGGGCTCACTGTTGCTTGAGGGTGATTGACTCACCATCTTTCCTTGTTTAGCAAGGGAACAGGGAATGATTACTGAGAAGTGATCACATGAGCACACAATGGGATAAAGTACTAGGAGGTAGAATACCATATGTAACCACTTTTTCTATTAGTATATAAACCCTTGCCCTCAGATAAATAAACGGACTACTTAGACAGCTTCCTGCCTTGCTTGTGTCTCATCATTCCCAACTCTCTTGGGCATCACATCAGTTTGGCAGAAATTAGGTTTAGACCAATATCTCCCACCATTTACTAGCTAAAAATGGATATATGACCTATGTATTAAAGGTCACATCATAAACAAACAAAAGGAACAAGAAAGAAATTGCCTATCAGTCTATAGAAAGGGGAATGTAATGGAATGTTATCATGCTCTGAGAAGTGAGGAAACCTGGAAAGATTTGTATGAATTTATGAAGAACAAAGTGAGAAGAATCAAGAGAAAAATTTACACCCTATCATCAGCATGGTAAAAACAATGTTGATCCAAAAGACTCAAGACCCACACCCAGAGAAAGAACTTTGGAGCCTGAATGTGGATAGAAGCAGACTATTTGCTCTCCTTTTCTTTCGTCGTTTTGTTTCTTCTTTCTCGTGGTTCCTCCCATTAGTTCTAATTCTTCTTTACAGCATGACTAATATGAAAATATGTTAAATATGAATGCATAAGTAGAGATTACATCAGATTGCATGCTGTCTTGGGAAGGGGGAGAAAATTTGGAATTCAAAATCTTATGGAAGTGAATGTTGAAAGCTAAAAATAAGTTAATTGGGGCAGCTAGGTGGTTCAGTAAATAGAGCACCAGCCCTGGAGTCAGGAGGATCTGAGTTCAAATCTGAGCTCAGACCCTTAATGCTTACTAGACTGTGTGACCTTGGGCAAGTCACTTAACCCCAATTGCCCTCCAAAAAAAAATAAGTTAATTAAAAAAACTCCCCAATATAGAAAAATATAGGAACTCCAATCAATTTAATCACTAGCCATGATTCCAGAGGACTAATGATGAAGAAGGTGGCATCTAGGTGATCAAATGGAAAGGTCATTGGGTCAAGAAGACCTGAGTTCAAATCTGTACTCAGATACTAGCTGTGTGACCATGATCAAGTCATTTAACCTCTGTTGGTCTCAGTTTCTTGAGTATAAAAACGGGGACACTAATGGTACCTACTTTATAGGATAAAATGAGATAATGAGGATAGAATGAGATAATATTATGAGGATAAAATATAAATGATGATAAAATTAGATAATATTTGTAAAGCACTTTGCATGGTGCCAGACATATAGTACACGTTTAATAAATCTCGGTCTTTTCTCTATCGTCCATCTCCTGATAGAAAGGTGATTGACCAATATGTAGAATGAGACATGAATTTTTGGACATGGTCAATATGGGAATTTTTTTTTTACTATACTCATTTGTTTACGAGGCTTTTTTCTTTTCTTTTTCTTTCTTTTCAGTGTGGAGGAGGAAGGTGGGAAGTAGAAAAAAAATGCTTGACAATTAAAAAAAAATAATAACCCAAACTAGCAGCCTGTAGTCTAGATAATTTTTAAGAATGTCCTAAAATGAACATTCTAAAGGTTCTGAGTATTTATAAAGAAAATATTTTCAAAGAAATGGAAGTCTACTGATGAAACACCTTGGTATTTTTTCTCTGTTGTGATGGACTGTTTAATTTAACTCCATCTGCAAAATATCAATAACAGGTAAAAATTATGCAGTGATATAAATCAGCAAGTAGTTCTGAAGTGATTTTGATTGACTTTTGGAAATTGGCTGGCACCTGTCAATTCAGGAGACTTTGAAGAGAGAGAATATCAAAGTTTACCCATGACCTAGTAGTCCAACCCCCTCATTTTGGAGATGAAAAAAATGCTACAAAGTCGTTCATTAAGACTAATTTATTCAGCAGCAGGAATTCACTCAGCCCACCCTCCCCCATGGGGAAACTGAATTGGAAAGTTTTAAAAATGAGACATTTGTAGTAGAGTTCTCTTTATGCTCCTTTTCATTTGATTTATGTCCTACCAATATCAGAGCGGCTAGAACTGAAGTTGGTGCCCTACATTTAGTGTTTAAATAAGAAAATGGCAGGTCAGATCCATGTATTGAAAAGACCTTTTAGATCTCTGCTACTTTGGTCTCCCTTCATGCTGCCAAGCAAGAATACCCTAAAACTGGTAGGTATGAGTTCGTAGATTTCTTAATATGGGCATAGTAAGTGTTAATAACTATTTAACACTGAAAGATTTCTAGGTAAGGATTCCATAAGGACATCAATCATCTAGGTAGGCAGCTAGGTTTCACAGTAGATAGAACACTGGGCCTGGAGTCAGAAAGACCAAAGTGCAAAAGTGGCCACAGAAACTGGTCATATGACCCTGAGCAAATTCCTTAACCTCTGCTTCACCTCCCTCCACGGTAAAATAGGGACGACAATAGCCCCTACTTCTCAGGGTTTTTATGAAGATCAAATGAGATAATATATGTAGAAGTGTTTAGCACAGAGCCTGGCACAAAATACGTGCTTAATAAATGCTTATCTTCTCCATCACATGTCCATTGTCTAACTATATATACCCTTCTGACAGGAGGAGAATTTATATTGGACCTGAATCCTACCCATCTGTAGAAATTTAAGTTTGATCTTTAGATTAATTAATTCATCAGTTTTTTTTTCTTCTTTAGGCTGAACATCTTCATATCCCTTAACCCATTTTTCTAGGTCTCATTAAAAAAAAAAAAGCCAAACCACAACACACTATGGAACTTTAAAGCTATAAGGACTCTTAGAAATCATTTATCTAATCTCATTTGATTGGTTATATATATATGCAAATCTGAGGTTTAGAGGAGAAGGTATAAAGTCATTTATTCAGTCAATCAGCACTTATTAAACATTTACTATCTTCAATCTTTATCTTTGTGTTAAGTGCTGAAGATAGAAAGAAATGGATCTCTCCTCTCCCCTTCCAAAAAAGCCCCCAAATAGCCCCTGCAATGACCCAGGGTGCAGTGGATGACTCTGGTGTCTTTGGTGTCTGGCCAAGCTCGTAGTGTTCCACAATGCCTGTTTCAGCCACCTTCATGGCCATTGGAACAAATTTTTTATCATCTACCCATTCCATGGAGGGCATCTTCCTATGCTGGGAGTAGACATCCCCCTAACTTACCAATGGGTTTGAGGTCTGTCAATTACCCTTAACTTGATTTAGCCTGTCTTCTGAGATAGTTTTATCAGGGTGTGGTCGCTGGGCATGTGATAGCTTCTTGGAGCCACAGGTGAGAGTTGGGTGAGAGGTGGGCACCAGAAGTGGATGAATAGCCCTGAAGAGGGCTTGGCAAACCCTCAAGCGAGAGGTGCTAGTACTCCTAAACACCCCATACACCCCACCCCCACCTCAACAGCAACAGGGACTTGATCAAAGTCACAGAGTTGGAAAATTGCAGACTGTGACTAGGCCTCCATCTTTCGACTCTTGGTCTACTGCTCTTTCCAGTGTACAGACATTTTCCCACCCAAACTTTTTTAAAATTAATTTTTAAAAGCAAGTTTTTAAAAAAAATTATGAACCTGCTCATTATTAATAAAAACAATTTGATATACAAAGGACAAAGAAAGAGGATTACATGTGAAACCATGATATTACACCAACTTTTTAATAATTTTTATTATCCTTCTCTGGACTTTGTTTAGTTTTTCCACTTCCTTGTAGGATAATGTCTCCTTAAATGGGACACAGTCAGCTAGTAAGGTCCTAACCATTACAGAGAAATCTTCGAGGGTGTCCCTAAGCATTAATTGCCATTATGGAATTGGATGTGAACTCAGGAAGACCTGAATTCAAATTCTGATTCTAAAACCTACTTGTTGTATGACCAAGGACAGGTCACTTAATCTCTTAGACTTTTAAGCAATTCTCTAATACCTTAAGTTAGAGAGGGGTTGGTGGAGGGAAACACCATCATGGATTCGGTGTAATCTCCTATATATAAGAATACCAGAATTGCTGAAATGGCTAAGCAGAGATCCAGGCAACCTAGCATGCCCAGAAAAGAATATAGCATTATGGAGAAAACTTGCTCAGTTTTTCCCAACATGCATGCCTTCTTCTTTTCGTTTATAGCAATGAGAGACCACAATTATTCCAATCAACTAGGTTTGAAATTTTAGGGTACATTTTCTACAATATTAGATCCTGAGTTTCTTGAGGACAGGCATTATTTTTGCCTTTCTTTGTATTTCCAGTGCTTTTCTGCATCTGGTACTTAGAGGTGCTTAATAAATCTTGTTGCTTTGACAAAAGGATACTTTTTCAAAATAGTGGGCAAAGAAGAATGTATTTACCAGTTATTCTGATGATATCTGAATTCATGCCGATATAAAATCATGTATATATATATGCATATACATACATCTCTATCTATCTATCTATCTATCTATCTATCTGTCTGTCTGTCTGTCTGTCTGTCTGTCTGTCTGTCTGTCTGTCTATCCATGTAACATCCAGATTGAAGTAATGGAACAGTGCTCCTAGGACATATTCCTGAGTCATAACAGATAGCTCAGACAGAGCTCATCATCCTTAAATATGATCATCTATAATTCTTAGTAACTATGAATGATTGCTTCTATCTTGATGCTTGCAAGGTAGGAAGATGAAGGAAAATTTGACCAAAAAAAGGAATTGATCATCAATAGACTTTATTTTCAATTTTCATGCAGTGTTCTGAACAAGAAAGGCCAGGACTAAAAGATCAGTTGAGAGAGAGTGGTATAGTGGAGAGTGAGCTGGTCTTTCAGGCAAGGAGACCAGCTTCAGGACTTATGCAGACTGTTTGACCTTAGACAAATTGTTTAATTTCTCTGTAACCCAGAAAGTTGCAGCATTGGTAGAGGGAATTTCCTCACTGGGATCTCACAGGTCCAGACAAAAAGACAACAGCAAGCAGGGATACTGTTTTGTGTATAATTGCAGTAGGAGTTGGGCACACATGCAATTCTTCCATTTTGCTCACACTCTGATTTTTTGACCCAGCATCTATGAAGATGGTTACTCTAGAGAGCTGTTGTACCTTCCCTCCAAAGCTAAGGGTAATGTCATTAACTACTCTGGTGATGGAGAATGATGATATGCTTAGTGAGTACTAATATCTGGGATACATAGGAGAGTAGATTTAAATTTCAGAGGTATGTTAGTCACCCTGCCCATTTTTCGGATGAAAAAACTGAGGTCCAGAAAGTTTAAATAACTTGGCTAAGATAAGTTAGTCACAGAGCTGAGATTCAAACCTAGGTTATCTGACTCTAAAAGCAGGTCCATTTAAACTGAATTAAGGAATTTTAGAATAAATTTGGAAACTCTATTAGAAGAATAACTTATCTGTGCCCATGAATGAATGGCATCCTTTGGCTGTGAAATAATAGTTCAGACACTACTTCCCCATTGTTATCATTAAAAGCCCTATGATTCAGTAACCTGAAAATATATGATTTGAAGAAACTGTTATCTGATGTAAAAAGAAAAAAGAAAAGAGTGTGTATATGTGTGTGTGTGTGTGTGTGTGTGAGAGAGAGAGAGAGAGAGAGAGA